>NW_026990186.1:5000-312146 GCF_036417665.1 Passer domesticus
GCCACCAGCACAGAGCTCTTACTATGGTGGCAGGCACTTTCATGGAGACTCCAAGGCCTCTTTCCATTGTTATTGCTGTCTATTTTAGATGGATTCTGCTTCTGCATTTTTTAAAAGAGGAGAAAAAAAACCTTGATGATTTTTGTTTTATGGCAGCTGTGCTTAAGGGACCAACAAGCACTGCAGAGATTATTTTCATGTAATAATCCTTGGAAATAGTATAGATAGAGCAAACCTCCCCTTCCAAATTGCCTGTCAGGTGTGTGTGAATCCTCAGAGAAACAAAACATGCTTTTGGTGATGTAGTTCCCACTGAGTAGGTCAGTCAATGAAATCAGCTGCCAAGGCAAGATCTGCTGAATGTTGGAAAAGCTGTGGCTGCATTGGGGTTTGGGTGTTTGGTTGGTAAAGGAAAGTCATCTCTGGGTCTCTGCCAGGACAGAAACTGCCACTGAAGAACAGGGGTTAAACAGTGGGATCTGGGAGAGCAGTTACAGATGTGAAAGCAGCAGGTGGAAACTCGTGTTTCCTTTTCCCCAGCCTCGACTCGTGATAGCCAGACGAGGGATACCAAAGCTGCTGCAGCCCAACCTGTTTTCACCTTGGCTGTGTGACTTCCTGAGCTGCTGCCTGCAGACAGACAAGGAGCAGCGCTGGTCTGCCAAGGAGCTCCTGCAGGTAAAATGCAAAGGGGCCGCAGGTGAAACAGGGTGCGAGGGATGGGCTCCTCCTCCACAGAAGTCCAAGGGCATCAGATGAGCCCCCTTCCTCCTCACCTCCACTCTTGGTGCTCTTCAAATGAAAATGGCAAGGAGTCCTAGACTGGGCTGGGCTGGCAGGGCCCTGTGAAGGTCATCTGGTGCAAGTGTCCTGCAATTCGCAGGGACATCTTTAAAGAGATCAGGTTGCTCAGATCCCCTTCCCACCTACCATGGAATGTTTGCCCCATCCCTGCCCAGGGATGGGGCACCTGCCATCTCTAAGGGCAACCTGTGTCAGGGTTGCATCATGTTCCAAGTAAACAAGATCTTCCTTAGACCTAATCTGACTCAATCCCCATTATATATTATAAATATTATCTCATGTCCTATTGCAACTGCTAAAAAAGGTGCCACCTACTTCCTGAGAATCCCCTTTGAAATACTGGAACATAGCAATGAAGTCTCCCTGGGGCCTGTTCTCCTCTAGGCTGAATAACTCCAGGTGTCTCAGCTTGTCCTCAGAAGAGACGTGCTCTGTCCTCTGACTGCTTCTGTTGACCTGTTTTGTAATTTGGTGGGGTGATCCATTTTATCCAATGGCAAAAGAATTGAAGTAGAGCAATGCAGAGTACAGAGACATGCAAAGGTGATGCAGGAACCCAAGGAAGCCAGGCTGGCTGAGTGTTCAGAGATTTGGCTGTGGGCAGGAGGGACTGTGGGGGGCTCACTGTCAGCCTCTGAGGGGCCCTGGTTTGTGCCCCCACCCCACCCTTCGAGGCTTCTGGGACGCAAACAGGGAGAGCTGAGAGGGACTTGTCCCAGCCCCATCTGCTGCCTGGCACGCTCAAGCAGACAGGAACTGCCCCAGGGTTACTGCCAGGTTGTGTGGCAGAGAGGGAAGTGCAGCAGCCAGTGCCACTGGGCTGTCCCTGCTGGGAAGGAAGGTGCCATCCAGCACAGGAGGGGCAGGGCAGGGCATGGAAAGGTAGACACTGCTCTGTCTCCCTGTGGGAATCAGCACAGTGCCTGTCTTTCAAAGACAGGGACCAATGTGAGGCTTTGGAGTTTCCTGAAAAGAAGAAACTCCAAGGACAGAAAGCACCATTTCTAGAGCACTGGCAGGGCAAAAATCCCAGCAAGATGAAGACACCTGGTTAAATGGATGAGTGGGAGTCTGGGCCAGGTTTGCCTGTGATGGCAAGGTCCTGCACATAAAGATGGAGGTGCAGATGGTCCATCTTTCTGGATCTTTCTAGGAGCCCTGTGAATCCTGTGAAGCACTGAGCTCAGAAAGTCATGGTTCATTGATTTTTGTTGATTTTCTTTTTTCCTTTGGGCAGCATCCATTTGTAAGATTTGCTGAGCCTGCATCCAGCCTGGTGCCACTGATTGTTTCAGTGAAGAAGAGGAATGACCAAAGAAACTGAAAATCACATCAGGACCATTTACTTCTCAACCGGCACAGGGCAGGATTGTAGGTTCGGACAAGGGTTAGGGTTAGGGTTAGGGTTGGGGTTAGGGTTAGGGTTAGGGTTGGGGTTAGGGTTAGGGTTGGGGTTAGGGTTAGGGTCAGGGTCAGGGTTAGGGTTAGGACTAGAGTTAGGACGAGGGTTAGGACTAGGATTAAGGTTCAGGTTAGGGTTTAGGACTAGGCTTAGGTTTCGGTTATGATTGTCTAATAGGCCTGCTGATTAGAAATTAATAAAGTTTCTGAAACCAAAACTCTCCCTGAAATTTCCTTCCTTCTCACTCTTTGAATAAGCTCTTGATTTCCTCGTAAATTTTCTTTTGTTTCTTAAAGGTGGAAGTCACCCATACAGTGTCTTTGGCATGGTGTCAAATTGGGGAATGCTCATCCTCATTTATGCTCTCCAGACCATGCTGCTTTTGGAATGTAACCCACTGGCTGGAAGGAGGCCCTTGGAGCTGCAGGAGGCAGCAGCAGGGCCCTGGGTGCCTCTTCCTGGCAGCGGGCGAATCCTCCGCTCTCAGAGCCCAGGTGGCAGCTGGCTGCTCCCGAGGGGAAGCGTAGCCGTGCTGGGCACAGCCCAGACTGGAGGCATTGGCTGTCTGGAGTCTGCCCAGGAGCAGAGGAAGGCCAGGGGCAGCCCAGGGCCGGTGGCCTGGCTGAGGATTCCTACTCTTCTGCCGGCTGCCCTGTGACTCCTGGCAAAGGGCAGCAGTGTGTGCAGCACTCTGGGCAGCGGGGCAGGGAGCCGGGCTGCTGGGCAGGCTGGAGCACAGGGCAGTGTCCTTCAGGCACGGCACTTCTGCCAGGGCAAGCCAGGCCAGCCTGAGGCACTGACAGCTTGGCAGCTCCCATCTGCAGGAGCCAGTGCCTCCCACAGCTCTGCCAGGAAGCGTCTGCAGGCCTGCAGTTCTGCCCTGAGCCACAGCAAAGGTGTGAAATGCAGAGTGTTCTGCAGAAATATTCAGGGCCACCAGGCCAGCCTGCTTTGTGCTCTCTGGAGCACAGTAAGCACTGTGCAATGCAGCTCTGAGCTGCTCGGAGAGAGGTGTTAGAAATAAACAAACTCTTAGTTACCATTAAGTGGAGACAAAGTCATTAAAGCAAACAAGAACCTTCTTCTTAGTAAGGATTCAACTGAGCCTGCTGTGTATCTCTGTCTCCTGAGAGCTGAACATAGACACACACCAACACAATGCTGTTTTTCATTGCTTTTCACAGCCTTGGGTGATCCCTGTCCCCTTCCCCTTTGGCTGGGTGCTAGGCAAGTTACAGTCTCTCCTGACAGCCTACTTTTCTGTCCCCTCTCCTCTTCTCCTACCTCTCTTTTATTCTGGTGTTCAACCCTGCCCCTTTCCCAACTCACAGCAACACCCAAGAAATGAACTGGAACAAATGCAAACCAGAACTAACACCACCTAGCACCAACAGCTTTCATTCTTTTTTCTAATAACCTTTTGGCTGCAGCAAAACATTATCTCCTAGTCCCTGAGGGAATCACGAGCCTAATTTCAACATGTTTTTGGGATGATGATGCATCTTCAGTGAATAGGTTTTCTTTTGGGAAGTGTATAAGCACATGAGTTCAAGGCTGCAGGAAAAACCAGTTTTTGTTAGTTAGAAATTTTCGTTATGACCTTCCCATGCATAGTTTTTTAACCTTTCTGTAATATCAAATGACCTCAGTTCTGTGATTATTACATCTGCAAAGGCCAAGAGTGTTGAAACACACAGACCCTGGGGGAGGCATCAGGGTATTTATTGTAGCAGCTTCTCCCTGTAAATAACCCCCTGCCAGGCTCAACTTGAGAGAAATTCTCAAATAATAGCCAACCATCAGCTTCTTTTTGGGTGGGATGAGGAACACCCATTAGCCCACTCCAGCACTGGAAATATTTCAATGCAATGAAGAAGCAGTGCCTACAGGAGAGAGACTCTTTGGCTCTGGGCTCTCTCTGGCACTTTCTGCTGCAAGGACATTCCCCTCTGGAGCATTCCTACCCACAGCATCCCACAGGGGCTGGGGGCAGAGGCACAGGCTGGGGGTGCTCCCCTCTGGCCAGCCCTGCGGGAAGTAGGCAGGGGAAAGGCCCAAACCCAGCCAAGTGCTGGTTCTGGAGGTGCTGGGAGCAGCCAGGGAGGCGGCACCAAACGGACACATCTGAAGGTCTCTTCTGCCCCGGATGAATCCGGGACTCAGGAATTGCTCCGGGCCAGGTGCAGCACCTGGCGCTTGGCCTTGTGGGACCTCATGAAGCTGTCAGATGAGGTTGTCTCCCACTTCTCAAGCTTGTCCAGGTTCCTGTGCATGGCCATATCCTGCCATGGTGCCCCTGCCTGTCTCAGCTCCCCCATCCCCTGCAAATGTGCTGAGGGGGAGATTGATCCACTGCCTGTGCCATTGGGGAAGCCACAAAAGAGCCCCAGGGCCAAGGCAGAGCCCTGAGGGACACCCCCCATCCCCAGCCTGCAGCTGCACATGGAGCCACTGCCCACAAGTCCCTGGCTGTGTCCATCTGGCCAATGGCTGGTGCCCAGAGCAGCCCACTCTCCAAAGCCAGGGCTCTGCAGGGGGCACGTCAGGCTGTCAAGTGGGACCATGGCACAGTGGGCACACTGTGGGACTGCGGGAGGGGCCTGGGCACACCAAGGACTACAAGTGCCCAAGTCCGGGGGCTCCTCCATGCAGTTTCCAGTGGGCTCCGCTGCGGATGGGGCGCTGGGTGTGACCCTTTGTGACACAGGGCCCTTGATGATGCTGAACATAACGGTGCCCACAGACCATTGTGACATCAGAGGGCCCTTGATGATGCGGAACATGACGGTGCCCACAGACCATTGTGGCATCAGAGGGCCCTTGATGATGCGGGACATGACGGTGCCCACAGACCATTGTGGCATCAGAGGGCCCCACCATAGCTGGGGGTATATAAGGGGTGCAGAGCCCTGGGGTGCCCAGTCCCGTGAGAGCCACTCTTGCAGAAGGAAGCAGCTCCCGGGATCTGTCCATGCTACAGGACTGCAGAGATGGAAGTGAACAAGATAAACCTCAACTGCTTCCCATCACCCAGCCCCCTGCCCAGCTGGGGGCAAGACCAGGCCCTCAGCGGGCACCTGGTGGGGGCAGTGGGTGCCTCAGCCTGGCCACAGTCAGGCACTGAGGAGGAGGAGAGGCCCTTTGTCATCATGGAAGACGAGAACAAACCTGACACAGATGACAAGTGGGGAGACACTGGGGCTCGAGAGTATCGCCTTTGGGAAGGAGCAACAGGCTGTGAATTGTACCAGTTGGTACAAGTAATGGCAGCGAAGGCAGCGTCGCCACGCAGAGCTGGGAGTCCCCAAGAGTTGCACCAGTGGGAGGGGGCTGTGAGGGTGGCCTGGGGAGATAGGGCACAGCAAGAGCTGTACCAGCTGGCTCAGAGAGAGAGTGAGGACTGGACCTCAGCTGGGGATGATGAAGACTGGGAATACTACCCCCAGACTGAGCATTCCCAAGAATATCAAGGTGAGGCAGAGCCAGAGCTGTCCCAAGGAGAGGTCAGCAGCTCTTCCGAGTGGGAAGACTGTAGCGAGCCAGAGCTCAAAGCCCTCCAAGACGTTTCCACGGAGGAAGACAACAGCAGCAGCGCAGACCTCACCCAGGACAGCCATGAAAGCATGAGCAACTTTAGCTATAGGCCCACTCCCTTCCTGAGGGAGGACTACAAGGACGACTGGGACGAAGTCAGCGTCCTCGAGCCGTACGAAGCAGAAGGCAGCGCCCAAAGGCTGTCAGCTCCTGAGGCAGACGAGCTACCAGTGCCCCTCCCTCTGGAGGCCTGGGTTGAGAGCCGGGCACCGGAGTCACCGTGCGCCTCGCTTCCCTCCCTGTACAGCGAAGCCTCCGAGGGCCAGCAGGGCTCCGAGGCAGGGCCGCAGAGCCCAGAGCCTGCCCCGCTCAGCCCTCTCGAGGCCTCAGCTCCCCAGCCGGGAGCGCAGGCCCCCAGGCAGCAGCCGGCTGCCCTCAGCAAGCGGCCCGGCCGCCTCAGGCGGGCGCTGCGGGCGCTGTTCCGCTGCCGCTGCCTGGCGCCGCAGCCGCAGGAGTAGCGCCCGCGCCTGCCCAGCCCGGGGCTGCAGATGGCGGCCGGCCCGGGGCCCAGGGAGCCCTGGACATGGCCCCGCAGCCTCAGCTGCCCCGGCAGCCCTGGAGCGGCCCGGGGGCATCTCCCCAACACCCACAGTCACCACAGTGGCCAGCCCCACACAGCACACGTGGGACACGACTGCAGCCAGGGCGCTCAGCAGTGAATCCCACAGAGTCATCAAGGTGGGAAGAGACCCTGATGGTCATCCAGGGCCACTGGCACCCTGGCAGCACCACCATCGCCGCAAAACCACGTCCCCAAGGGCCACATCTGCACAACTCTTCAACGCCTCAGAGACAGTGGCTCCTCCACCTCCCTGGGCAGCTTCTTCCAATGCCCCTCTGTCAGAGAAAAATTGCTTCAGATATTGAATTGGAACCTCCCCTGGAAATCAATGGCCATTTCCTCTCACCCCGAAAGGACTCCATGCTGGTCTTTTGGGATTGTATCCCTGAAGAATGCCACAAACAAGAGATGTTGCTCCATGGATGTGACTGCAGGACTTGGACTGATACCATTATTCCCATTTAAGAAATAGTTTAAGAGTTTAAGAAATAGTAGTAGTAAAAAAAAAAAAAAAGGGATAAGAAGATGAAGAAGAAGTAGTAGTAGTAGATAAGAGGAAGACAAAGGAGCAGGATAAAAATAATAAGTTTAATAAGAAGAATGAGAATAGGAATAAGAAGATGAAGATGAAAAAATAGTAATTAATATAAGAATATTAAAACATAAGAATTATAGTAAGCATAAGAAGTGAATAAGATTCATTAGAATGAGAATAAGAAGAATATTATAAAGAAGATGAAGAAGAAGAAAGAAGAGTAGCATTTAAGAAGAAGGGGAAGAAGAAAGAAGGGAAAGAAGAAGGAATAGTAATAAGAATATGAAATAAAAATATACATCCGCACATCTTCTAGAATCTCAGAAGGCAGGAGAGGACTTCAAAAAGTATCTACTTCCAACTGATCATCTTCTCAGCTCTCGCTCTCCAAGACCTCTTTCCTATTTCTAGCTCCCTAACTCCCATTTCTTGTTCAATAAAATCCATGTCAAATAAAATCTGGTTTTGTTCTCCTATGGTCTCATTTGTGCCTTCACTGGGGGACAGACACCTCTCCCTCATGGCATCTTAACCCTGGATAGAACCACGGGCAGGGTCCCTTCCAGCCACAAGCCTTCCAGAATTCAGGGACTCCCTTCCCTTCTTCCCTCTGCTTCCAGCTGGAGAATGTGCAGCAAAGCCACCTTTCCTTTGCTGTCTGCTCTGGGAGCCCCCTGCTGCTGGAGCTTGACTCTGCCAAAATGCACAGACCCACCTGGGGATGCTGCTGTCAGCCCCTATGCTCTGCAGAACCTCTTCTACCCATTTCAGGCTTCAGTATTAAACACTAAGCAAAAGCAAATGTGTCAGATACTGCAAAGGCCATCTCTTGCAATTTCTCCTTGGCTGACGTTTGTGCAGATGCTTCATCCTGGTGGAGGGGAGGCTGTTGCTGAGTATTCTTCCTCCTGAGCCCCTCAAGTGACAGGAATTTCAGTCGGGTTCACAGCTGTTCACAGCTACCAAATCGGCTGTCACAGATCTGACAAAGTATTGGGGCAGGACACAGCAAGTTTCACACAAAAGACATTACAATCTCACAACATAAGAAACCACATATGGACAAAAAAAAAAAAAATCAAATTTAAACACTGTAATGAGCTTTAAAATAACAAAGTTGCAACAGCTGCTCATTTAATGAAAGAGCAGCAATCTTGCACATTTTCAAGTGTCTATTTAATCATAACACAGGTTCATCCTCACCACCATCCACTAGATTTCCACAGACATATTGCAGCTTCCTGCAAACGTCATCTAATCACTTCCTCCTCAATTCCAATTAATTTGCCATAGCCAAGCACGAGGAAGCTGTGGCTGCTGCTTTGTTTGCTGAAGTTCAAGTGTATCCAACTCTGCCCATGGTTACAGGTGTTGTTTGTCACTGAATTACAGAACCAGGGACTGGGTTAGGGGGACCTTAAAGCCCATCCCGTGCCACCCCTGTCATGGAAGGGACACCTTCCACTGTCCCAGGTTGCTCCAAGCCCCATCCAAACTGGCCTTGGACACTGCCAGGGATCCAGGGGTAGCCACAGCTTCTCTGGACAAAGCATAAGGAAAGTGGTTGTGCTTCTCCACAGATGTAAGTCAACCACAGTGGCAATAAAACCCTGGGCATAAGGATGTACTTAAAAACATCAGAGATGGTCCTTGTGCTTTTATAGGTAAAAGAAATCAAATGTTATATGAAAACAGTTGAAGGAGTGTAGGGGGATGCCCCCAATGAGAGAGGGACAAACTAGCCTTTGTCCCCCAAAAAAGGAAGGAAGCCCAGAAGTTTCTCCCAACGATCAGGTGAAAAGACACCTTATAGGACCCCAGAGACTTCACTAAAACCTTGGGGTCACCTAATTGGATGGAAGCCAAAAGGTCCTGCCTGGGCCATAAGGTAGAAAAGGAGAGGACAAAGAAACCACGAGGCTTTTGTGAAGGTGTTTTTACCAGGGGCAAACCACTGTACCTGGATTGGGTTTTCTGTTTATTGTTTTTCCTTTTATTAAACCTTTTTGTTTCTAACACTGCAGCAGAAGCCATCCTGCTCATTATTTGCCTCCAAAGGTAATAGCTAAGCTATCCTTGGGTGTATTAAGTTCCCTTTTAAGGGCTCATAAAACCCTGGCCCGATAAAACAGAACTTAATAAACAGTCAGGACTTTAATGCGTTCAGAAAGGCCTTTCATGAATGTTAGGCAAGAGGACAGGAATTAGAAAATACCTTCAGCCAAGTAAAACTGGCTCCATTCACTGAAACGATAGTAACCATTGGCTTTTTGTTGCCTCTGTGCTCTTACAATACTGTCCAGAATGACCATGTTCAGAGAAAGTGAACACAGAGCGGGGGGGGGAAAAAAGAATTATTGACAGCAGTTCTACAACCCTCCTTTTACTTTGATGCTCTATTTAAATATTCTGACTGTTTCAAGGGCTTGGTAAAACTGGCTTTTGTAGACTGAACACAAAAAACAAACAGGAGAAAAATGCAGCATTTTCCCTCCTCAGCCAGAATACAGTCAAAGCACAGTGGTTAAGCAAAAGCAGAGTAAGCTAATTACCAAGTATACAGCTGCTGCTACCTGGCAGAAAGCAAAGGAAAAAAAAAATCCTATCAGTCATCAAATGCAGTTCCTAAATCTGGAAAAGCCTTACAAAAATAAACTTCCACGAAGAAGGGACCAGCTTCAGAGGAAAAAAGAATGATGCAGATAATAAAGATCATTATTTCCGAACAAAAAACTATTTCCAGTTTGAAAGGAAAAACAATTGTTGGCAAGGCAACTACTAAATATGTCATCTAGTTAAAAACAGCTTCTCTTCTTGTGGTTTGTTGGGGCAGAATGAGCAAAGAGATCTTCTACCAGATTCTTTTTTGATATCAAACACTGAAAGGGGGTGGGAAGGAGTCATTTCTAACCCCAATTTAGAACAACTTTATTCCTCTGCATGATCATCAGCACTTCTTATATCCACTGTCAACACATACAGAGGTCCAGATATTGACTAAGAACTCAGGGTAAGTTTTATGTCCTGCTTGAAACAGGCATGATAATCCTGACTCCCCAGTTTTGCAGACACACAGGGATATAAATACACAACTGTTGATGCTTTGGCAGAACTTCCATTTTGCAAAGCCCTTACTTGTGTAGTTTCTCATATATTTTAGAAAACAGCAAATGAGTCTCTAAATTACTAGTAGCAAAACAAGAGAATTTGTAGTAAGCATTGCTTGAAATTTTTATTTTTCAGTTTTGTGGCTAACTTTAAAGTTTCCCTGAGTTCTTTTGGGAGTTCTTTCTTGCACTCATGCATGGCTACTGCTGAAATTTTATTACATTGGCCAATACATTTCAAGATATTTAATTTTAAAATTAAATTTAAAAAGAGAGGAGCTGTAAACTTCAAATCAGTGAGCTGTTGGGGGAGAAGGGTGTTGTGAGCTTTCTGTGTGTTGGGTGCCAGAGGAAGCAAGTTCTGACCCACCTGTACTCACACGCTAAATGAGCACTGATTGACACAAGAGACACTGCTGCCCACACATTCCCCCACCAAACTCAGGAAGCCAAAACTGCATTTCCTTCAGTTCTCCAAATAGATTTTTTGATTCAAAATTCAAACAGCTTAATTAAAATTATTTTTGAGAAATGCATCAGCTTCACAATCTGATCCCATGAGCTGTTCCATTAGAAGCTGCAAAATATCCTGATCTCAGAAGTCTTTTTCAGCCTAAATTGTTGAGATCGGAAGAAGAAATGCGGCACTCAATATGAGTGATCAGCAAATCTTGGAACTTTATTGATAGGCACACACATTTATATTGGTGTAAATGAGGCTAATACATATTGCAAAAGACAAGCTCAATATTGGTTAGTTACTTATCAGCTAACTACGCCTACCTTAGCATTCTTGTGGCTACTATGTTGCAGCTGTTCTCATCTTTTCTTCATATTTCTAACTAACGATCCTCTCCCCCATCCTGATGTTGCACCAAGGGCACAGTGCCCTTGCCTGACTTAGACACTGACTGCTGGCTCCTATACCTGTCTCCTTCTTGCTTAACTAACGCTATTATGTCAGTGTGACCTTTGTCAGCTAGCTAACTGTCCACAAAATCCTCCACACTTCCCCTGTTTTTCTGTTGCACAAGCATGGTCTGATTAGATGTAGCAAATATCATCCTGAACATGGATGCCAGGGAGAAGAAAGAAGAAGGACCGGGCATGCCCAAATCCTTCCATCTTGGAACCCCTGACCCCCACATACAGAATTCCAAACCCCCTGTACAAGAATCAAAACCCCCCTGTACACTGCTCCAAAATTTTTCCCTTCACCCTGTGATTGCTACTTAAATTTTGTGACCTGTAATTCTTCATATAAGGTTGGCAATTTGCTCCATCAATTAAGACTGAATTTCCACGGGTCTTTGCATTCCTGCCAGGGTCTCTGAGCTCCTGTAAGGGCTTTGAGACATCCAGGGCATCCAGAGAGATGTCCTGGGTTCCGACAGCACGGGAGGCTGGCTCTGTCCAAGGGCCCATTCCACATTTCCTGCACTGCAGAACCACAAGGACTCCTGCCGCTGCCTCTCCTCTGGCTCTGAGAGGAGCTAGAGCTTGCAAATCGTTCCATGCAGAACCAAGTGCAAAGCTTTCTCTCCAAGTGGCGGCATTCATCCTGCCCCCTTTCTCGATTGTCTGGTGCCCAATAATGTCACTTGATGTTTCCCCTCCTTTGGCCTGCTGAGCTGGTCTCTCACCTCAACACTCCTTCCCTGAAACTTGGAGAAACGGGATGTTTCTCAGGGCAGCTGATGGGGACACACACACTGGGGCAGCCCACCAGCATTGCTGTAGTCAACACGTCATGCAGAATTTCTAGGTCTCTCTTTCTGCTGCCTTGAAGAAGGGAGAATGTTCATCTCTACTACTCTGGCATTCCTCTAAGGAAGGAACACCAAGAGAATTTCTTTTCCACACTAATGGCCTTCAGCTTGGTTTCAATACTTAGGTGCCAGATATGGCAAAACCCAGCCACTTGTACTGCTTTCCTGCCTAAGGTTTAAGCAAAAGCAAATCTTGCTTCCTTCCCAGCCTGCATGTTACACCCACGCCAGCCACCTGCTGGGAAAACATCTGGAACGAGGCCCACTGCAAGGCAGATACTTTGTAGGCTCCAGATCCCACCTGCACTGGCTCCAGCAGGCAAGGGCAAGCTTTGGTCACTTCCCAGAAGCAGCCTGGCCATTCCCCCCTGCCTCGCCCCCTCGCCATCCTCCACAGGCCCTGCTGCCAAAGCCTTGCTAGGCAGTGCCATTTGCTGGGCTCGGTAAAAGAGTGACTTGGATTCTTCTTTGGTGCAAATACCAAAGCTGTGAGAAGTGAGAGGATCAGGTTCACAGCTGCTCTGCTTTAGCTAAGGACATTACTGGAGGCTCAGAGCCTGGTCCTTTAAAGCGAAACTGAATCTGAACTCCTGGTGTCTTTGTGGTGCATGTGGATATTTCTTTTCTAGAATCAGAGAGGTTAGAAAAGTCCTCCAGGGTGCTCAAGTCCATCTGTCCCCCAAAATGAAACAAAGTTATGTTGCTGGGCAACAAAAAGGCCTCAACCCACTACTTTTATCCCAGCAAGTACAGTGAGACAAGAGCACTCCTTTAGATCCAATGCATTGAATTCAGCAAAGCCTCCCCAGCCACTCCCAGCTGAGATGTTCAGGAATCAAAGGAGGAAGCTCCACCATGATTTCATTGGCAGTAATGGGGACACGCCTCTGGAAGTGCTGCCAGCTGAGCCAGGGGCTGGGCCTGGGGGGGACTCCTGTGCCCCCATTGCTCTCTCAGGGCAAATGCCGTGCATGCAACACCAAGGAAATGTAACGAGCACTGCCTCAGGGATTTCATACAGACAAAAAGGCAAAATGGAACAAACTTTGGTTTAATGATACAGACAGATCATATCTCAACAAAGACAAAATGAGAAAAGATGGAGCATAGTGAACATGTAACCTCTTACATGTCATGATAAATAACACACTATTAATCTACTAGTAATCTAACATAACTAATCATCTCATACTACTAATACATCTTGAATATTACTAATGTATCTTAACTAATAAATTGAGAAATTCCTATCACGTAAACTTAATGGACAAATAAAGAATCCTAAAAATCTTAAAAAGCTATCTTATTTCTATCTAATCATCTTGAGGCCTAACTCTTGCTAGTCCTGGACAATTGCAGGGCTAATTTGGCCTTTTCTTCTTGGGGAGAGGCTGTGCATCCTTGCGTGGGCGATGTCTTCTCCTGTGCTTGTTCCTCTCCTTGATGGTTTCAAACTCTCTGGAAGACAGGAAACAAACCATGCATTGTTAACTTCATACACACCATTAAGCCAAGTGCCAAGATCTCCCTTTTTTGATGAATTTTTGTCTTTTCAGGCTGACACATTTGTAAACTGGAGAGCACCGTGAGTCTGATCTTGCTGGTTTCAATTCTTTAAAATGTCTTCCTCCTTTTGCTTCATCCTAGGTTTAATTGGTTCAGCAGCATGAAAGCAAGCTTTGATGCATGTGTTCCTGCTTGTATGAACTGTGTCTTGTTGGGGCATGGCAAGGTTTCACTGGGAATGCTGGGTTTGAAGGAAGCTGTTTGGGTGTCAAGTGGGCTGTAAGCTTGAGCAGGGCTGCCAGGGGCGATCCTGCAAGTGGCCTCAGCTTGCCCTGTGGTGCCTTTGGAAAGGGTCAGCGTGCTTTAGGCCAAAGGGGCAGCTGGGAGCAGAAGGAGGAGGAGCTTGTGCACCGTTGGCACTGCCCGCACGGAAAGGGGCCTCCCGCCGGCTGGGGCGGCTGGCGCGGTTGGCAGCAGGGACACTCCGCGCTGCCAGCCCGCTTGCGGCTTCTCTTCCCGGTCTCCCCAGTCTCCTTCCTGGGAGGCCTGTTGCTCCTCTTCCGTTTGCCCGCAGTCTGGAAAATGAAAGAATGCTTATCAGCGCTTCTTTCCTCTCAGAAAGCTGGAATTCACAGCGTCCACCCCAAAAATCTATTGGCCTAAGCAATTTCTTCCAAACGCCGAAGAGCTGAGAAAAGGGCTGGATATGGCAGGGGGCTGCGGCAGGCTGCCAACCCAGCACTTGCAGGAAAATACTCCTCTTTACCACAGCTCTAATAGATGGGATAAATACGTGGCTATCTCTAGTTCTACATGTCTGATTTCTACCTCTCTGCCTAACATCTGTTTATCTCTGGTTTTCCTCCCCACATGTCTAGGGCATGGGTTTAACATTCAGTCACACTAGTGAAGACACATGATTACCCATTTTCTGCTACCCAAAATAATCTCTCTCTTTTTTTATCTTCCACTTGGAATTTTTGAAGCATTGCTTTTTCTTTCCCCTTGATCAGTGCTAAAATGAAAGTTTCTCTTCCTAGCTTCAGTTTCTTCAGTGATCCTGTCAAGAATTTTCTCAGAAGCTTTTTTCATGCAATTGAGTGTTAATTTCAGCAATTTTGGTGATTTTCTGTGTGATTTCTGCAAGTCTCCTGTTTATTAGGGCACCGCTTGGGAAGGCAGAAAGAGAAAAAGGATGTTTCTGTATGTCAGTTCACTAGTGGAATATTCTTGGATAGAGAGAGTGATTAGCTGCATTTTACATGTATAGCTAACCTGAAAGTGCAACAGGTAACTTGGGGAGAAATCAAAGCCAGATCTCTCCTTCTACCAGCCTGTATTCAAATGTAAAGTAAATAGAGCAGGGTGAGAATGTTAGTGCTCCATTAGTGCATCCATAGATTCCTGCTATGCCTGGGAACCTGATGCTCGGAGTCTTCCATGTTAAGGGGAACTGCATTTCAGCGAACTGCATTTCAGCAAAGAGAGTCCCTGTGCACAGGCACCAAAGGGAAGAGGGTCCCACGGAGAGTCGGCCAAGGAACGACACTCACAGCCCATGTGGCTACATGCTGCTCTCCTTTGTTAAGCAACTTTGGCACATTTATCCTTCTCTAGACACTGTCTCACGCCACTAATGCTTAATGCTCCTTGGTTCAGTAGCTGCATTCACACATGCATGTTAATTACTGATTGGCTGTCACACCATAAGCATCTTTAGCTAAGGTGTGCCAAATTAGCAGCTCCCACTTGTGTGTGCTTGGCATTTGGTTTCATCTGGGCACAATGCTCCTTCTTCCTTGATGTATCTGTTGAAGGACAGTACATGGTCTGTCTTGTTCTGGGGACAGTACATGGTCTTCAGAGTAACTGTAAACTGCAGACCAGATTTTCCAATTCTCACAGGAGAATATCATGGCCTTGTTCAGTCAGGAATCCTTCTACAGTTTGTGGACCCACTTTCTGTATGGCCAGAGGCTTTTTCTTGTCACAAAAAAAAAAAAAAAAACAACAGAAAAACAACAACAACAACAAGAAAAACCCACAAACTTTCAAATAGGAAACCAAACCAAAACAAAGCAAAAACAAACAAACAAACAAACAAAGACCCAAAACAAAACAAAACAAAACCACCACCCAAAATCAACAATAGCAACAATAGCAAAAAACCCAAACAAACAAACAAACAAACAAACAAAAACCCAAAAAAAATCAAAACCAAACCAAAAAAGTAAAAAAAAAAATCAAAAAACCAAAAAACAAACCAACTCAAAGAATTACCTCAAGTAATAATAAAAGAAAAACTACTAAGATTAAGATTCATTGATTCCTTTTGGAATGTCATCCATAGAGATTCTCATTTCAGAGCTGAAACTGTACAAAAGTTATGTAAAACACTGCCAGTTAAATGGGACCTACTCAGCCCATGGAGGTCATTTCCAGCAGCAAGGCTGAGAGAACAAATCAGAGTCTAAAACCAGAAATGAATAAAAGTGGCCAGGAAAACTCACTGAAGTGGCCACCAATGTTTCCTCTTGCTCTCTTGAGGTTCAGAATTCCAGTGGCTTCTAAAGAAAAAAGTGAGCCCATAGGAAATGCTCTATGGAAGGCACTGTAAAGTTCCAATGCTTTCTAGAGAAAATCATATGATAGGAAATGATAATTTCAGTCCATTATCATCTTCTTGGAAAGTGATCTCATCTTTCCACAAGCCTCTGCTGTGACCAACCCTGGTGACTTTGGATACTCAGATACATCCTCATCAACCTGGGGACTGTGTCTTATGTCAGAAAGCAGAGCAACAAGCCACCTAAAGAAAAGTGGCAAGGGCCATTTGAAGTGTTCCTAAGCACTCGTGCAGCAATAAAAGGGGATGGGATCAGTACATTGATACACCTGCCCCCAAGGGAAGACAGCCCCAACACATAACGGACTGGAGGGGAAAATATAAATGAGAATTTGAAGCCTCAATTTGTTAAAGCATGGAAATAAAACTTTCTAATGCAGTGTAGAGTGAGTTAGAAGAAATCCCATCAAGGGAAAGATATGTCATGAAGGGCTAACCATGAAAAATCCTCAGTCACAGCCCACCCTGGCCAGCAGCACTCTGGCACGCTCTGTCAAGCAGCAGCAGCCAGCAGGCCCAGGGGAGGCAGCCCAGCACAATTCACCCCATGCCCCCCACGGCAGCATCCCTGGGGCTGCTGCACTGCAGAGCTGGAGGAGCACCCCCTGAGCCAGGCAAAAATGGACCCAAGTCTCAGGGTTTAGGAGGTGACATTTTCTTCAACTTGGCTTGAAGGAGAGCAGAAGGGCAACAACGTCTCAGGTGTTCAATCACAAAACACCCCAAGGGCTCTCAGGTACAGGGACTCAACATCGTTGGCTTGGAGACAATGGAGGAATTTGTAGAATGCTCTGCAAGGAAGAAAGGGGCATTCCCAGCCACCTTTGAGTGTTCCCAAATATTATCCTCCCTCAGACAATTTCATATCCTTTCCCAAGAGATGATTATGGTCTTGTTGCTAACATGTCCTCTTTTTCAGCTGAATAAATAAATGGCAAGAAATTTAGGAAAAGAACTAGACATCAAAGTCCCCATTGGTCTGTGCAGGAATCAAGATCTGTGTCTCTCTAGAAAGACAGGTTGTGACTGACTAGTTTGGAGAAATCTACAAAACTGGTAGCGATCCTGAAGGGACACTGGAACGGAATTTCTCTTTTTAAACCTATTGTAGTACCTTGCCTCCAACACTTCTCCATGTCTTTTACAAAATCCTTACAGAGATCTGGATCTTCCCTGGCTCATGACAAGGTGAGGCCATGATCTCCAAGCAGTCCTGAGAGCTGCTTCAGCTGACAGCTTAGAGCAGCCCATGTGCACTTCTCTGCAACCCTCCACAACAAGGTCATTTGGGGTGGAAGTTGTCCTCTATGCCTTCCACCCCTTAAGGCAAAGATCTTAAATTAACAAGAAAATCAGAAAACAGGCTTATTCTTATCATAAAGAAATCCCATTTGCTACAATATTTTCTTAATAGGTGCACAATATCATAATAGAAGTACTGGGCTCCCATTCTCTACTGATAAGTTTCATTCAGTGGACAGAGCTAAGTCTTGAAGAGAAGAATTGACCAGAAGAAAGACTCTCCAAAGATGATAAAACTGACAATAAGAGGAGTTAACAATAATGCAACTTCTTTATTGCTAAAGATCAAGACTAAATTCTCTAATCTTAGACTAACTAATCCTACATTTTTAACAAATAATCATCTCCTTATTACTAACTTGAAGAAACCTAAAAAGCTAATCTTCTTTCAAAATAAAACAGCTGGAGCTCATAGATGTTCCTTTGCTGAAGCAGAAGACTGGTGCCAGGACTCCAGGACTTGCTGCTTGCCAAATTCAGATATTCATTGCTGAATGTGGGACAGCTTTTTGTGGAGCTGCTGGCACCTGCTCTTCATCTCAGAGTAGCTGGGGCTATCCTATGAAGGAGAAATCAAAAGAAAATTAGTGCATGCCAACATTTCTGCGGAGTTTAGAATTTTATGACCTTTCCTACAAAACAGCCTTGAGGCACACTCAGCTAGTCCAGTCTGGCTTTATTCATGTAGAACAGTAAAAATACACTCAGTTTATCTTTTGAGCTATTTTTCTCTGTGAGCCACCACCCTTGAGGGAACTTGGCAAACTGAGGCTGTTATAATGCAGACCGAAAAATAAACTCTAGACAAGTCAGAAACGACAACAACAAAAACCCAAAGCACATCAGCTCCTCAGGAGGCCAAAACTCATTAATGCTCAAAGCCACCGATGGGAGTCAAACCTTCTCCATTCCCTTCTCCCTCAAATCAGCACGTGTGAGGTTTATCAAGCTCATGATCAAATCCAAGATGAAGTGGCAATGAGAATAATAGATGCCACTTCCCAGCACTCTCACAGCAATGCTTCTGCTCCTATGGGTCTTAAGGTCTGGTTTTTATTGGATGACAAATCTCCCTCCACATGGAAATGAACATTTCAAATCACCCTGAAATGAATATTTACAAGCCACACATCTTTAACAAGTAGAAATTCAGTAGCAGGACAGACAACAACTTGTGCATCCCAGGCCAGCTACACCTGACTGGTGTGTTGGACAGGTTTGAAAAGAAAACTACAGATGCCTTTCCACATTTTGAGAGGCACCAGAGAAGCAGTAGCCTGCACTACTGGCTTCTGCCCAGTGACATTTGCTGGCAAGAACCCTGGCACGGGCCTCACTGCACTGCTGCCCTGCAGGGCCAGACCTGCCCTCAGCCTGGCACGGAGCACCCCTGGCTGTATCCAGTGTGAGCGGGGGCCCTGCCGCGCCTGCTCCAAAGGCCGCAGCTGCCCCAGAGCCCCAGAGCTGCAGGAGGCCTGGCTGCCCCTGCCAACATCACTGCCCTGACACAAGCTGCCAGCAATTTCCAGGGCTTTAGACCACACACACACTTCTCCCTCCTCTCCTGGAAATGCCATGAGGGGATGCAGCAGCACTGCTGCAGCTGAGCCTGTGCAGCTGCACTGCAGGAAGGGAGGGCCCCAAATAACATCTGTAGTATTAACTCTGAAATATGGTCTTGCTTGCACCAAAATTTGGGCAGAGGCTTCTCTTAATAATCAAATTTTACTCCATCATTGTCCACACTGGAGTTAGGAAAAGCAGCACATTAATACCTTCATTGAAATCCAAGGGACACTACTGCTTCAGCCTCCCCAGCTCTCTTCACATCTTTTTGGATATGGCAGTCCTCCACACAAGTGTTGGCATTCTAGAACTCCAGTATTTGTCTTTTTTTTAACCTAAAGGGTGCAGGGAAATGGAGCCCAGACTTGGAGGCAGGGTGCTGGTTTTGACATCCCATTCCATGGGGATGGCTCTGACATCCCTGTAGAATAGGATGTTAAAGCCAGCACCCAGGAAGAAGAGCGGCCACCAGCTGCTGCCTGGAGGTAACTGGGCTACTGCTCAGTTCTCTGCTTCTTGCTCCTCACAGGACTGATAAAGCCAGAAGCCCGAGGCCGTTTCTGCAACAAAAACAAAATAATTCATTCTTCTATGATCACAATCAGGTTTTGCTCTCCATTCTAAAAAAGAAGCATCTGTGAATTGGCAAAGTTTTAAAATGCACCATTTGAAATTAAAAATAACTGTCAAACCTGGAAGACCTGCAGGTAAATATCTGCTCTGCTGCATTCCTACTTTCTCGTCTTAGCACTTAGCAAGTCCTTCTCCAAGTCTACTGCTAAAAGGCTTTGGGAAGTAGACACTCCCTTCAGCAGCTCCAGCAAAGCCTCCCCAGAATGGGGATGCCAGGTAAGTTTTGACTAGGTCCCAATTACTGCTTGCACACACCAGGAAAAGACTCAGCTTTTGCTATCAAACACCCACATAATTTATTACAGAGGAACCTGGCTGTTTTAGAGTTTTATGCATTAAAAACAAGATTAATGCTTCACTATTACAACCCCTGAGTACAGGATGTTATGGTTGGTTGTGAATTCTCATCAGGATGAACACGGACACCAGTCACATGTCCAGAAACTCTTGTGCATTTAGCTACAGCTGTCTTAAATCCAGCAGGCTTACCCACTCCGCAGACTCAAAAGCTGTTGGCTAACAAGTCTTTAAACTTGTACAAGAGAGTTTCACAAGTGGTTACCAACGAGCCCTTGCTGTTGCTCAGGGCCCTTCAGTCATCTCTCAGCTCCTCCCAAGGAGCTTCTCAAAGGTGCTGCCTCACGAGCCACAACAGACGGCCACAAGCTCCCCACAGGCACAGCAAACCTCAGGGCCAGGGATGGAGTAGAACAGGACAGCCGTGCTGTGCCCAGGCAGAGGGAGGGAGGAGAGAAATTAAGGCAGAGGAGAGAGTGAGGGAATAGCACCATTCCGTAGGTGCTGTGTTTTGTCCAGCCATGTGGATAGTGCAGAGCTGGGGTCAACAATGAGAGTGACAGAGAGACAGAGGGAGAAGAGAGCAAGAGGGCCCCATCTGCCCCAGCCTGGTGCAGCCTCTTATGCACAGGAGATTTTTCATGCAATTCTGTCACACAAGCAGAGCCAGAACTTTGAGCCCTTGTCCAGGGAATGAGTTGAGGGTGGGGACTGAGCTCAAGTCTCCAGGCAGAGTAGAAAGTTGGATCAGGACAATGCTGCTCCACCCCTGCTGGATCCTCTCTTCTTATCACAAGCTTGAGGTCACAGCAGTGTGTGGCAAAACATGCCCAGGCCTGGTCCTGCACATTCCCATCACAGCTTTTACATCACCAGCAAGTCTGCTAAAATGTAATACACAGTGCAGAATGTTAAAAATGCACAAAATACCTGAGCAGGTCTTGCTGGAGCATCTGTCTCAGAAGGCCTTGGAGATGTTGCTTGGCTGCTGCTGGTGGGGTTCTGAGATGGAGCTGATTTTCTGTATGGATGGTCCAAGAGTTCATGTTAAAAAGCCTAAATATCAACTGTCATAGTTCTTTCCTTGCAGGGAAAACAGACCTTCAGTGTCAGGACTCAAGGGAAAAACATGAAGCAGAGTTGAGGGAGCTTTAGACAGGACATCAGGAAAACATTCATGGCCCAGAGGGTGCTTGAGCACTGCAACAGGCTCCCCAGGCCAGTGGTCACTGCAGCAAAGGCTCAAGAACAGTTTGGACAACTCTCTTGGGCACAGGGTGTGATTCTCGTGGTGTCTGTGCAGGGCCAGGAGTTGGATTCCATGACCCTGATGGGCCTCTGCTGGTGCAGCATATTCTAAGAATCTAGGCTTCATTTCCCAGGGCTTTTTTTTCTGAAAAGGCTCTTTTCCTTCCCCAAGAGACTGAACTTACCTAGAAAGTATTAACTTCAAACTCTTTCTTTCGATTTTACTGTAGCCAGGCCAATCAGTCTGAAGGGTTTGAAATAGATGTTCCTTCAGACTGAAGGAATTCTCCTTTGCATTCAGGTTGGCTACCTACAGGCAAACGTTTTGGAAAACAAATCTTCATTACACCTACATGCAAACTACAGAAATCTAAAGGAGCTACTTCAGCTGGGATGGCAGAACATGGTTCTCATTATGTTGTGATTGTCTGCAGGGTGAAAAAGCCCTGCCACTGCCCTGGGCAAACACAGCAACAAACTTTGCAGGTTCAGGGAATGAGTTCCTAGAAGTCACCCTGCGATCAACTAAAACTGTATCCACGTTGAATTTGAGTCCTTTGCCTAGGCTCCAAAACTCTTTTTCTTAGCTAAAGAGGAAATAATCCTATTTAATATAATAATGCTTGCATAATTCAGCAACAGCACCATTCAGGTGCATGGGGAATATTTAAAAAGGAAAGAAGGAGCTACGGCATCTTTCCATGGGTGTGCCTCTGACGAAAGCCTATCAGAAAGAAATACCAGTGGAACTTATCTTGAAGGAGTATTGGAAAAGTCTCTAATCTGAACAGGTGAGGAAGTAGTAAAATTATGAACAGCAGAACAGCATGATGGAAGAATTGCTGGCACAAGCTCCATGATCTCACCTGCTGAAGGATCTTTCCAAGGGAATCCTTGTCCTTTGGCCTGACTCCATCTCTCTGCAGCCGAGCAAGTAACTCTGGCTCCTTGTAATCCCTCAGAGCAAGCAGATGAATCACCCTGTCCCTGTAGGGTCGGCCGTAAACAGCAGCGCAGCCGCTCCAGTCGATGTCTGCAAGTCTCATAGGCACCATCCTCTTCTTCTCAGGCACAGGACCTGGATTGTTCTGTTGGGCTCCTCTGACCTCTGCTTCTTCTCCTAAAGTGAGGGAAAACCAGAAACAGAGAGTTCAAATTGCAGGTTTGCAGAAGGCAAGGTAGTTGATTCCAAAGGATGCACCAAGAATGTTGAACCTCTATTGGTTGGGCATTTACAAATCTAAAAGAATCCAAATAGTAAAGCATTAAAAAGAAACAGTTAGTAAAATGCCTGGTAAAGGAGTGATACTGGATGGGAGGTTTTCATGAAAAATTCTTTTTATGCATGGTGCTTTTATATGATTTCCCCAGTTTGTAAGCTCAAGCATTGGCTTTGTCAAGAATGGCATGGACAGTGGGAATATGTGCACTCTCAGCAAGTTTGCCAGCACCAGAGGCATGGGATGCCATCCACAGGGACTGGGACAAGCTTGGGAACTGGGGCCCTGGGAACCTCATGGGATTCAACAAGGCCAAGTGCCAAGTGCTGCATCTCTGGGGTTGGGACATGCCCGAGGCAATATGCACCGAGGCATACCTGGGGATGAAGGTGGGGAGGACTTGGAGGTGCTGGTGGATGAAAGGCTGGATATGAGCAAGAAACCATATAGATATCCAGTAAAAAAATGAAATGGAAGCATATCTGAAAGGGGTACATCAGTTTAATACCCTTTGAACTTGGATTGTGTGACTCCTTTTCTGCCTGGGTCCTGAGCTCTCTGCTCTTCTCTTTGGCTTTGATCATGGCAAGCATTTCACAAAAATCCAAAGGATGGGATTTTTTTACCCTGTCTTGTTCTGTTTACTCACCCTTGGACTTGAGAGTCTTCCCCTGCACCCTGGCAGACAATGGCAATCCAGAATGTGTCTGAACCTTATTTTTCTGTTGTTCTTCAGGGGTGGAAGTGGAAATGGATCTGACATTTGTAGACATGTTCAAAATTGAACAGGATGTGGAAGGCAGGTCCAAGAAAGAAGGAGAGTGGCCACCAGCTGCTGGCTGGACATCACTGGGCTCTTGGTCAATCCTCTGCTTCTTGCCCATCACAGGATTGAGAAAGTCAGAAGCCAGAGGCCGTTTCTGCAAAGATGATCCCGATTAGTTTTGCTCCCATTCTGGAAAAGCAGCATTTCTGAACTGGCAATGGTTCTGTAAAAGAACTGCGTGCCTTTTTGGGAATGACTGGTTTGTGTTGATTATGGAGCCCCAGTTAGGGACTGTTGGAAAAGCCTTTGTATGAACCATGAAAGGAATCCATGGAGGTTGTTACACTGGACTCTGGAATGTCCAACAGCCTTTCCATATCTTTTAAAGGTTATTGATGACAACCCCTACTCTGGAGATACCAGATTTGATGGAACCCTTTGCACTGTTCATCCATGAGTGCCTTTGCCCTGCACAGTAGCCCCATATTTAGCTCAAAGAATGGGAACGAAGGAAGGAACCCTGTGGTATTTTGAGTGTATTTCTCAAAAAATAACTAAAAAATGTACTCGAGGCATGGTCAATGCACCTCAGGGCAGGAACCACCATGGTCCTGATTGATAGAATATACTTGAAAATAAATGGGAAAGAAAAGTGTCAGTTTACGTGCCCAACATGGTTATGTCTGGTTCAGCACAAAAAGGAGGTCACTGGTTATCCCTGAACAGAACCTGAAAGTAACAGGTGGTGCTCCTGGAACAAAAGACGTGGTGCTAAAGGCAGCTACTGCCTTGAACCCTGAGTAAAGGTTACAAGTTGCTGGATTTGTTACAAGAATGCTGATTGATTTGATATCCAGCAATCTGGCATATCATCAATCAGAAAAAGGAATGTAAGAATGGGAGAAGACTAGAAGTCCCCACTCTAGGTGGGACTGGCTTTCCTCATGGCTACCAGACCTTTAAAGGCTTACAGAACTATTTCTAACCAGTGCTGGAATTGTTGCTGTTTGCATTTTTTTGTGTGTGATAATTCATTGTATGTCAGCTTTCATGAGATGTTTTGTAAATATTTATAATAACAAATATTATTGTCCTAGAAAAGAAAATTAGTTTTAGAAGTGAGACTTCCAAGACAAATCTCAAAAGGATCTGTGTGAGGGATTGTTGCAAATAGCTTAGCAGGAAGGAGTGGGTAGTGGAACTCTGAAAGTTCTGAAACCCTCTATGTCCCAAGCCAAGCCAGAGCAAGACAGTTTCCTCAAGAACACATTCTGCAGCTCAGATAACCAAGATGAAAATGACTACTATATGGAAGACCACAATGAAAGGTCAACAAAAGTCCAAAAGCTCAGTGAACACCCAGGGTCTCTAAAGATCCCCAGCAGACCCTCAGAAACTAACTCTGCAGACTCGAGCAATTTATACATATTTAATGATTTCTGAGAAATAGAATGCCTGTGTACTGCATACTCCAGTAAAGCACAGCAAGCTCACCCCAAAGTGTGCGTGTCCCCGCGGTGCCTGTGCCCCAGCAGCAGGTGCCACTTGGGGTCTGCCCGGTGTCTGCGTCTCTCTGCTCCCCCAGGGTCTCCCTGGCTCAGGAGATCCCCCGTTCTCCACGCTTGACTGCTCCACTCTGGGCTGTGCCTCTCAGAAACAGGGCTCCTATTGCATGAGTGAATGCCTTGAGAGCCAGCCCCTCAAACACTTTCTTTGTCCTTGCTGCACATGTGCCTAGAGCGACATGCGGGTCACCTTCCTGCCACTTCAGGATGTGCAGAACTGTACTTAAGTGCTACTTCTGTTCAAAGATTTCTGGAGGCAAAAAGGGAGCTGGGGCAGGGGCAGAGGGGCTGATGTCAGTAAGTGAGAGGTTGTCCTCAAGTCCCTTTTGCCGGGGCAGATGCCGTGGGGGTCTGTCACCCAGAGCAAGAGCCAGGACCCGCAGGAAGGATCCTGTGTCCTGGATCCAGCCAGGAGGGTGATCTTTGCAGCAGCTCGGAGGAGCACGGCCAGGACCTTGGGGTAACTGGATACTACCTGCCACGTGGCAGGGGCAAATGGAAGGGTTTGTTCTTCCTCCACCTGTGTGCTGTAAGTCACGGGCTGTGCCAAGTTCTGTGTGGAGAACGATCACGTGTGACTCGTTCGCCTCTGGTACACTCTCCTTTTAGTGTTGTTATTACCGTCTGTGTTCTTTTTCCATTGCTGTTTCCAGTAAGTTGTTCTTATCTCAACCCGTGATCTTTACCCATTTGTGCCCTTCTCTCTATCCTGCCACAGGGAATGTGGTGGGGAAGTCAGTGAGGGGCACGTGCTCTGAGGGGTATCAGCGTGAGCACTCAACTAGGGAATACCATTCCTACACTGAAACAATGTGGAAAACTCAGTTTCCTAAGGTACTTTCCTTGGCTAGTCCTACAGGAAAATCAGCCTGCTGAAAAGCAACTGCTGTCATTGAACAGAAAGCCTGCTAGGTGACACCTGTTTTAAAGCACAGATTTAATAAAGTTACACAGGAAGCAAAAATTAAATACTGCCAAATCGTCTTTATAATAATATTTTAAATTATTTTGAAATCCAAGATGGGAGAAACTCCTGTGAATTTTTCCAATGCCACAGTGGCAAATAATACAAAGAATGTAAAGCAAATTACAACTGAATATTTTCAGCCCCTAAAAAAAAGTTAAGCAAAATAGCAGAAAGAGCTACATTTCAGCTGCATTTCCAAAGCAGATGGTTGACTTTAATGCTTAAGGCTACAGAAGGGGAAATGAGAGAATCTGTGTGTTGAAAAAAAAACCAAACAAACCATAATGGAACTGTGTAAATGCATTCTGCTCCTCCCTGAAACGGAAATTGTCATATTCAAAATATCACTGAAAGTTGAGGCCAAAATTTCAAGCGACTTGATGTCAATCAGCTGTGTTAAATCTTTGAAGAGAGCATTGCTGGTCTGGCTTCACAGGCGCCTGAATGAATGATGAACAGAAAATCTGTACATTCCAAATTATACTGTCTTGGATAAGTCAGATTTTCCAAAGATTCAGAAAACAGGTTTGGGTTTGGTTTATTTTCTCCCTCTAAAAAGACCTAAAAGAGTTCATGCACTCGCTTAGTCAGGTCAAGGTTCTGAAGGGTCACTCGGCCAGTATTGAGGTCACAGACAGCAGATTCCAGAAAGATGTCCTTGATTTTCAGACTTTTCACTTGAAAGAGATCAAGAGATTTTCACTTTCCACCTGAAAGAGATCAAAACAACGCTCCAGATGAAACTCATTCTGCCAAGATGTGTCGGTAGCCTTGCTTCTCATCCTCACCACTGAAAACCCCAAGCTCCTCTGTCCCAGCTCTTCTCCATTAGGTGTCATTTGCTGTGTTTTTCTCTTGGAATGTCTGAGGCAGGTCCCTCTAGCAGTCTGCAGCTTCCTGAAGAAGGAAAGCTGAAGGGCAGGCACTAGAGTGCCTTGAGTCTTGGGGTCAGTGAGAAGAGCCAAGAGAATGGCATGGAAGATGCACTACTGCAGGCTTGGGTTGGATGGAAGGAAAAGGTTCTTCAGCCAGAGGGGGCTTGGGCACTGGAACTGCCTCCCCAGGGAAGGGCTCCCAGCACCAAGGCTGAGAGAGCTCCAAAAGTCTTTGGACACTGCTCTTGGGCACAGGCTGGGATTCTTAAGGCTGTCCTGAGCAGGCCCAGGTGCTGGGCTCCACGATCTTTGGGAGTCCCTTCCAGCCCAGAAAATGCTGTGATACTGTGATTGTGTTCCTGAGAAGCACCACTCAAGAGGGCATCTCACAGCTGCCTCTGACCGTGAGGCAGAGCCAGCCCTACACACATTGAACAACACAGACAAATCTAGAGCAATATCTCTCTGGAAAAGAGATGTAAGGCAGGTGGAAAAAAATCAAAAAAGCTATGAAAATAGAATATTGTTCCAGTGTCTGGAAGTGATGTAAGTATGTGAGTACAAAAGAATTGCTGCAACCAGATCATTTTGGAGGATGAAAGCCAGTATTGCAGGACAAGCCCAGCAAACTCCTTGCATGCTCTGATGGGCAGGCATCCCAGAGGAGAAGTCCCATCCTTCTGGTTTTTGAAGCTTTGCAGCAGGTGTGACCAGAGTGAGGGCGTAACAGGATTTGTGGACACTGAACCCCTGAATTCCTTCGGAATGACCAGTTGGTTTTGGGGTCACCACAACGTAGTTTTAGGACTTAAATGGGTGCCAAGAACTTCTAATCAGGCGATCAGTAAAGGAGAATCTACAAGTGCACCGTGACAGCTCCCTACGTCCTCTATGGAAAGGTCTGTATTTCCCCTGGAGGCAGCATTATTCCTGGAGAAGTTGCAGCCTGCTTTCATGTGCAACCTCGTCTGGGGAAAGTGACCATACGCCGTGTCTGTGGTGGTTGGTGGCAGAGCCAGCTGGAGCCTCCTGCCGTTCTGTGAGTGCTTTGGGGGCCCACGGGAATTTTCTTACCTTGCACAGTGCCAAAGTGCTGTGGGGATGCCTGGCGGCAGACGAGGAGATGAGGATGTGGCTGCAGAAGCCAGCTGTGGTGCTGAGTGCAGAAGGTGGCTGCTGAGGGACAGCCCAGGAGCAGATGCTGCAGCTGCTGCTCCAGCTGCTCCACCAGTGTTCCACCAACGGCCGCAGGAGCAGCAGACAAGGGCAGTTGCTATGGGCACAGCCCAACATTCCATGCAGAACCCCAGGGGAACCATGGGACAGAAACAGGGACAGGCCACCTTTGCCCCTTCTACTTCTTCTGCTGCAAGTTTGCTCTGAGGAGCTCCCCATTGGGGCTTTTCCCCTCAGTCCTCTGGACATGGAAAAGCAGAGCCAGGACAGCTCTGGCTCTCCTCTGTGCTTCTCTGTAAGGTGCCTGCAGCTGAACAGGCACAGGAGCTGGCTCTGTCCAAGGGTCCATTCCACATTTCCTGCACTGCAGAACCAGGAGGACTCCTGCCGCTGCCTCTCCTCTGGCTCTGAGAGGAGCTAGAGCTTGCAAATTGTTCCGTGCAGAACCAAGTGCAAAGCTTTCTCTCCAAGTGGCGGCATTCATCCTGCCCCCTTTCTCAATTGTCTGGTGCCCAATAATGTCACTTGATGTTTTCCCTCCTTTGGCCAGCTGAGCTGGTCTCTCACCTCAACACTCCTTCCCTGAAACTTGGAGAAACGGGATGTTTCTCAGGGGAGCTGATGGGGACACACACACTGGGGCAGCCCACCAGCATTGCTGTAGTCAACAGGTCATGCAGAATTTCTAGGTCTCTCTTCCAGCTCCCTTGAAGAAGGGGGAATGTTCATCTCTACTACTCTGGCATTCCTCTAAGGAAGGAACACCAAGAGAATTTCTTTTCCACACTAATGGCCTTCACCTTTGTTTGAATACTTAGGTGCCAGATATGGCAAAACCCAGCCACTTGTACTGCTTTCCTGCCTAAGGTTTAAGCAAAATCAAATCTTGCTTCCTTCCCAGCCTGCATGTTACACCCACGCCAGCCACCTGCTGGGAAAACATCTGGAACAAGGCCCACTGCAAGGCAGATACTTTGTAGGCTCCAGATCCCACCTGCACTGGCTCCAGCATGCAAGGGCAAGCTTTGGTCGGCTTCCCAGAAGCAGCCTGGCCATTCCCCCCTGCCTCGCCCCCTCGCCATCCTCCACAGCCCCTGCTGCCAAAGCCTTGCTAGGCAGAGCCATTTGCTGGGCTCGGTAAAAGAGTGACTTGGATTCTTCTTTGGCGCAAATACCAAAGCTGTGAGAAGTGAGAGGATCAGGTTCACAGCTGCTCTGCTTTAGCTAAGGACATTACTGGAGGCTCAGAGCCTGGTCCTTTAAAGAGAAACTGAATCTGAACTCCTGGTGTCTTTGTGGTGCATGTGGATATTTCTTTTCTAGAATCAGAGAGGTTAGAAAAGTCCTCCAAGGTGCTCAAGTCCATCTGTCCCCCAAAATGAAACAAAGTTATGTTGCTGGGCAACAAAAAGGCCTCAACCCACTACTTTTATCCCAGCAAGTACAGTGAGACAAGAGCACTCCTTTAGATCCTGTGCACTGAATTCAGCAAAGCCTCCCCAGCCACTCCCAGCTGAGATGTTCAGGAATCAAAGCAGGTAGCTCCACCATGATTTCATTGGCAGTAATGGGGACACGCCTCTGGAAGTGCTGCCAGCTGAGCCAGGGGCTGGGCCTGGGGGGGACTCATGTGCCCCCATTGCTCTCTCAGGGCAAATGCCGTGTGTGCAACACCAAGGAAATGTAATGAACACTGCCTCAGGGATTTCATACAGACAAGAAGGCAAAATGGAACAAACTTTGGTTTAATGATATAGACAGATCATGCCTCAACAAAGACAAAAAGGGGAAAGTTGAAGCATAACAAACACCTAACCTTTTACATTTATTGCTAAATCTAACACTACTAATACATCTTTAAAATACTAATGTATCTTAACTAATAAACAGAGAGATTCCTAACAGGTAAACTAAAAGAAGAATAAAGAATCCTAAAAACTTGAAAAACAATCTTATTTCTATCTAGTCCCCTTGACGCCTAACTCTTGCTAGCCTGGGGCAAATGCAGGGCTAATTTGGCCTTTTCTTCTTGGGGAGAGGCTGTGCATCCTTGCGTGGGCGATGTCTTCTCCTGTGCTTGTTCCTTTCCTTGATGGTTTCAAACTCCCTGGAAGACAGGAAACAAACCATGCATTGTTAACTTCATACACACCATTAAGCCAAGCGCCGAGATCTCCCTTTTTGGATGAATTTCCATCTTTTCAGGCTGTTACGTATTTATTAAATTGATCAGCACCATGAGTCTGATCTTTCTGGTTTCAATTCTTTGAAATGTCTTCCTCCTTTTGCTTGATCCTAGGTTTAATTGGATCAGCAGCATCAAAGCAAGCTTTGATGCATGTGTTCCTGCTTGTACGAACTGTGTCTTGTTGGGGCATGGCAAGGTTTCACTGGGAATGCTGGGTTTGAAGGAAGCTGTTTGGGTGTCAAGTGGGCTGTAAGCTTGAGCAGGGCTGCCAGGGGCGATCCTGCAAGTGGCCTCAGCTTGCCCTGTGGTGCCTTTGGAAAGGGTCAGCGTGCTTTAGGCCAAAGGGGCAGCTGGGAGCAGAAGGAGGAGGAGCTCGCGCACCGTTGGCACTGCCCGCACGGAAAGGGGCCTCCCGCCGGCTGGGGCGGCTGGCGCGGTTGGCAGCAGGGACACTCCGCGCTGCCAGCCCGCTTGCGGCTTCTCTTCCCGGTCTCCCCTGTCTCCTTCCTGGGAGGGCTTTTCCTCCTCTTCCGTTTGCCCGCAGTCTGGAAATCAAAGAATCCTTATCAGTGCTTCCTTCCTCTCAGAAAGCTGAGACGCTCACAGCGTCCACCCCAAAAATCTATCGGCCTAAGCAATTTCTTCCAAACCCCGAAGAGCTGAGAAAAGGGCTGGATATGGCAGTGGGCTGCGGCAGGCTGCCAACCCAGCACTTGGAGGAAAATACTCCCCTTTCCTACAGCTCTAAGGGGGTGGGATAAATACGTGGCTATCTCTAGTTCTGCATGTCTTATTTCTACCTCTCTGCCTAACATCTATTTATCTCTGGTTTTCCACCCCACATGTCTAGGGCATGGATTTTACATTCAATCACACTAGTGAAGACACATGATTACCCATTTTCTGCTAGCCAAAATAATCTCTCTCTCTCCCTCTCTCTGTCTCTCTCTGTGAAGCAAATTGCTGTTTGCTGGTAAGGAAAGTATTAAAGGTGCCATAGCACCAGCAGCTCCTTCTTGAGGATATGCTGGGGTGCTACAAAAGATCTCTAAAATTTGGCAGCATCTCCATGAAGGCGGCCCATATGGCTGATGTTAGCAAGCAGTGGGGAATGAAGGGTCTGATAGGAATCTGAGGGTGCCAGCCCTTGAGAAATCGATTTGTAGAGAGTCAAAGCCCATTTTGGTGGCGGTGCTGCTTCGTTTGGTCAAGGTTATGCTCCACAATTCTGTATTTCAGGGCAGCAGCACGAGAAAGCCCCGGGCAGCACCTGCTGCGCCTCTCCTGCTGCGTGGGACCAAGGGAGCCAGGCAAAGCGGTGTCTGGCATGGCTTGCAGCAGGGTTTGTGCCCTTCTGCCAGTTTCTTGACCCTGCTGGCATGTCTGGATTTTCTTCCCACTCACCTGAGCAAGAGTGCTGCTGGCAAGTTTCTGCTCTTTTTTCCAGCAGTAGTAGTACTCCACACACTGTGCCACGGTCTTACTCGGGATCTGTTGTGAAAAGCAAAAGAAGGAATCTGAGATGGCCATCCTGTAGGGTGCATTGGAGAACAATGAGAATACAGAGTAAAGTAGGAATTAAAGTCATGGAGAAAATTGAGGAGGGTGTAAAATGAAATCAATATGCAGGAGTCAGAGAGGCATTATGCAATGTAATAAACCGAGTCTTGTGCTACGTGGTAACACATGTAATGCACAGATCAACACCAAGTCCCTCTAGCAGAGTTCTTCTTTGCCCTGTTCACTGCAGTTATCCCAGCACAAGGTGTTGTGGAAGCAACAGCACACCTGGGAGACAAGTCTGACAGAACAGAGCTTTGTCTTCCAAAACAGCCTGGAGAGAAGGGCTGCAGAGGCAGGATCATCATTTTCACGCAGGCCTTCCATGTCCTGTTCTGTGACTACTTTAACAGTTTTGGTACTTGAGAAGAGAGGGACATAGGTGCAGTATTTGGTACCAGCAATAATTAACATGTCCCTTCTGATGATCTGCCAAGGTGAGGAATGTCATGTGGCTTTACCTGCTTCTGGACGAGATGGAAATCCTTGCCGTAGGTGTGGAAAGCCTTTTGGAAGGCCTCCTTCTCCTCAGCTGTCCATCTATCAGAGCCTGGCAAGAAAAAGCAGCAGCTGAATTGATCCCTCTAGCCACTTGAAGCAGATCCCACTGGCTGCTGAAAGCAAGCTGGCACCAGCCGTCATTCACGTGTGTGCATGTCTGCTCCCTCAGAAGGTGATGAAGACGAGAGCAGGCATTCCCCAGGGAAAAAAGCATGGAAAACGAGTCAAGCTGAAGGAGTAGATGCTGGTGCTTTCCCCATCCCCAGAGAAGGCGAGATCTTGTGCTAGTTTAAAGCACAACTAATTGAAGCAGAAATGCTTGACACGGCCATTAAGGGCACGGCAGCATGTGTCAGTGAAGTAAGAAGCTGGGCTTTGGTTACCTGCGTAATGATAATCAGCCAAGGGATGGCCTTGAGCTGTTGGAGGCCCCCCCGAGAGCAACATCTCCAGAGCCTCCTGCAAGATGCAAGGGAAAAAGGCTTGAGCTGCCCCACAACACAAAAAAGGAGCCAAACCCCACCCATGCTGCCCTTCAGCCGCTTTGCCTCTTCAGCTGAGGATTCAGGCCACTGGCTCTCATATGGGTCAAAGACTGTGCTTTGCTCCCAGTCCCTCGTTTTTGCTGCCCAGCCCTTGGCTCCTGCTCCCCAAGGGTAGCATTTTCCTCTCCAACTCCATGATTTTGCTCCTCCTGCACCCCAAATTGCCTCAGCTGACTGCGGCTTCTGGGAATTGCCCCTCAAAATGTCTTCGAGAACACAGATCTCCAGGAGGTTTTCAAGGCAGCAGGCTGCAGGACCCTGCGGCGCTGCCTCCAGGAGAGATCTTGTCCCTGCTGGAGCCATTTGGGCTCAGCCCTGCCGCAGCTGGACGAGACACAGCAGGCAGCGAGTGCTCTGCTGCTTGTGAACTCCCTTCTTCAAGGAGCAGGCAGGAAAGGCTGTCCCGCTGCCCGGGCCTTATCAATTCCCTGCCCACTCTTGCCCGCGCCCAAACAGCCGCTTCCTACCGGAACGCTGCCGCCAGCCTGGTGCAGGCAGTGCAGGGCGAGCTCCAGCTGAGCTGCTGCCCCGGGAAGGCCACGGGAGCTGGCCATGTCCAACAGTTCTCTGACTGCAAGCACAACAAAAACCCACCCAAAGTCAGCCTTGAGCCAACAAAGGGGAAGGCTTTCCATACAAGGCAGAAGGAAAGCACAAGAGCTAAAGCCTGCAGCTTGGAGAGCACGAAAGGGAGAGCAAAGCAAGGGGCAGCTGAAGCAAGGGCCCACCTAGTGCTGCCTCTCCCTTCCAAGCAGCTTTTGTCATAAGGAGTGGGGGCCAATCTCCCCTCTTCCAGTGGCACATGCCTCTGACCCATTTGGAGAGCAGCACAGCTGCTCTTTTTCCTGCTCTGCTGCAGAAGCAGAGCATTGTCCTTACGCCTACCACTTCCACAAGGGAAGATGGGCATGACAAGGAGAGAAGCAGAGCCTGCCAAAAGCTGCCTTTTTACCCAAAAACCAGCATTTTACATGCCTGACTATCTCAGGAGTGGAAGGAAAGCTAGACAGCTACCTCTGTCCGGTTTTTCCATGTCAGGGTCGTCTTCCTCCAAGGGCTTCCAGACCAGGGTTGCAGGCTCTTCATCCTCACTTGGCGGCCCGGTCTGCAGCTCGGGGAGCTCGGCCTGAAAGTCACTGCCAACATTGATGTGTCTAGAGGAAGAAGGAGATGGACGTAAGAAAGGCAAGTGGTCAAGAGACACCTGGTGTGCAGCCACAGCCTTGGACCAATCCCACCCTGACTCTGAAAGAGCAGTTGTCCTGCTCGCCATTCCTCAAGTTTGCTGTCCTTTAACCCTAGGCCAAAACTCACGGCTTAGTGAGGACTCTTGCTTTCCTTTTCATTGTGCCTCTCCTTTCCACCTGAAAGAGATCAAAACAACGCTCCAGATGAAACTCATTCTGCCAAGATGTGTCGGTAGCCTTGCTTCTCATCCTCACCACTGAAAACCCCAAGCTCCTCTGTCCCAGCTCTTCTCCATTAGGTGTCATTGCTGTGTTTTTCTCTTGGAATGTCTGAGGCAGGTCCCTCTAGCAGTCTGCAGCTTCCTGAAGAAGGAAAGCTGAAGGGCAGGCACTAGAGTGCCTTGAGTCTTGGGGTCAGTGAGAAGAGCCAAGAGAATGGCATGGAAGATGCACTACTGCAGGCTTGGGTTGGATGGAAGGAAAAGGTTCTTCAGCCAGAGGGGGCTTGGGCACTGGAACTGCCTCCCCAGGGAAGGGCTCCCAGCACCAAGGCTGAGAGAGCTCCAAAAGTCTTTGGACACTGCTCTTGGGCACAGGCTGGGATTCTTAAGGCTGTCCTGAGCAGGCCCAGGTGCTGGGCTCCATGATCTTTGGGAGTCCCTTCCAGCCCAGAAAATGCTGTGATACTGTGATTGTGTTCCTGAGAAGCACCACTCAAGAGGGCATCTCACAGCTGCCTCTGACCGTGAGGCAGAGCCAGCCCTACACACATTGAACAACACAGACAAATCTAGAGCAATATCTCTCTGGAAAAGAGATGTAAGGCAGGTGGAAAAAAATCAAAAAAGCTATGAAAATAGAATATTGTTCCAGTGTCTGGAAGTGATGTAAGTATGTGAGTACAAAAGAATTGCTGCAACCAGATCATTTTGGAGGATGAAAGCCAGTATTGCAGGACAAGCCCAGCAAACTCCTTGCATGCTCTGATGGGCAGGCATCCCAGAGGAGAAGTCCCATCCTTCTGGTTTTTGAAGCTTTGCAGCAGGTGTGACCAGAGTGAGGGCGTAACAGGATTTGTGGACACTGAACCCCTGAATTCCTTCGGAATGACCAGTTGGTTTTGGGGTCACCACAACGTAGTTTTAGGACTTAAATGGGTGCCAAGAACTTCTAATCAGGCGATCAGTAAAGGAGAATCTACAAGTGCACCGTGACAGCTCCCTACGTCCTCTATGGAAAGGTCTGTATTTCCCCTGGAGGCAGCATTATTCCTGGAGAAGTTGCAGCCTGCTTTCATGTGCAACCTCGTCTGGGGAAAGTGAACACACGCCGTGTCTGTGGTGGTTGGTGGCAGAGCCAGCTGGAGCCTCCTGCCGTTCTGTGAGTGCTTTGGGGGCCCACAGGGATTTTCTTACCTTGCACAGTGCCAAAGTGCTGTGGGGATGCCTGGCGGCAGACGAGGAGATGAGGATGTGGCTGCAGAAGCCAGCTGTGGCGCTGAGTGCAGAAGGTGGCTGCTGAGGGACAGCCCAGGAGCAGATGCTGCAGCTGCTGCTCCAGCGCTGCTCCACCAGTGTTCCACCAACGGCCGCAGGAGCAGCAGACAAGGGCAGTTGCTATGGGCACAGCCCAACATTCCATGCAGAACCCCAGGGGAACCATGGGACAGAAACAGGGACAGGCCACCTTTGCCCCTTCTACTTCTTCTGCTGCAAGTTTGCTCTGAGGAGCTCCCCATTGGGGCTTTTCCCCTCAGTCCTCTGGACATGGAAAAGCAGAGCCAGGACAGCTCTGGCTCTCCTCTGTGCTTCTCTGTAAGGTGCCTGCAGCTGAACAGGCACAGGAGCTGGCTCTGTCCAAGAGTCCATTCCACATTTCCTGCACTACAGAACCAGGAGGACTCCTGCCGCTGCCTCTCCTCTGGCTCTGAGAGGAGCTAGAGCTTGCAAATTGTTCCGTGCAGAACCAAGTGCAAAGCTTTCTCTCCAAGTGGCGGCATTCATCCTGCCCCCTTTCTCAATTGTCTGGTGCCCAATAATGTCACTTGATGTTTTCCCTCCTTTGGCCAGCTGAGCTGGTCTCTCACCTCAACACTCCTTCCCTGAAACTTGGAGAAACGGGATGTTTCTCAGGGGAGCTGATGGGGACACACACACTGGGGCAGTGCACCAGCATTGCTGTAGTCAACAGGTCATGCAGAATTTCTAGGTCTCTCTTCCAGCTCCCTTGAAGAAGGGGGAATGTTCATCTCTACTACTCTGGCATTCCTCTAAGGAAGGAACACCAAGAGAATTTCTTTTCCACACTAATGGCCTTCACCTTTGTTTGAATACTTAGGTGCCAGATATGGCAAAACCCAGCCACTTGTACTGCTTTCCTGCCTAAGGTTTAAGCAAAAGCAAATCTTGCTTCCTTCCCAGCCTGCATGTTACACCCACGCCAGCCACCTGCTGGGAAAACATCTGGAACAAGGCCCACTGCAAGGCAGATACTTTGTAGGCTCCAGATCCCACCTGCACTGGCTCCAGCATGCAAGGGCAAGCTTTGGTCGGCTTCCCAGAAGCAGCCTGGCCATTCCCCCCTGCCTCGCCCCCTCGCCATCCTCCACAGCCCCTGCTGCCAAAGCCTTGCTAGGCAGAGCCATTTGCTGGGCTCGGTAAAAGAGTGACTTGGATTCTTCTTTGGCGCAAATACCAAAGCTGTGAGAAGTGAGAGGATCAGGTTCACAGCCGCTCTGCTTTATCTAAGGACATTACTGGAGGCTCTGAGCCTGGTCCTTTAAAGAGAAATTGAATCTGAACTCCTGGTGTCTTTGTGGTGCATGTGGATATTTCTTTTCTAGAATCAGAGAGGTTAGAAAAGTCCTCCAAGGTGCTCAAGTCCATCTGTCCCCCAAAATGAAACAAAGTTATGTTGCTGGGCAACAAAAAGGCCTCAACCCACTACTTTTATCCCAGCAAGTACAGTGAGACAAGGGCACTCCTTTAGATCCTGTGCACTGAATTCAGCAAAGCCTCCCCAGCCACTCCCAGCTGAGATGTTCAGGACTCAAAGCAGGAAGCTCCACCATGATTTCATTGGCAGTAATGGGGACACGCCTCTGGAAGTGCTGCCAGCTGAGCCAGGGGCTGGGCCTGGGGGGGACTCATGTGCCCCCATTGCTCTCTCAGGGCAAATGCCGTGTGTGCAACACCAAGGAAATGTAATGAACACTGCCTCAGGGATTTCATACAGACAAGAAGGCAAAATGGAACAAACTTTGGTTTAATGATATAGACAGATCATGCCTCAACAAAGACAAAAAGGGGAAAGTTGAAGCATAACAAACACCAAACCTTTTACATTTATTGCTAAATCTAACACTACTAATACATCTTTAAAATACTAATGTATCTTAACTAATAAACAGAGAGATTCCTAACAGGTAAACTAAAAGAAGAATAAAGAATCCTAAAAACTTGAAAAACAATCTTATTTCTATCTAGTCCCCTTGACGCCTAACTCTTGCTAGCCTGGGGCAAATGCAGGGCTAATTTGGCCTTTTCTTCTTGGGGAGAGGCTGTGCATCCTTGCGTGGGCGATGTCTTCTCCTGTGCTTGTTCCTCTCCTTGATGGTTTCAAACTCCCTGGAAGACAGGAAACAAACCATCCATTGTTAACTTCATACACACCATTAAGCCAAGCGCCGAGATCTCCCTTTTTGGATGAATTTCCATCTTTTCAGGCTGTTACGTATTTATTAAATTGATCAGCACCATGAGTCTGATCTTGCTGGTTACAATTCTTTGAAATGTCTTCCTCCTTTTGCTTCATCCTAGGTTTAATTGGATCAGCAGCAGCAAAGCAAGCTTTGATGCATGTGTTCCTGCTTGTATGAACTGTGTCTTGTTGGGGCATGGCAAGGTTTCACTGGGAATGCTGGGTTTGAACGAAGCTGTTTGGGTTTCAAGTGGGCTGTAAGCTTGAGCACGGCTGCCAGGGGCGATCCTGCAAGTGGCCTCAGCTTGCCCTGTGGTGCCTTTGGAAAGGGTCAGCGTGCTTTAGGCCAAAGGGGCAGCTGGGAGCAGAAGGAGGAGGAGGAGCTTGCGCACCGTTGGCACTGCCCGCACGGAAAGGGGCCTCCCGCCGGCTGGGGCGGCTGGCGCGGTTGGCAGCAGGGACACTCCGCGCTGCCAGCCCGCTTGCGGCTTCTCTTCCCGGTCTCCCCTGTCTCCTTCCTGGGAGGGCTTTTCCTCCTCTTCCGTTTGCCCGCAGTCTGGAAATCAAAGAATCCTTATCAGTGCTTCCTTCCTCTCAGAAAGCTGGAATTCACAGCATCCACCCCAAAAATCTATTGGCCTAAGCAAATTCTTCCAAACCCCGAAGAGCTGAGAAAAGGGCTGGATATGGCAGTGGGCTGCGGCAGGCTGCCAACCCAGCACTTGGAGGAAAAGTGTAGAACTATGGATAGCCACGTATTTATCCCACTCCCCTTTCCTACAGCTCTAAGGGGGTGGGATAAATACGTGGCTATCCATAGTTCTACATGTCTGATTTCTACCTCTCTGCCTAACATCTATTTATCTCTGGTTTTCCTCCCCACATGTCTAGGGCATGGATTTTACATTCAATCACACTAGTGAAGACACATGATTACCCATTTTCTGCTACCCAAAATAATCTCTCTCTCTCCCTCTCTCTGTCTCTCTCTGTGAAGCAAATTGCTGTTTGCTGGTAAGGAAAGTATTAAAGGTGCCATAGCACCAGCAGCTCCTTCTTGAGGATACGCTGGGGTGCTACAAAAGATCTCTAAAATTTGGCAGCATCTCCATGAAGGCAGCCCATATGGCTGATGTTAGCAAGCAGTGGGGAATGAAGGGTCTGATTGGAATCTGAGGGTGCCAGCCCTTGAGAAACCGATTTGTAGAGAGTCAAAGCCCATTTTGGTGGCGGTGCTGCTTCGTTTGGTCAAGGTTATGCTCCACAATTCTGTATTTCAGGGCAGCAGCACAAGAAAGCCCCGGGCAGCACCTGCTGCGCCTCTCCTGCTGCGTGGGACCAAGGGAGCCAGGCAAAGCGGTGTCTGGCATGGCTTGCAGCAGGGTTTGTGCCCTTCTGCCAGTTTCTTGACCCTGCTGGCATGTCTGGATTTTCTTCCCACTCACCTGAGCAAGAGTGCTGCTGGCAAGTTTCTGCTCTTTTTTCCAGCAGTAGTAGTACTCCACACACTGTGCCACGGTCTTACTCGGGATCTGTTGTGAAAAGCAAAAGAAGGAATCTGAAATGGCCATCCTGTAGGGTGCATTGGAGAACAATGAGAATACAGAGTAAAGTAGGAATTAAAGTCATGGAGAAAATTGAGGAGGGTGTAAAATGAAATCAATATGCAGGAGTCAGAGAGGCATTATGCAATGTAATAAACTGAGTCTTATGCTACCTGGTAACACATATAATGCACAGATCAACACCAAGTCCCCCTAGCAGAGTTCTTCTTTGCCCTGTTCACTGCAGTTATCCCAGCACAAGGTGTTGTGGAAGCAACAGCACACCTGGGAGACAAGTCTGACAGAACAGAGCTTTGTCTTCCAAAACAGCCTGGAGAGAAGGGCTGCAGAGGCAGGATCATCATTTTCACGCAGGCCTTCCATGTCCTGTTCTGTGACTACTTTAACAGTTTTGGTACTTGAGAAGAGAGGGACATAGGTGCAGTATTTGGTACCAGCAATAATTAACATGTCCCTTCTGATGATCTGCCAAGGTGAGGAATGTCATGTGGCTTTACCTGCTTCTGGACGAGATGGAAATCCTTGCCGTAGGTGTGGAAAGCCTTTTGGAAGGCCTCCTTCTCCTCAGCTGTCCATCTATCAGAGCCTGGCAAGAAAAAGCAGCAGCTGAATTGATCCCTCTAGCCACTTGAAGCAGATCCCACTGGCTGCTGAAAGCAAGCTGGCACCAGCCATCATTCACGTGTGTGCATGTCTGCTCCCTCAGAAGGTGATGAAGACGAGAGCAGGCATTCCCCAGGGAAAAAAGCATGGAAAACGAGTCAAGCTGAAGGAGTAGATGCTGGTGCTTTCCCCATCCCCAGAGAAGGCGAGATCTTGTGCTAGTTTAAAGCACAACTAATTGAAGCAGAAATGCTTGACACGGCCATTAAGGGCACGGCAGCATGTGTCAGTGAAGTAAGAAGCTGGGCTTTGGTTACCTGCGTAATGATAATCAGCCAAGGGATGGCCTTGAGCTGTTGGAGGCCCCCCCGAGAGCAACATCTCCAGAGCCTCCTGCAAGATGCAAGGGAAAAAGGCTTGAGCTGCCCCACAACACAAAAAAGGAGCCAAACCCCACCCATGCTGCCCTTCAGCCGCTTTGCCTCTTCAGCTGAGGATTCAGGCCACTGGCTCTCATATGGGTCAAAGACTGTGCTTTGCTCCCAGTCCCTCGTTTTTGCTGCCCAGCCCTTGGCTCCTGCTCCCCAAGGGTAGCATTTTCCTCTCCAACTCCATGATTTTGCTCCTCCTGCACCCCAAATTGCCTCAGCTGACTGCGGCTTCTGGGAATTGCCCCTCAAAATGTCTTCGAGAACACAGATCTCCAGGAGGTTTTCAAGGCAGCAGGCTGCAGGACCCTGCGCCGCTGCCTCCAGGAGAGATCTTGTCCCTGCTGGAGCCATTTGGGCTCAGCCCTGCCGCAGCTGGACGAGACACAGCAGGCAGCGAGTGCTCTGCTGCTTGTGAACTCCCTTCTTCAAGGAGCAGGCAGGAAAGGCTGTCCCGCTGCCCGGGCCTTATCAATTCCCTGCCCACTCTTGCCCGCGCCCAAACAGCCGCTTCCTACCGGAACGCTGCCGCCAGCCTGGTGCAGGCAGTGCAGGGCGAGCTCCAGCTGAGCTGCTGCCCCGGGAAGGCCACGGGAGCTGGCCATGTCCAACAGTTCTCTGACTGCAAGCACAACAAAAACCCACCCAAAGTCAGCCTTGAGCCAACAAAGGGGAAGGCTTTCCATACAAGGCAGAAGGAAAGCACAAGAGCTAAAGCCTGCAGCTTGGAGAGCACGAAAGGGAGAGCAAAGCAAGGGGCAGCTGAAGCAAGGGCCCACCTAGTGCTGCCTCTCCCTTCCAAGCAGCTTTTGTCATAAGGAGTGGGGGCCAATCTCCCCTCTTCCAGTGGCACATGCCTCTGACCCATTTGGAGAGCAGCACAGCTGCTCTTTTTCCTGCTCTGCTGCAGAAGCAGAGCATTGTCCTTACGCCTACCACTTCCACAAGGGAAGATGGGCATGACAAGGAGAGAAGCAGAGCCTGCCAAAAGCTGCCTTTTTACCCAAAAACCAGCATTTTACATGCCTGACTATCTCAGGAGTGGAAGGAAAGCTAGACAGCTACCTCTGTCCGGTTTTTCCATGTCAGGGTCGTCTTCCTCCAAGGGCTTCCAGACCAGGGTTGCAGGCTCTTCATCCTCACTTGGCGGCCCGGTCTGCAGCTCGGGGAGCTCGGCCTGAAAGTCACTGCCAACATTGATGTGTCTAGAGGAAGAAGGAGATGGACGTAAGAAAGGCAAGTGGTCAAGAGACACCTGGTGTGCAGCCACAGCCTTGGACCAATCCCACCCTGACTCTGAAAGAGCAGTTGTCCTGCTCGCCATTCCTCAAGTTTGCTGTCCTTTAACCCTAGGCCAAAACTCACGGCTTAGTGAGGACTCTTGCTTTCCTTTTCATTGTGCCTCTCCTTTCCACCTGAAAGAGATCAAAACAACGCTCCAGATGAAACTCATTCTGCCAAGATGTGTCGGTAGCCTTGCTTCTCATCCTCACCACTGAAAACCCCAAGCTCCTCTGTCCCAGCTCTTCTCCATTAGGTGTCATTGCTGTGTTTTTCTCTTGGAATGTCTGAGGCAGGTCCCTCTAGCAGTCTGCAGCTTCCTGAAGAAGGAAAGCTGAAGGGCAGGCACTAGAGTGCCTTGAGTCTTGGGGTCAGTGAGAAGAGCCAAGAGAATGGCATGGAAGATGCACTACTGCAGGCTTGGGTTGGATGGAAGGAAAAGGTTCTTCAGCCAGAGGGGGCTTGGGCACTGGAACTGCCTCCCCAGGGAAGGGCTCCCAGCACCAAGGCTGAGAGAGCTCCAAAAGTCTTTGGACACTGCTCTTGGGCACAGGCTGGGATTCTTAAGGCTGTCCTGAGCAGGCCCAGGTGCTGGGCTCCATGATCTTTGGGAGTCCCTTCCAGCCCAGAAAATGCTGTGATACTGTGATTGTGTTCCTGAGAAGCACCACTCAAGAGGGCATCTCACAGCTGCCTCTGACCGTGAGGCAGAGCCAGCCCTACACACATTGAACAACACAGACAAATCTAGAGCAATATCTCTCTGGAAAAGAGATGTAAGGCAGGTGGAAAAAAATCAAAAAAGCTATGAAAATAGAATATTGTTCCAGTGTCTGGAAGTGATGTAAGTATGTGAGTACAAAAGAATTGCTGCAACCAGATCATTTTGGAGGATGAAAGCCAGTATTGCAGGACAAGCCCAGCAAACTCCTTGCATGCTCTGATGGGCAGGCATCCCAGAGGAGAAGTCCCATCCTTCTGGTTTTTGAAGCTTTGCAGCAGGTGTGACCAGAGTGAGGGCGTAACAGGATTTGTGGACACTGAACCCCTGAATTCCTTCGGAATGACCAGTTGGTTTTGGGGTCACCACAACGTAGTTTTAGGACTTAAATGGGTGCCAAGAACTTCTAATCAGGCGATCAGTAAACGAGAATCTACAAGTGCACCGTGACAGCTCCCTACGTCCTCTATGGAAAGGTCTGTATTTCCCCTGGAGGCAGCATTATTCCTGGAGAAGTTGCAGCCTGCTTTCATGTGCAACCTCGTCTGGGGAAAGTGACCACACGCCGTGTCTGTGGTGGTTGGTGGCAGAGCCAGCTGGAGCCTCCTGCCGTTCTGTGAGTGCTTTGGGGGCCCACAGGGATTTTCTTACCTTGCACAGTGCCAAAGTGCTGTGGGGATGCCTGGCGGCAGACGAGGAGATGAGGATGTGGCTGCAGAAGCCAGCTGTGGCGCTGAGTGCAGAAGGTGGCTGCTGAGGGACAGCCCAGGAGCAGATGCTGCAGCTGCTGCTCCAGCTGCTCCACCAGTGTTCCACCAACGGCCGCAGGAGCAGCAGACAAGGGCAGTTGCTATGGGCACAGCCCAACATTCCATGCAGAACCCCAGGGGAACCATGGGACAGAAACAGGGACAGGCCACCTTTGCCCCTTCTACTTCTTCTGCTGCAAGTTTGCTCTGAGGAGCTCCCCATTGGGGCTTTTCCCCTCAGTCCTCTGGACATGGAAAAGCAGAGCCAGGACAGCTCTGGCTCTCCTCTGTGCTTCTCTGTAAGGTGCCTGCAGCTGAACAGGCACAGGAGCTGGCTCTGTCCAAGGGTCCATTCCACATTTCCTGCACTGCAGAACCAGGAGGACTCCTGCCGCTGCCTCTCCTCTGGCTCTGAGAGGAGCTAGAGCTTGCAAATTGTTCCGTGCAGAACCAAGTGCAAAGCTTTCTCTCCAAGTGGCGGCATTCATCCTGCCCCCTTTCTCAATTGTCTGGTGCCCAATAATGTCACTTGATGTTTTCCCTCCTTTGGCCAGCTGAGCTGGTCTCTCACCTCAACACTCCTTCCCTGAAACTTGGAGAAACGGGATGTTTCTCAGGGCAGCTGATGGGGACACACACACTGGGGCAGTGCACCAGCATTGCTGTAGTCAACAGGTCATGCAGAATTTCTAGGTCTCTCTTCCAGCTCCCTTGAAGAAGGGGGAATGTTCATCTCTACTACTCTGGCATTCCTCTAAGGAAGGAACACCAAGAGAATTTCTTTTCCACACTAATGGCCTTCACCTTTGTTTGAATACTTAGGTGCCAGATATGGCAAAACCCAGCCACTTGTACTGCTTTCCTGCCTAAGGTTTAAGCAAAAGCAAATCTTGCTTCCTTCCCAGCCTGCATGTTACACCCACGCCAGCCACCTGCTGGGAAAACATCTGGAACAAGGCCCACTGCAAGGCAGATACTTTGTAGGCTCCAGATCCCACCTGCACTGGCTCCAGCATGCAAGGGCAAGCTTTGGTCGCTTCCCAGAAGCAGCCTGGTCATTCCCCCCTGCCTCGCCCCCTCGCCATCCTCCACAGCCCCTGCTGCCAAAGCCTTGCTAGGCAGAGCCATTTGCTGGGCTCGGTAAAAGAGTGACTTGGATTCTTCTTTGGCGCAAATACCAAAGCTGTGAGAAGTGAGAGGATCAGGTTCACAGCCGCTCTGCTTTAGCTAAGGACATTACTGGAGGCTCAGAGCCTGGTCCTTTAAAGAGAAACTGAATCTGAACTCCTGGTGTCTTTGTAGTGCATGTGGATATTTCTTTTCTAGAATCAGAGAGGTTAGAAAAGTCCTCCAAGGTGCTCAAGTCAATCTTGTCCCCCAAAATGAAACAAAGTTATGTTGCTGGGCAACAAAAAGGCCTCAACCCACTACTTTTATCCCAGCAAGTACAGTGAGACAAGGGCACTCCTTTAGATCCTGTGCACTGAATTCAGCAAAGCCTCCCCAGCCACTCCCAGCTGAGATGTTCAGGACTCAAAGCAGGAAGCTCCACCATGATTTCATTGGCAGTAATGGGGACACGCCTCTGGAAGTGCTGCCAGCTGAGCCAGGGGCTGGGCCTGGGGGGGACTCATGTGCCCCCATTGCTCTCTCAGGGCAAATGCCGTGTGTGCAACACCAAGGAAATGTAATGAACACTGCCTCAGGGATTTCATACAGACAAGAAGGCAAAATGGAACAAACTTTGGTTTAATGATATAGACAGATCATGCCTCAACAAAGACAAAAAGGGGAAAGTTGAAGCATAACAAACAACAAACCTTTTACATTTATTGCTAAATCTAACACTACTAATACATCTTTAAAATACTAATGTATCTTAACTAATAAACAGAGAGATTCCTAACAGGTAAACTAAAAGAAGAATAAAGAATCCTAAAAACTTGAAAAACAATCTTATTTCTATCTAGTCCCCTTGACGCCTAACTCTTGCTAGCCTGGGGCAAATGCAGGGCTAATTTGGCCTTTTCTTCTTGGGGAGAGGCTGTGCATCCTTGCGTGGGCGATGTCTTCTCCTGTGCGTATTCCTCTCCTTGATGGTTTCAAACTCCCTGGAAGACAGGAAACAAACCATGCATTGTTAACTTCATACACACCATTAAGCCAAGCGCCGAGATCTCCATTTTTGAATTAATTTCTGTCTTTTCAGGCTGTGATACATTTATAAATTGATCAGCACCATGACTCTGATCTTGCTGGTTACAATTCTTTGAAATGTCTTCCTCCTTTTGCTTCATCCTAGGTTTAATTGGATCAGCAGCAGCAAAGCAAGCTTTGATGCATGTGTTCCTGCTTGTATGAACTGTGTCTTGTTGGGGCATGGCAAGGTTTCACTGGGAATGCTGGGTTTGAACGAAGCTGTTTGGGTTTCAAGTGGGCTGTAAGCTTGAGCACGGCTGCCAGGGGCGATCCTGCAAGTGGCCTCAGCTTGCCCTGTGGTGCCTTTGGAAAGGGTCAGCGTGCTTTAGGCCAAAGGGGCAGCTGGGAGCAGAAGGAGGAGGAGGAGCTTGCGCACCGTTGGCACTGCCCGCACGGAAAGGGGCCTCCCGCCGGCTGGGGCGGCTGGCGCGGTTGGCAGCAGGGACACTCCGCGCTGCCAGCCCGCTTGCGGCTTCTCTTCCCTGTCTCCCCAGTCTCCTTCCTGGGAGGGCTTTTCCTCCTCTTCCGTTTGCCCGCAGTCTGGAAATCAAAGAATCCTTATCAGTGCTTCCTTCCTCTCAGAAAGCTGGAATTCACAGCATCCACCCCAAAAATCTATTGGCCTAAGCAATTTCTTCCAAACCCCGAAGAGCTGAGAAAAGGGCTGGATATGGCAGTGGGCTGCGGCAGGCTGCCAACCCAGCACTTGGAGGAAAAGTGTAGAACTATGGATAGCCACGTATTTATCCCACTCCCCTTTCCTACAGCTCTAAGGGGGTGGGATAAATACGTGGCTATCCATAGTTCTACATGTCTGATTTCTACCTCTCTGCCTAACATCTATTTATCTCTGGTTTTCCTCCCCACATGTCTAGGGCATGGATTTTACATTCAATCACACTAGTGAAGACACATGATTACCCATTTTCTGCTACCCAAAATAATCTCTCTCTCTCCCTCTCTCTGTCTCTCTCTGTGAAGCAAATTGCTGTTTGCTGGTAAGGAAAGTATTAAAGGTGCCATAGCACCAGCAGCTCCTTCTTGAGGATACGCTGGGGTGCTACAAAAGATCTCTAAAATTTGGCAGCATCTCCATGAAGGCAGCCCAGATGGCTGATGTTAGCAAGCAGTGGGGAATGAAGGGTCTGATTGGAATCTGAGGGTGCCAGCCCTTGAGAAACCGATTTGTAGAGAGTCAAAGCCCATTTTGGTGGCGGTGCTGCTTCGTTTGGTCAAGGTTATGCTCCACAATTCTGTATTTCAGGGCAGCAGCACAAGAAAGCCCCGGGCAGCACCTGCTGCGCCTCTCCTGCTGCGTGGGACCAAGGGAGCCAGGCAAAGCGGTGTCTGGCATGGCTTGCAGCAGGGTTTGTGCCCTTCTGCCAGTTTCTTGACCCTGCTGGCATGTCTGGATTTTCTTCCCACTCACCTGAGCAAGAGTGCTGCTGGCAAGTTTCTGCTCTTTTTTCCAGCAGTAGTAGTACTCCACACACTGTGCCACGGTCTTACTTGGGATCTGTTGTGAAAAGCAAAAGAAGGAATCTGAAATGGCCATCCTGTAGGGTGCATTGGAGAACAATGAGAATACAGAGTAAAGTAGGAATTAAAGTCATGGAGAAAATTGAGGAGGGTGTAAAATGAAATCAATATGCAGGAGTCAGAGAGGCATTATGCAATGTAATAAACTGAGTCTTATGCTACCTGGTAACACATATAATGCACAGATCAACACCAAGTCCCCCTAGCAGAGTTCTTCTTTGCCCTGTTCACTGCAGTTATCCCAGCACAAGGTGTTGTGGAAGCAACAGCACACCTGGGAGACAAGTCTGACAGAACAGAGCTTTGTCTTCCAAAACAGCCTGGAGAGAAGGGCTGCAGAGGCAGGATCATCATTTTCACGCAGGCCTTCCATGTCCTGTTCTGTGACTACTTTAACAGTTTTGGTACTTGAGAAGAGAGGGACATAGGTGCAGTATTTGGTACCAGCAATAATTAACATGTCCCTTCTGATGATCTGCCAAGGTGAGGAATGTCATGTGGCTTTACCTGCTTCTGGACGAGATGGAAATCCTTGCCGTAGGTGTGGAAAGCCTTTTGGAAGGCCTCCTTCTCCTCAGCTGTCCATCTATCAGAGCCTGGCAAGAAAAAGCAGCAGCTGAATTGATCCCTCTAGCCACTTGAAGCAGATCCCACTGGCTGCCGAAAGCAAGCTGGCACCAGCCATCATTCACGTGTGTGCATGTCTGCTCCCTCAGAAGGTGATGAAGACGAGAGCAGGCATTCCCCAGGGAAAAAAGCATGGAAAACGAGTCAAGCTGAAGGAGTAGATGCTGGTGCTTTCCCCATCCCCAGAGAAGGCGAGATCTTGTGCTAGTTTAAAGCACAACTAATTGAAGCAGAAATGCTTGACACGGCCATTAAGGGCACGGCAGCATGTGTCAGTGAAGTAAGAAGCTGGGCTTTGGTTACCTGCGTAATGATAATCAGCCAAGGGATGGCCTTGAGCTGTTGGAGGCCCCCCCGAGAGCAACATCTCCAGAGCCTCCTGCAAGATGCAAGGGAAAAAGGCTTGAGCTGCCCCACAACACAAAAAAGGAGCCAAACCCCACCCATGCTGCCCTTCAGCCGCTTTGCCTCTTCAGCTGAGGATTCAGGCCACTGGCTCTCATATGGGTCAAAGACTGTGCTTTGCTCCCAGTCCCTCGTTTTTGCTGCCCAGCCCTTGGCTCCTGCTCCCCAAGGGTAGCATTTTCCTCTCCAACTCCATGATTTTGCTCCTCCTGCACCCCAAATTGCCTCAGCTGACTGCGGCTTCTGGGAATTGCCCCTCAAAATGTCTTCGAGAACACAGATCTCCAGGAGGTTTTCAAGGCAGCAGGCTGCAGGACCCTGCGCCGCTGCCTCCAGGAGAGATCTTGTCCCTGCTGGAGCCATTTGGGCTCAGCCCTGCCGCAGCTGGATGAGACACAGCAGGCAGCGAGTGCTCTGCTGCTTGTGAACTCCCTTCTTCAAGGAGCAGGCAGGAAAGGCTGTCCCGCTGCCCGGGCCTTATCAATTCCCTGCCCACTCTTGCCCGCGCCCAAACAGCCGCTTCCTACCGGAACGCTGCCGCCAGCCTGGTGCAGGCAGTGCAGGGCGAGCTCCAGCTGAGCTGCTGCCCCGGGAAGGCCACGGGAGCTGGCCATGTCCAACAGTTCTCTGACTGCAAGCACAACAAAAACCCACCCAAAGTCAGCCTTGAGCCAGCAAAGTGGAAGGCTTTCCATACAAGGCAGAAGGAAAGCACAAGAGCTAAAGCCTGCAGCTTGGAGAGCACGAAAGGGAGAGCAAAGCAAGGGGCAGCTGAAGCAAGGGCCCACCTAGTGCTGCCTCTCCCTTCCAAGCAGCTTTTGTCATAAGGAGTGGGGGCCAATCTCCCCTCTTCCAGTGGCACATGCCTCTGACCCATTTGGAGAGCAGCACAGCTGCTCTTTTTCCTGCTCGGCTGCAGAAGCAGAGCATTGTCCTTACGCCTACCACTTCCACAAGGGAAGATGGGCATGACAAGGAGAGAAGCAGAGCCTGCCAAAAGCTGCCTTTTTACCCAAAAACCAGCATTTTACATGCCTGACTATCTCAGGAGTGGAAGGAAAGCTAGACAGCTACCTCTGTCCGGTTTTTCCAGGTCAGGGTCGTCTTCCTCCAAGGGCTTCCAGACCAGGGTTGCAGGCTCTTCATCCTCACTTGGCGGCCCGGTCTGCAGCTCAGGGAGCTCAGCCTGAAAGTCACTGCCAACATTGATGTGTCTAGAGGAAGAAGGAGGTGGACGTAAGAAAGGCAAGTGGTCAAGAGACACCTGGTGTGCAGCCACAGCCTTGGACCAATCCCACCGTGACTCTGAAAGAGCAGTTGTCCTGCTCGCCATTCCTCAAGTTTGCTGTCCTTTAACCCTAGGCCAAAACTCACGGCTTAGTGAGGACTCTTGCTTTCCTTTTCATTGTGCCTCTCCTTTCCACCTGAAAGAGATCAAAACAACGCTCCAGATGAAACTCATTCTGCCAAGATGTGTCGGTAGCCTTGCTTCTCATCCTCACCACTGAAAACCCCAAGCTCCTCTGTCCCAGCTCTTCTCCATTAGGTGTCATTGCTGTGTTTTTCACTTGGAATGTCTGAGGCAGGTCCCTCTAGCAGTCTGCAGCTTCCTGAAGAAGGAAAGCTGAAGGGCAGGCACTAGAGTGCCGTGAGTCTTGGGGTCAGTGAGAAGAGCCAAGAGGATGCATGGAAGATGCACTACTGCAGGCTGGGGTTGGATGGAAGGAAAAGGTTCTTCAGCCAGAGGCGGCTTGGGCACTGGAACTGCCTCCCCAGGGAAGGGCTCCCAGCACCAAGGCTGAGAGAGCTCCAAAAGTCTTTGGACACTGCTCTTGGGCACAGGCTGGGATTCTTAAGGCTGTCCTGAGCAGGCCCAGGTGCTGGGCTCCATGATCTCTGGGAGTCCCTTCCAGCCCAGAAAATGCTGTGATACTGTGATTGTGTTCCTGAGAAGCACCACTCAAGAGGGCATCTCACAGCTGCCTCTGACCGCGAGGCAGAGCCAGCCCTACACACATTGAACAACACAGACAAATCTATAGCAATATCTCTCTGGGAAAGAGATGCAAGGCAGGTGGAAAAAAATCAAAAAAGTTATGAAAATAGAATATTGTTCCAGTGTCTGGAAGTGATGTAAGTATGTGAGTACAAAAGAATTGCTGCAACCAGATCATTTTGGAGGATGAAAGCCAGTATTGCAGGACAAGCCCAGCAAACTCCTTGCATGCTCTGATGGGCAGGCATCCCAGAGGAGAAGTCCCATCCTTCTGGTTTTTGAAGCTTTGCAGCAGGTGTGACCAGAGTGAGGGCGTAACAGGATTTGTGGACACTGAACCCCTGACCTCCTCCGGAATGACCAGTTGGTTTTGGGGTCACCACAACGTAGTTTTAGGACTTAAATGGGTGCCACGAACTTCTAATCAGGCGATCAGTAAAGGAGAATCTACAAGTGCACCGTGACAGCTCCCTACGTCCTCTATGGAAAGGTCTGTATTTCCCCTGGAGGCAGCATTATTCCTGGAGAAGTTGCAGCCTGCTTTCATGTGCAACCTCTTCTGGGGAAAGTGACCACGCACCGTGTCTGTGGTGGTTGGTGGCAGAGCCAGCTGGAGCCTCCTGCTGTTCTGTGAGTGCTTTGGGGGCCCACGGGGATTTTCTTACCTTGCTCAGTGCCAAAGTGCTGCGGGGATGCCTGGCGGCAGACGAGGAGATGAGAATGTCGCTGCAGAGGCCAGCTGTGGCGCTGAGTGCAGAAGGTGGCTGCTGAGGGACAGCCCAGGAGCAGATGCTGCAGCTGCTGCTCCAGCGCTGCTCCACCAGTGTTCCACCAACGGCCGCAGGAGCAGCAGACAAGGGCAGTTGCTATGGGCACAGCCCAACATTCCATGCAGAACCCCGGGGGAACCATGGGACAGAAACAGGGACAGGCCACCTTTGCCCCTTCTACTTCTTCTGCTGCAAGTTTGCTCTGAGGAGCTCCCCATTGGGGCTTTTCTCCTCAGTCCTCTGGACATGGAAAAGCAGAGCCGGGACAGCTCTGGCTCTCCTCTGTGCTTCTCTGTAAGGTGCCTGCAGCTGAACAGGCAGAGGAGGCTGGCTCTGTCCAAGGGCCCATTCCACATTTCCTGCACTGCAGAACCAGGAGGACTCCTGCCGCTGCCTTTCCTCTGGCTCTGAGAGGAGCTAGAGCTTGCAAATTGTTCCGTGCAGAACCAAGTGCAAAGCTTTCTCTCCAAGTGGCGGCATTCATCCTGCCCCCTTTCTCAATTGTCTGGTGCCCAATAATGTCACTTGATGTTTTCCCTCCTTTGGCCAGCTGAGCTGGTCTCTCACCTCAACACTCCTTCCCTGAAACTTGGAGAAACGGGATGTTTCTCAGGGCAGCTGATGGGGACACACACACTGGGGCAGTGCACCAGCATTGCTGTAGTCAACACGCCATGCAGAATTTCTAGGTCTCTCTTCCAGCTCCCTTGAAGAAGGGGGAATGTTCATCTCTACTACTCTGGCATTCCTCTAAGGAAGGAACACCAAGAGAATTTCTTTTCCACACTAATGGCCTTCACCTTTGTTTGAATACTTAGGTGCCAGATATGGCAAAACCCAGCCACTTGTACTGCTTTCCTGCCTAAGGTTTAAGCAAAAGCAAATCTTGCTTCCTTCCCAGCCTGCATGTTACACCCACACCAGCCACCTGCTGGGAAAACATCTGGAATGAGGCCCACTGCAATGCAGATACTTTGTAGGCTCCAGATCCCACCTGCACTGGCTCCAGCAGGCAAGGGCAAGCTTTGGTCGGCTTCCCAGAAGCAGCCTGGCCATTCCCCCCTGCCTCGCCCCCTCGCCATCCTCCACAGGCCCTGCTGCCAAAGCCTTGCTAGGCAGAGCCATTTGCTGGGCTCGGTAAAAGAGTGACTTGGATTCTTCTTTGGCGCAAATACCAAAGCTGTGAGAAGTGAGAGGATCAGGTTCACAGCCGCTCTGCTTTAGCTAAGGACATTACTGGAGGCTCAGAGCCTGGTCCTTTAAAGAGAAACTGAATCTGAACTCCTGGTGTCTTTGTAGTGCATGTGGATATTTCTTTTCTAGAATCAGAGAGGTTAGAAAAGTCCTCCAAGGTGCTCAAGTCAATCTTGTCCCCCAAAATGAAACAAAGTTATGTTGCTGGGCAACAAAAAGGCCTCAACCCACTACTTTTATCCCAGCAAGTACAGTGAGACAAGGGCACTCCTTTAGATCCTGTGCACTGAATTCAGCAAAGCCTCCCCAGCCACTCCCAGCTGAGATGTTCAGGACTCAAAGCAGGAAGCTCCACCATGATTTCATTGGCAGTAATGGGGACACGCCTCTGGAAGTGCTGCCAGCTGAGCCAGGGGCTGGGCCTGGGGGGGACTCATGTGCCCCCATTGCTCTCTCAGGGCAAATGCCGTGTTTCCAACACCAAGGAAATGTAAGGAATACTGCCTCCAGGAATTTAATACAGACAAGAAGGCAAAATGGAACAAACTTTGGTTTAATGATATAGACAGATCATGCCTCAACAAAGACAAAAAGGGGAAAGTTGAAGCATAACAAACAACAAACCTTTTACATTTATTGCTAAATCTAACACTACTAATACATCTTTAAAATACTAATGTATCTTAACTAATAAACAGAGAGATTCCTAACAGGTAAACTAAAAGAAGAATAAAGAATCCTAAAAACTTGAAAAACAATCTTATTTCTATCTAGTCCCCTTGACGCCTAACTCTTGCTAGCCTGGGGCAAATGCAGGGCTAATTTGGCCTTTTCTTCTTGGGGAGAGGCTGTGCATCCTTGCGTGGGCGATGTCTTCTCCTGTGCTTGTTCCTTTCCTTGATGGTTTCAAACTCCCTGGAAGACAGGAAACAAACCATGCATTGTTAACTTCATACACACCATTAAGCCAAGCGCCGAGATCTCCCTTTTTGGATGAACTTCCATCTTTTCAGGCTGTTACGTATTTATTAAATTGATCAGCACCATGAGTCTGATCTTTCTGGTTTCAATTCTTTGAAATGTCTTCCTCCTTTTGCTTGATCCTAGGTTTAATTGGATCAGCAGCAGCAAAGCAAGCTTTGATGCATGTGTTCCTGCTTGTACGAACTGTGTCTTGTTGGGGCATGGCAAGGTTTCACTGGGAATGCTGGGTTTGAAGGAAGCTGTTTGGGTGTCAAGTGGGCTGTAAGCTTGAGCAGGGCTGCCAGGGGCGATCCTGCAAGTGGCCTCAGCTTGCCCTGTGGTGCCTTTGGAAAGGGTCAGCGTGCTTTAGGCCAAAGGGGCAGCTGGGAGCAGAAGGAGGAGGAGCTTGCGCACCGTTGGCACTGCCCGCACGGAAAGGGGCCTCCCGCCGGCTGGGGCGGCTGGCGCGGTTGGCAGCAGGGACACTCCGCGCTGCCAGCCCGCTTGCGGCTTCTCTTCCCGGTCTCCCCTGTCTCCTTCCTGGGAGGGCTTTTCCTCCTCTTCCGTTTGCCCGCAGTCTGGAAATCAAAGAATCCTTATCAGTGCTTCCTTCCTCTCAGAAAGCTGAGACGCTCACAGCGTCCACCCCAAAAATCTATCGGCCTAAGCAATTTCTTCCAAACCCCGAAGAGCTGAGAAAAGGGCTGGATATGGCAGTGGGCTGCGGCAGGCTGCCAACCCAGCACTTGGAGGAAAATACTCCCCTTTCCTACAGCTCTAAGCGGGTGGGATAAATACGTGGCTATCTCTAGTTCTGCATGTCTTATTTCTACCTCTCTGCCTAACATCTATTTATCTCTGGTTTCCCACCCCACATGTCTAGGGCATGGATTTTACATTCAATCACACTAGTGAAGACACATGATTACCCATTTTCTGCTACCCAAAATAATCTCTCTCTCTCCCTCTCTCTGTCTCTCTCTGTGAAGCAAATTGCTGTTTGCTGGTAAGGAAAGTATTAAAGGTGCCATAGCACCAGCAGCTCCTTCTTGAGGATACGCTGGGGTGCTACAAAAGATCTCTAAAATTTGGCAGCATCTCCATGAAGGCGGCCCAGATGGCTGATGTTAGCAAGCAGTGGGGAATGAAGGGTCTGATAGGAATCTGAGGGTGCCAGCCCTTGAGAAATCGATTTGTAGAGAGTCGAAGCCCATTTTGGTGGCGGTGCTGCTTCGTTTGGTCAAGGTTATGCTCCACAATTCTGTATTTCAGGGCAGCAGCACGAGAAAGCCCCGGGCAGCACCTGCTGCGCCTCTCCTGCTGCGTGGGACCAAGGGAGCCAGGCAAAGCGGTGTCTGGCATGGCTTGCAGCAGGGTTTGTGCCCTTCTGCCAGTTTCTTGACCCTGCTGGCATGTCTGGATTTTCTTCCCACTCACCTGAGCAAGAGTGCTGCTGGCAAGTTTCTGCTCTTTTTTCCAGCAGTAGTAGTACTCCACACACTGTGCCACGGTCTTACTCGGGATCTGTTGTGAAAAGCAAAAGAAGGAATCTGAGATGGCCATCCTGTAGGGTGCATTGGAGAACAATGAGATTACAGAGTAAAGTAGGAATTAAAGTCATGGAGAAAATTGAGGAGGGTGTAAAATGAAATCAATATGCAGGAGTCAGAGAGGCATTATGCAATGTAATAAACCGAGTCTTATGCTACGTGGTAACACATGTAATGCACAGATCAACACCAAGTCCCTCTAGCAGAGTTCTTCTTTGCCCTGTTCACTGCAGTTATCCCAGCACAAGGTGTTGTGGAAGCAACAGCACACCTGGGAGACAAGTCTGACAGAACAGAGCTTTGTCTTCCAAAACAGCCTGGAGAGAAGGGCTGCAGAGGCAGGATCACCATTTTCACGCAGGCCTTCCATGTCCTGTTCTGTGACTACTTTAACAGTTTTGGTACTTGAGAAGAGAGGGACATAGGTGCAGTATTTGGTACCAGCAATAATTAACATGTCCCTTCTGATGATCTGCCAAGGTGAGGTATGTCCTGTGGCTTTACCTGCTTCTGGATGAGATGGAAATCCTTGCCGTAGGTGTGGAAAGCCTTTTGGAAGGCCTCCTTCTCCTCAGCTGTCCATCTATCAGAGCCTGGCAAGAAAAAGCAGCAGCTGAATTGATCCCTCTAGCCACTTGAAGCAGATCCCACTGGCTGCCGAAAGCAAGCTGGCACCAGCCATCATTCACGTGTGTGCATGTCTGCTCCCTCAGAAGGTGATGAAGACGAGAGCAGGCATTCCCCAGGGAAAAAGGCATGGAAAACGAGTCAAGCTGAAGGAGTAGATGCTGGTGCTTTCCCCATCCCCAGAGAAGGCGAGATCTTGTGCTAGTTTAAAGCACAACTAATTGAAGCAGAAATGCTTGACACGGCCATTAAGGGCACGGCAGCACGTGTCAGTGAAGGAAGAAGCTGGGCTTAGGTTACCTGCATAATGATAATCAGCCAAGGGATGGTCTTGAGCTGTTGGAGGCCCCCCCGAGAGCAACATCTCCAGAGCCTCCTGCAAGATGCAAGGGAAAAAGGCTTGAGCTGCCCTACAACACAAAAAAGGAGCCAAACCCCACCCATGCTGCTTTCAGCCGCTTTGCCTCTTCAGCTGAGGATTCAGGCCACTGCCTCTCATATGGGTCAAAGATTGTGCTTTGCTCCCAGTCCCTTGTTTCTGCTGCCCAGCCCTTGGCTCCTGCTCCCCAAGGGTAGCATTTTCCTCTCCAACTCCATGATTTTGCTCCTCCTGCACCCTGAATTGCCTCAGCTGACTGCGGCTTCTGGGAATTGTCCCTCAAAATGTCTTCGAGAACACAGATCTCCAGGAGGTTTTCAAGGCAGCAGGCTGCAGGACCCTGCGGCGCTGCCTCCAGGAGAGATCTTGTCCCTGCTGGAGCCATTTGGGCTCAGCCCTGCCGCAGCTGGACGAGACACAGCAGGCAGCGAGTGCTCTGCTGCTTGTGAACTCCCTTCTACAAGGAGCAGCCAGGAAAGGCTGTCCCGCTGCCCGGGCCTTATCAATTCCCTGCCCACTCTTGCCCGCGCCCAAACAGCCGCTTCCTACCGGAACGCTGCCGCCAGCCTGGTGCAGGCAGTGCAGGGCGAGCTCCAGCTGAGCTGCTGCCCCGGGAAGGCCACGGGAGCTGGCCATGTCCAACAGTTCTCTGACTGCAAGCACAACAAAAACCCACCCAAAGTCAGTCTTGAGCCAGCAAAGTGGAAGGCTTTCCATACAAGGCAGAAGGAAAGCACAAGAGCTAAAGCCTGCAGCTTGGAGAGCACGAAAGGGAGAGCAAAGCAAGGGGCAGCTGAAGCAAGGGCCCACCTAGTGCTGCCTCTCCCTTCCAAGCAGCTTTTGTCATAAGGAGTGGGGGCCAATCTCCCCTCTTCCAGTGGCACATGCCTCTGACCCATTTGGAGAGCAGCACAGCTGCTCTTTTTCCTGCTCTGCTGCAGAAGCAGAGCATTGTCCTTACGCCTACCACTTCCACAAGGGAAGATGGGCATGACAAGGAGAGAAGCAGAGCCTGCCAAAAGCTGCCTTTTTACCCAAAAACCAGCATTTTACATGCCTGACTATCTCAGGAGTGGAAGGAAAGCTAGACAGCTACCTCTGTCCGGTTTTTCCAGGTCAGGGTCGTCTTCCTCCAAGGGCTTCCAGACCAGGGTTGCAGGCTCTTCATCCTCACTTGGCGGCCCGGTCTGCAGCTCAGGGAGCTCAGCCTGAAAGTCACTGCCAACATTGATGTGTCTAGAGGAAGAAGGAGGTGGACGTAAGAAAGGCAAGTGGTCAAGAGACACCTGGTGTGCAGCCACAGCCTTGGACCAATCCCACCGTGACTCTGAAAGAGCAGTTGTCCTGCTCGCCATTCCTCAAGTTTGCTGTCCTTTAACCCTAGGCCAAAACTCACGGCTTAGTGAGGACTCTTGCTTTCCTTTTCATTGTGCCTCTCCTTTCCACCTGAAAGAGATCAAAACAACGCTCCAGATGAAACTCATTCTGCCAAGATGTGTCGGTAGCCTTGCTTCTCATCCTCACCACTGAAAACCCCAAGCTCCTCTGTCCCAGCTCTTCTCCATTAGGTGTCATTGCTGTGTTTTTCACTTGGAATGTCTGAGGCAGGTCCCTCTAGCAGTCTGCAGCTTCCTGAAGAAGGAAAGCTGAAGGGCAGGCACTAGAGTGCCGTGAGTCTTGGGGTCAGTGAGAAGAGCCAAGAGGATGCATGGAAGATGCACTACTGCAGGCTGGGGTTGGATGGAAGGAAAAGGTTCTTCAGCCAGAGGCGGCTTGGGCACTGGAACTGCCTCCCCAGGGAAGGGCTCCCAGCACCAAGGCTGAGAGAGCTCCAAAAGTCTTTGGACACTGCTCTTGGGCACAGGCTGGGATTCTTAAGGCTGTCCTGAGCAGGCCCAGGTGCTGGGCTCCATGATCTCTGGGAGTCCCTTCCAGCCCAGAAAATGCTGTGATACTGTGATTGTGTTCCTGAGAAGCACCACTCAAGAGGGCATCTCACAGCTGCCTCTGACCGCGAGGCAGAGCCAGCCCTACACACATTGAACAACACAGACAAATCTATAGCAATATCTCTCTGGGAAAGAGATGCAAGGCAGGTGTAAAAAAATCAAAAAAGTTATGAAAATAGAATATTGTTCCAGTGTCTGGAAGTGATGTAAGTATGTGAGTACAAAAGAATTGCTGCAACCAGATCATTTTGGAGGATGAAAGCCAGTATTGCAGGACAAGCCCAGCAAACTCCTTGCATGCTCTGATGGGCAGGCATCCCAGAGGAGAAGTCCCATCCTTCTGGTTTTTGAAGCTTTGCAGCAGGTGTGACCAGAGTGAGGGCGTAACAGGATTTGTGGACACTGAACCCCTGACCTCCTCCGGAATGACCAGTTGGTTTTGGGGTCACCACAACGTAGTTTTAGGACTTAAATGGGTGCCACGAACTTCTAATCAGGCGATCAGTAAAGGAGAATCTACAAGTGCACCGTGACAGCTCCCTACGTCCTCTATGGAAAGGTCTGTATTTCCCCTGGAGGCAGCATTATTCCTGGAGAAGTTGCAGCCTGCTTTCATGTGCAACCTCTTCTGGGGAAAGTGACCACGCACCGTGTCTGTGGTGGTTGGTGGCAGAGCCAGCTGGAGCCTCCTGCTGTTCTGTGAGTGCTTTGGGGGCCCACGGGGATTTTCTTACCTTGCTCAGTGCCAAAGTGCTGCGGGGATGCCTGGCGGCAGACGAGGAGATGAGAATGTCGCTGCAGAGGCCAGCTGTGGCGCTGAGTGCAGAAGGTGGCTGCTGAGGGACAGCCCAGGAGCAGATGCTGCAGCTGCTGCTCCAGCGCTGCTCCACCAGTGTTCCACCAACGGCCGCAGGAGCAGCAGACAAGGGCAGTTGCTATGGGCACAGCCCAACATTCCATGCAGAACCCCGGGGGAACCATGGGACAGAAACAGGGACAGGCCACCTTTGCCCCTTCTACTTCTTCTGCTGCAAGTTTGCTCTGAGGAGCTCCCCATTGGGGCTTTTCTCCTCAGTCCTCTGGACATGGAAAAGCAGAGCCGGGACAGCTCTGGCTCTCCTCTGTGCTTCTCTGTAAGGTGCCTGCAGCTGAACAGGCAGAGGAGGCTGGCTCTGTCCAAGGGCCCATTCCACATTTCCTGCACTGCAGAACCAGGAGGACTCCTGCCGCTGCCTTTCCTCTGGCTCTGAGAGGAGCTAGAGCTTGCAAATTGTTCCGTGCAGAACCAAGTGCAAAGCTTTCTCTCCAAGTGGCGGCATTCATCCTGCCCCCTTTCTCAATTGTCTGGTGCCCAATAATGTCACTTGATGTTTTCCCTCCTTTGGCCAGCTGAGCTGGTCTCTCACCTCAACACTCCTTCCCTGAAACTTGGAGAAACGGGATGTTTCTCAGGGCAGCTGATGGGGACACACACACTGGGGCAGTGCACCAGCATTGCTGTAGTCAACACGCCATGCAGAATTTCTAGGTCTCTCTTCCAGCTCCCTTGAAGAAGGGGGAATGTTCATCTCTACTACTCTGGCATTCCTCTAAGGAAGGAACACCAAGAGAATTTCTTTTCCACACTAATGGCCTTCACCTTTGTTTGAATACTTAGGTGCCAGATATGGCAAAACCCAGCCACTTGTACTGCTTTCCTGCCTAAGGTTTAAGCAAAAGCAAATCTTGCTTCCTTCCCAGCCTGCATGTTACACCCACACCAGCCACCTGCTGGGAAAACATCTGGAATGAGGCCCACTGCAATGCAGATACTTTGTAGGCTCCAGATCCCACCTGCACTGGCTCCAGCAGGCAAGGGCAAGCTTTGGTCACTTCCCAGAAGCAGCCTGGCCATTCCCCCCTGCCTCGCCCCCTCGCCATCCTCCACAGCCCCTGCTGCCAAAGCCTTGCTAGGCAGAGCCATTTGCTGGGCTCGGTAAAAGAGTGACTTGGATTCTTCTTTGGCGCAAATACCAAAGCTGTGAGAAGTGAGAGGATCAGGTTCACAGCCGCTCTGCTTTAGCTAAGGACATTACTGGAGGCTCAGAGCCTGGTCCTTTAAAGAGAAACTGAATCTGAACTCCTGGTGTCTTTGTAGTGCATGTGGATATTTCTTTTCTAGAATCAGAGAGGTTAGAAAAGTCCTCCAAGGTGCTCAAGTCAATCTTGTCCCCCAAAATGAAACAAAGTTATGTTGCTGGGCAACAAAAAGGCCTCAACCCACTACTTTTATCCCAGCAAGTACAGTGAGACAAGGGCACTCCTTTAGATCCTGTGCACTGAATTCAGCAAAGCCTCCCCAGCCACTCCCAGCTGAGATGTTCAGGACTCAAAGCAGGAAGCTCCACCATGATTTCATTGGCAGTAATGGGGACACGCCTCTGGAAGTGCTGCCAGCTGAGCCAGGGGCTGGGCCTGGGGGGGACTCATGTGCCCCCATTGCTCTCTCAGGGCAAATGCCGTGTTTCCAACACCAAGGAAATGTAAGGAATACTGCCTCCAGGAATTTAATACAGACAAGAAGGCAAAATGGAACAAACTTTGGTTTAATGATATAGACAGATCATGCCTCAACAAAGACAAAAAGGGGAAAGTTGAAGCATAACAAACAACAAACCTTTTACATTTATTGCTAAATCTAACACTACTAATACATCTTTAAAATACTAATGTATCTTAACTAATAAACAGAGAGATTCCTAACAGGTAAACTAAAAGAAGAATAAAGAATCCTAAAAACTTGAAAAACAATCTTATTTCTATCTAGTCCCCTTGACGCCTAACTCTTGCTAGCCTGGGGCAAATGCAGGGCTAATTTGGCCTTTTCTTCTTGGGGAGAGGCTGTGCATCCTTGCGTGGGCGATGTCTTCTCCTGTGCTTGTTCCTTTCCTTGATGGTTTCAAACTCCCTGGAAGACAGGAAACAAACCATGCATTGTTAACTTCATACACACCATTAAGCCAAGCGCCGAGATCTCCCTTTTTGGATGAACTTCCATCTTTTCAGGCTGTTACGTATTTATTAAATTGATCAGCACCATGAGTCTGATCTTTCTGGTTTCAATTCTTTGAAATGTCTTCCTCCTTTTGCTTGATCCTAGGTTTAATTGGATCAGCAGCAGCAAAGCAAGCTTTGATGCATGTGTTCCTGCTTGTACGAACTGTGTCTTGTTGGGGCATGGCAAGGTTTCACTGGGAATGCTGGGTTTGAAGGAAGCTGTTTGGGTGTCAAGTGGGCTGTAAGCTTGAGCAGGGCTGCCAGGGGCGATCCTGCAAGTGGCCTCAGCTTGCCCTGTGGTGCCTTTGGAAAGGGTCAGCGTGCTTTAGGCCAAAGGGGCAGCTGGGAGCAGAAGGAGGAGGAGCTTGCGCACCGTTGGCACTGCCCGCATGGAAAGGGGCCTCCCGCCGGCTGGGGCGGCTGGCGCGGTTGGCAGCAGGGACACTCCGCACTGCCAGCCCGCTTGCGGCTTCTCTTCCCGGTCTCCCCTGTCTCCTTCCTGGGAGGGCTTTTCCTCCTCTTCCGTTTGCCCGCAGTCTGGAAATCAAAGAATCCTTATCAGTGCTTCCTTCCTCTCAGAAAGCTGAGACGCTCACAGCGTCCACCCCAAAAATCTATCGGCCTAAGCAATTTCTTCCAAACCCCGAAGAGCTGAGAAAAGGGCTGGATATGGCAGTGGGCTGCGGCAGGCTGCCAACCCAGCACTTGGAGGAAAATACTCCCCTTTCCTACAGCTCTAAGGGGGTGGGATAAATACGTGGCTATCTCTAGTTCTGCATGTCTTATTTCTACCTCTCTGCCTAACATCTATTTATCTCTGGTTTTCCACCCCACATGTCTAGGGCGTGGATTTTACATTCAATCACACTAGTGAAGACACATGATTACCCATTTTCTGCTAGCCAAAATAATCTCTCTCTCTCCCTCTCTCTGTCTCTCTCTGTGAAGCAAATTGCTGTTTGCTGGTAAGGAAAGTATTAAAGGTGCCATAGCACCAGCAGCTCCTTCTTGAGGATACGCTGGGGTGCTACAAAAGATCTCTAAAATTTGGCAGCATCTCCATGAAGGCGGCCCAGATGGCTGATGTTAGCAAGCAGTGGGGAATGAAGGGTCTGATAGGAATCTGAGGGTGCCAGCCCTTGAGAAATCGATTTGTAGAGAGTCGAAGCCCATTTTGGTGGCGGTGCTGCTTCGTTTGGTCAAGGTTATGCTCCACAATTCTGTATTTCAGGGCAGCAGCACGAGAAAGCCCCGGGCAGCACCTGCTGCGCCTCTCCTGCTGCGTGGGACCAAGGGAGCCAGGCAAAGCGGTGTCTGGCATGGCTTGCAGCAGGGTTTGTGCCCTTCTGCCAGTTTCTTGACCCTGCTGGCATGTCTGGATTTTCTTCCCACTCACCTGAGCAAGAGTGCTGCTGGCAAGTTTCTGCTCTTTTTTCCAGCAGTAGTAGTACTCCACACACTGTGCCACGGTCTTACTCGGGATCTGTTGTGAAAAGCAAAAGAAGGAATCTGAGATGGCCATCCTGTAGGGTGCATTGGAGAACAATGAGATTACAGAGTAAAGTAGGAATTAAAGTCATGGAGAAAATTGAGGAGGGTGTAAAATGAAATCAATATGCAGGAGTCAGAGAGGCATTATGCAATGTAATAAACCGGGTCTTGTGCTACGTGGTAACACATGTAATGCACAGATCAACACCAAGTCCCTCTAGCAGAGTTCTTCTTTGCCCTGTTCACTGCAGTTATCCCAGCACAAGGTGTTGTGGAAGCAACAGCACACCTGGGAGACAAGTCTGACAGAACAGAGCTTTGTCTTCCAAAACAGCCTGGAGAGAAGGGCTGCAGAGGCAGGATCACCATTTTCACGCAGGCCTTCCATGTCCTGTTCTGTGACTACTTTAACAGTTTTGGTACTTGAGAAGAGAGGGACATAGGTGCAGTATTTGGTACCAGCAATAATTAACATGTCCCTTCTGATGATCTGCCAAGGTGAGGTATGTCCTGTGGCTTTACCTGCTTCTGGATGAGATGGAAATCCTTGCTGTAGGTGTGGAAAGCCTTTTGGAAGGCCTCCTTCTCCTCAGCTGTCCATCTATCAGAGCCTGGCAAGAAAAAGCAGCAGCTGAATTGATCCCTCTAGCCACTTGAAGCAGATCCCACTGGCTGCCGAAAGCAAGCTGGCACCAGCCATCATTCACGTGTGTGCATGTCTGCTCCCTCAGAAGGTGATGAAGACGAGAGCAGGCATTCCCCAGGGAAAAAGGCATGGAAAACGAGTCAAGCTGAAGGAGTAGATGCTGGTGCTTTCCCCATCCCCAGAGAAGGCGAGATCTTGTGCTAGTTTAAAGCACAACTAATTGAAGCAGAAATGCTTGACACGGCCATTAAGGGCACGGCAGCACGTGTCAGTGAAGGAAGAAGCTGGGCTTAGGTTACCTGCATAATGATAATCAGCCAAGGGATGGTCTTGAGCTGTTGGAGGCCCCCCCGAGAGCAACATCTCCAGAGCCTCCTGCAAGATGCAAGGGAAAAAGGCTTGAGCTGCCCTACAACACAAAAAAGGAGCCAAACCCCACCCATGCTGCTTTCAGCCGCTTTGCCTCTTCAGCTGAGGATTCAGGCCACTGCCTCTCATATGGGTCAAAGATTGTGCTTTGCTCCCAGTCCCTTGTTTCTGCTGCCCAGCCCTTGGCTCCTGCTCCCCAAGGGTAGCATTTTCCTCTCCAACTCCATGATTTTGCTCCTCCTGCACCCTGAATTGCCTCAGCTGACTGCGGCTTCTGGGAATTGTCCCTCAAAATGTCTTCGAGAACACAGATCTCCAGGAGGTTTTCAAGGCAGCAGGCTGCAGGACCCTGCGGCGCTGCCTCCAGGAGAGATCTTGTCCCTGCTGGAGCCATTTGGGCTCAGCCCTGCCGCAGCTGGACGAGACACAGCAGGCAGCGAGTGCTCTGCTGCTTGTGAACTCCCTTCTACAAGGAGCAGCCAGGAAAGGCTGTCCCGCTGCCCGGGCCTTATCAATTCCCTGCCCACTCTTGCCCGCGCCCAAACAGCCGCTTCCTACCGGAACGCTGCCGCCAGCCTGGTGCAGGCAGTGCAGGGCGAGCTCCAGCTGAGCTGCTGCCCCGGGAAGGCCACGGGAGCTGGCCATGTCCAACAGTTCTCTGACTGCAAGCACAACAAAAACCCACCCAAAGTCAGTCTTGAGCCAGCAAAGTGGAAGGCTTTCCATACAAGGCAGAAGGAAAGCACAAGAGCTAAAGCCTGCAGCTTGGAGAGCACGAAAGGGAGAGCAAAGCAAGGGGCAGCTGAAGCAAGGGCCCACCTAGTGCTGCCTCTCCCTTCCAAGCAGCTTTTGTCATAAGGAGTGGGGGCCAATCTCCCCTCTTCCAGTGGCACATGCCTCTGACCCATTTGGAGAGCAGCACAGCTGCTCTTTTTCCTGCTCTGCTGCAGAAGCAGAGCATTGTCCTTACGCCTACCACTTCCACAAGGGAAGATGGGCATGACAAGGAGAGAAGCAGAGCCTGCCAAAAGCTGCCTTTTTACCCAAAAACCAGCATTTTACATGCCTGACTATCTCAGGAGTGGAAGGAAAGCTAGACAGCTACCTCTGTCCGGTTTTTCCAGGTCAGGGTCGTCTTCCTCCAAGGGCTTCCAGACCAGGGTTGCAGGCTCTTCATCCTCACTTGGCGGCCCGGTCTGCACCTCAGGGAGCTCAGCCTGAAAGTCACTGCCAACATTGATGTGTCTAGAGGAAGAAGGAGGTGGACGTAAGAAAGGCAAGTGGTCAAGAGACACCTGGTGTGCAGCCACAGCCTTGGACCAATCCCACCGTGACTCTGAAAGAGCAGTTGTCCTGCTCGCCATTCCTCAAGTTTGCTGTCCTTTAACCCTAGGCCAAAACTCACGGCTTAGTGAGGACTCTTGCTTTCCTTTTCATTGTGCCTCTCCTTTCCACCTGAAAGAGATCAAAACAACGCTCCAGATGAAACTCATTCTGCCAAGATGTGTCGGTAGCCTTGCTTCTCATCCTCACCACTGAAAACCCCAAGCTCCTCTGTCCCAGCTCTTCTCCATTAGGTGTCATTGCTGTGTTTTTCACTTGGAATGTCTGAGGCAGGTCCCTCTAGCAGTCTGCAGCTTCCTGAAGAAGGAAAGCTGAAGGGCAGGCACTAGAGTGCCGTGAGTCTTGGGGTCAGTGAGAAGAGCCAAGAGGATGCATGGAAGATGCACTACTGCAGGCTGGGGTTGGATGGAAGGAAAAGGTTCTTCAGCCAGAGGCGGCTTGGGCACTGGAACTGCCTCCCCAGGGAAGGGCTCCCAGCACCAAGGCTGAGAGAGCTCCAAAAGTCTTTGGACACTGCTCTTGGGCACAGGCTGGGATTCTTAAGGCTGTCCTGAGCAGGCCCAGGTGCTGGGCTCCATGATCTCTGGGAGTCCCTTCCAGCCCAGAAAATGCTGTGATACTGTGATTGTGTTCCTGAGAAGCACCACTCAAGAGGGCATCTCACAGCTGCCTCTGACCGCGAGGCAGAGCCAGCCCTACACACATTGAACAACACAGACAAATCTATAGCAATATCTCTCTGGGAAAGAGATGCAAGGCAGGTGTAAAAAAATCAAAAAAGTTATGAAAATAGAATATTGTTCCAGTGTCTGGAAGTGATGTAAGTATGTGAGTACAAAAGAATTGCTGCAACCAGATCATTTTGGAGGATGAAAGCCAGTATTGCAGGACAAGCCCAGCAAACTCCTTGCATGCTCTGATGGGCAGGCATCCCAGAGGAGAAGTCCCATCCTTCTGGTTTTTGAAGCTTTGCAGCAGGTGTGACCAGAGTGAGGGCGTAACAGGATTTGTGGACACTGAACCCCTGACCTCCTCCGGAATGACCAGTTGGTTTTGGGGTCACCACAACGTAGTTTTAGGACTTAAATGGGTGCCACGAACTTCTAATCAGGCGATCAGTAAAGGAGAATCTACAAGTGCACCGTGACAGCTCCCTACGTCCTCTATGGAAAGGTCTGTATTTCCCCTGGAGGCAGCATTATTCCTGGAGAAGTTGCAGCCTGCTTTCATGTGCAACCTCTTCTGGGGAAAGTGACCACGCACCGTGTCTGTGGTGGTTGGTGGCAGAGCCAGCTGGAGCCTCCTGCCGTTCTGTGAGTGCTTTGGGGGCCCACGGGGATTTTCTTACCTTGCTCAGTGCCAAAGTGCTGCGGGGATGCCTGGCGGCAGACGAGGAGATGAGAATGTCGCTGCAGAGGCCAGCTGTGGCGCTGAGTGCAGAAGGTGGCTGCTGAGGGACAGCCCAGGAGCAGATGCTGCAGCTGCTGCTCCAGCGCTGCTCCACCAGTGTTCCACCAACGGCCGCAGGAGCAGCAGACAAGGGCAGTTGCTATGGGCACAGCCCAACATTCCATGCAGAACCCCGGGGGAACCATGGGACAGAAACAGGGACAGGCCAACTTTGCCCCTTCTACTTCTTCTGCTGCAAGTTTGCTCTGAGGAGCTCCCCATTGGGGCTTTTCTCCTCAGTCCTCTGGACATGGAAAAGCAGAGCCGGGACAGCTCTGGCTCTCCTCTGTGCTTCTCTGTAAGGTGCCTGCAGCTGAACAGGCAGAGGAGGCTGGCTCTGTCCAAGGGCCCATTCCACATTTCCTGCACTGCAGAACCAGGAGGACTCCTGCCGCTGCCTTTCCTCTGGCTCTGAGAGGAGCTAGAGCTTGCAAATTGTTCCGTGCAGAACCAAGTGCAAAGCTTTCTCTCCAAGTGGCGGCATTCATCCTGCCCCCTTTCTCAATTGTCTGGTGCCCAATAATGTCACTTGATGTTTTCCCTCCTTTGGCCAGCTGAGCTGGTCTCTCACCTCAACACTCCTTCCCTGAAACTTGGAGAAACGGGATGTTTCTCAGGGCAGCTGATGGGGACACACACACTGGGGCAGTGCACCAGCATTGCTGTAGTCAACACGCCATGCAGAATTTCTAGGTCTCTCTTCCAGCTCCCTTGAAGAAGGGGGAATGTTCATCTCTACTACTCTGGCATTCCTCTAAGGAAGGAACACCAAGAGAATTTCTTTTCCACACTAATGGCCTTCACCTTTGTTTGAATACTTAGGTGCCAGATATGGCAAAACCCAGCCACTTGTACTGCTTTCCTGCCTAAGGTTTAAGCAAAAGCAAATCTTGCTTCCTTCCCAGCCTGCATGTTACACCCACACCAGCCACCTGCTGGGAAAACATCTGGAATGAGGCCCACTGCAATGCAGATACTTTGTAGGCTCCAGATCCCACCTGCACTGGCTCCAGCAGGCAAGGGCAAGCTTTGGTCGGCTTCCCAGAAGCAGCCTGGCCATTCCCCCCTGCCTCGCCCCCTCGCCATCCTCCACAGGCCCTGCTGCCAAAGCCTTGCTAGGCAGAGCCATTTGCTGGGCTCGGTAAAAGAGTGACTTGGATTCTTCTTTGGCGCAAATACCAAAGCTGTGAGAAGTGAGAGGATCAGGTTCACAGCCGCTCTGCTTTAGCTAAGGACATTACTGGAGGCTCAGAGCCTGGTCCTTTAAAGAGAAACTGAATCTGAACTCCTGGTGTCTTTGTAGTGCATGTGGATATTTCTTTTCTAGAATCAGAGAGGTTAGAAAAGTCCTCCAAGGTGCTCAAGTCAATCTTGTCCCCCAAAATGAAACAAAGTTATGTTGCTGGGCAACAAAAAGGCCTCAACCCACTACTTTTATCCCAGCAAGTACAGTGAGACAAGGGCACTCCTTTAGATCCAATGCATTGAATTCAGCAAAGCCTCCCCAGCCACTCCCAGCTGAGATGTTCAGGACTCAAAGCAGGAAGCTCCACCATGATTTCATTGGCAGTAATGGGGACACGCCTCTGGAAGTGCTGCCAGCTGAGCCAGGGGCTGGGCCTGGGGGGGACTCATGTGCCCCCATTGCTCTCTCAGGGCAAATGCCGTGTGTGCAACACCAAGGAAATGTAATGAACACTGCCTCAGGGATTTCATACAGACAAGAAGGCAAAATGGAACAAACTTTGGTTTAATGATATAGACAGATCATGCCTCAACAAAGACAAAAAGGGGAAAGTTGAAGCATAACAAACACCAAACCTTTTACATTTATTGCTAAATCTAACACTACTAATACATCTTTAAAATACTAATGTATCTTAACTAATAAACAGAGAGATTCCTAACAGGTAAACTAAAAGAAGAATAAAGAATCCTAAAAACTTGAAAAACAATCTTATTTCTATCTAGTCCCCTTGACGCCTAACTCTTGCTAGCCTGGGGCAAATGCAGGGCTAATTTGGCCTTTTCTTCTTGGGGAGAGGCTGTGCATCCTTGCGTGGGCGATGTCTTCTCCTGTGCTTGTTCCTTTCCTTGATGGTTTCAAACTCCCTGGAAGACAGGAAACAAACCATGCATTGTTAACTTCATACACACCATTAAGCCAAGCGCCGAGATCTCCCTTTTTGGATGAACTTCCATCTTTTCAGGCTGTTACGTATTTATTAAATTGATCAGCACCATGAGTCTGATCTTTCTGGTTTCAATTCTTTGAAATGTCTTCCTCCTTTTGCTTGATCCTAGGTTTAATTGGATCAGCAGCAGCAAAGCAAGCTTTGATGCATGTGTTCCTGCTTGTACGAACTGTGTCTTGTTGGGGCATGGCAAGGTTTCACTGGGAATGCTGGGTTTGAAGGAAGCTGTTTGGGTGTCAAGTGGGCTGTAAGCTTGAGCAGGGCTGCCAGGGGCGATCCTGCAAGTGGCCTCAGCTTGCCCTGTGGTGCCTTTGGAAAGGGTCAGCGTGCTTTAGGCCAAAGGGGCAGCTGGGAGCAGAAGGAGGAGGAGCTTGCGCACCGTTGGCACTGCCCGCATGGAAAGGGGCCTCCCGCCGGCTGGGGCGGCTGGCGCGGTTGGCAGCAGGGACACTCCGCACTGCCAGCCCGCTTGCGGCTTCTCTTCCCGGTCTCCCCTGTCTCCTTCCTGGGAGGGCTTTTCCTCCTCTTCCGTTTGCCCGCAGTCTGGAAATCAAAGAATCCTTATCAGTGCTTCCTTCCTCTCAGAAAGCTGAGACGCTCACAGCGTCCACCCCAAAAATCTATCGGCCTAAGCAATTTCTTCCAAACCCCGAAGAGCTGAGAAAAGGGCTGGATATGGCAGTGGGCTGCGGCAGGCTGCCAACCCAGCACTTGGAGGAAAATACTCCCCTTTCCTACAGCTCTAAGGGGGTGGGATAAATACGTGGCTATCTCTAGTTCTGCATGTCTTATTTCTACCTCTCTGCCTAACATCTATTTATCTCTGGTTTTCCACCCCACATGTCTAGGGCGTGGATTTTACATTCAATCACACTAGTGAAGACACATGATTACCCATTTTCTGCTAGCCAAAATAATCTCTCTCTCTCCCTCTCTCTGTCTCTCTCTGTGAAGCAAATTGCTGTTTGCTGGTAAGGAAAGTATTAAAGGTGCCATAGCACCAGCAGCTCCTTCTTGAGGATACGCTGGGGTGCTACAAAAGATCTCTAAAATTTGGCAGCATCTCCATGAAGGCGGCCCAGATGGCTGATGTTAGCAAGCAGTGGGGAATGAAGGGTCTGATAGGAATCTGAGGGTGCCAGCCCTTGAGAAATCGATTTGTAGAGAGTCGAAGCCCATTTTGGTGGCGGTGCTGCTTTGTTTGGTCAAGGTTATGCTCCACAATTCTGTATTTCAGGGCAGCAGCACGAGAAAGCCCCGGGCAGCACCTGCTGCGCCTCTCCTGCTGCGTGGGACCAAGGGAGCCAGGCAAAGCGGTGTCTGGCATGGCTTGCAGCAGGGTTTGTGCCCTTCTGCCAGTTTCTTGACCCTGCTGGCATGTCTGGATTTTCTTCCCACTCACCTGAGCAAGAGTGCTGCTGGCAAGTTTCTGCTCTTTTTTCCAGCAGTAGTAGTACTCCACACACTGTGCCACGGTCTTACTCGGGATCTGTTGTGAAAAGCAAAAGAAGGAATCTGAGATGGCCATCCTGTAGGGTGCATTGGAGAACAATGAGATTACAGAGTAAAGTAGGAATTAAAGTCATGGAGAAAATTGAGGAGGGTGTAAAATGAAATCAATATGCAGGAGTCAGAGAGGCATTATGCAATGTAATAAACCGGGTCTTGTGCTACGTGGTAACACATGTAATGCACAGATCAACACCAAGTCCCTCTAGCAGAGTTCTTCTTTGCCCTGTTCACTGCAGTTATCCCAGCACAAGGTGTTGTGGAAGCAACAGCACACCTGGGAGACAAGTCTGACAGAACAGAGCTTTGTCTTCCAAAACAGCCTGGAGAGAAGGGCTGCAGAGGCAGGATCACCATTTTCACGCAGGCCTTCCATGTCCTGTTCTGTGACTACTTTAACAGTTTTGGTACTTGAGAAGAGAGGGACATAGGTGCAGTATTTGGTACCAGCAATAATTAACATGTCCCTTCTGATGATCTGCCAAGGTGAGGTATGTCCTGTGGCTTTACCTGCTTCTGGATGAGATGGAAATCCTTGCTGTAGGTGTGGAAAGCCTTTTGGAAGGCCTCCTTCTCCTCAGCTGTCCATCTATCAGAGCCTGGCAAGAAAAAGCAGCAGCTGAATTGATCCCTCTAGCCACTTGAAGCAGATCCCACTGGCTGCCGAAAGCAAGCTGGCACCAGCCATCATTCACGTGTGTGCATGTCTGCTCCCTCAGAAGGTGATGAAGACGAGAGCAGGCATTCCCCAGGGAAAAAGGCATGGAAAACGAGTCAAGCTGAAGGAGTAGATGCTGGTGCTTTCCCCATCCCCAGAGAAGGCGAGATCTTGTGCTAGTTTAAAGCACAACTAATTGAAGCAGAAATGCTTGACACGGCCATTAAGGGCACGGCAGCACGTGTCAGTGAAGGAAGAAGCTGGGCTTAGGTTACCTGCATAATGATAATCAGCCAAGGGATGGTCTTGAGCTGTTGGAGGCCCCCCCGAGAGCAACATCTCCAGAGCCTCCTGCAAGATGCAAGGGAAAAAGGCTTGAGCTGCCCTACAACACAAAAAAGGAGCCAAACCCCACCCATGCTGCTTTCAGCCGCTTTGCCTCTTCAGCTGAGGATTCAGGCCACTGCCTCTCATATGGGTCAAAGATTGTGCTTTGCTCCCAGTCCCTTGTTTCTGCTGCCCAGCCCTTGGCTCCTGCTCCCCAAGGGTAGCATTTTCCTCTCCAACTCCATGATTTTGCTCCTCCTGCACCCTGAATTGCCTCAGCTGACTGCGGCTTCTGGGAATTGTCCCTCAAAATGTCTTCGAGAACACAGATCTCCAGGAGGTTTTCAAGGCAGCAGGCTGCAGGACCCTGCGGCGCTGCCTCCAGGAGAGATCTTGTCCCTGCTGGAGCCATTTGGGCTCAGCCCTGCCGCAGCTGGACGAGACACAGCAGGCAGCGAGTGCTCTGCTGCTTGTGAACTCCCTTCTACAAGGAGCAGCCAGGAAAGGCTGTCCCGCTGCCCGGGCCTTATCAATTCCCTGCCCACTCTTGCCCGCGCCCAAACAGCCGCTTCCTACCGGAACGCTGCCGCCAGCCTGGTGCAGGCAGTGCAGGGCGAGCTCCAGCTGAGCTGCTGCCCCGGGAAGGCCACGGGAGCTGGCCATGTCCAACAGTTCTCTGACTGCAAGCACAACAAAAACCCACCCAAAGTCAGTCTTGAGCCAGCAAAGTGGAAGGCTTTCCATACAAGGCAGAAGGAAAGCACAAGAGCTAAAGCCTGCAGCTTGGAGAGCACGAAAGGGAGAGCAAAGCAAGGGGCAGCTGAAGCAAGGGCCCACCTAGTGCTGCCTCTCCCTTCCAAGCAGCTTTTGTCATAAGGAGTGGGGGCCAATCTCCCCTCTTCCAGTGGCACATGCCTCTGACCCATTTGGAGAGCAGCACAGCTGCTCTTTTTCCTGCTCTGCTGCAGAAGCAGAGCATTGTCCTTACGCCTACCACTTCCACAAGGGAAGATGGGCATGACAAGGAGAGAAGCAGAGCCTGCCAAAAGCTGCCTTTTTACCCAAAAACCAGCATTTTACATGCCTGACTATCTCAGGAGTGGAAGGAAAGCTAGACAGCTACCTCTGTCCGGTTTTTCCAGGTCAGGGTCGTCTTCCTCCAAGGGCTTCCAGACCAGGGTTGCAGGCTCTTCATCCTCACTTGGCGGCCCGGTCTGCACCTCAGGGAGCTCAGCCTGAAAGTCACTGCCAACATTGATGTGTCTAGAGGAAGAAGGAGGTGGACGTAAGAAAGGCAAGTGGTCAAGAGACACCTGGTGTGCAGCCACAGCCTTGGACCAATCCCACCGTGACTCTGAAAGAGCAGTTGTCCTGCTCGCCATTCCTCAAGTTTGCTGTCCTTTAACCCTAGGCCAAAACTCACGGCTTAGTGAGGACTCTTGCTTTCCTTTTCATTGTGCCTCTCCTTTCCACCTGAAAGAGATCAAAACAACGCTCCAGATGAAACTCATTCTGCCAAGATGTGTCGGTAGCCTTGCTTCTCATCCTCACCACTGAAAACCCCAAGCTCCTCTGTCCCAGCTCTTCTCCATTAGGTGTCATTGCTGTGTTTTTCACTTGGAATGTCTGAGGCAGGTCCCTCTAGCAGTCTGCAGCTTCCTGAAGAAGGAAAGCTGAAGGGCAGGCACTAGAGTGCCGTGAGTCTTGGGGTCAGTGAGAAGAGCCAAGAGGATGCATGGAAGATGCACTACTGCAGGCTGGGGTTGGATGGAAGGAAAAGGTTCTTCAGCCAGAGGCGGCTTGGGCACTGGAACTGCCTCCCCAGGGAAGGGCTCCCAGCACCAAGGCTGAGAGAGCTCCAAAAGTCTTTGGACACTGCTCTTGGGCACAGGCTGGGATTCTTAAGGCTGTCCTGAGCAGGCCCAGGTGCTGGGCTCCATGATCTCTGGGAGTCCCTTCCAGCCCAGAAAATGCTGTGATACTGTGATTGTGTTCCTGAGAAGCACCACTCAAGAGGGCATCTCACAGCTGCCTCTGACCGCGAGGCAGAGCCAGCCCTACACACATTGAACAACACAGACAAATCTATAGCAATATCTCTCTGGGAAAGAGATGCAAGGCAGGTGTAAAAAAATCAAAAAAGTTATGAAAATAGAATATTGTTCCAGTGTCTGGAAGTGATGTAAGTATGTGAGTACAAAAGAATTGCTGCAACCAGATCATTTTGGAGGATGAAAGCCAGTATTGCAGGACAAGCCCAGCAAACTCCTTGCATGCTCTGATGGGCAGGCATCCCAGAGGAGAAGTCCCATCCTTCTGGTTTTTGAAGCTTTGCAGCAGGTGTGACCAGAGTGAGGGCGTAACAGGATTTGTGGACACTGAACCCCTGACCTCCTCCGGAATGACCAGTTGGTTTTGGGGTCACCACAACGTAGTTTTAGGACTTAAATGGGTGCCACGAACTTCTAATCAGGCGATCAGTAAAGGAGAATCTACAAGTGCACCGTGACAGCTCCCTACGTCCTCTATGGAAAGGTCTGTATTTCCCCTGGAGGCAGCATTATTCCTGGAGAAGTTGCAGCCTGCTTTCATGTGCAACCTCTTCTGGGGAAAGTGACCACGCACCGTGTCTGTGGTGGTTGGTGGCAGAGCCAGCTGGAGCCTCCTGCCGTTCTGTGAGTGCTTTGGGGGCCCACGGGGATTTTCTTACCTTGCTCAGTGCCAAAGTGCTGCGGGGATGCCTGGCGGCAGACGAGGAGATGAGAATGTCGCTGCAGAGGCCAGCTGTGGCGCTGAGTGCAGAAGGTGGCTGCTGAGGGACAGCCCAGGAGCAGATGCTGCAGCTGCTGCTCCAGCGCTGCTCCACCAGTGTTCCACCAACGGCCGCAGGAGCAGCAGACAAGGGCAGTTGCTATGGGCACAGCCCAACATTCCATGCAGAACCCCGGGGGAACCATGGGACAGAAACAGGGACAGGCCAACTTTGCCCCTTCTACTTCTTCTGCTGCAAGTTTGCTCTGAGGAGCTCCCCATTGGGGCTTTTCTCCTCAGTCCTCTGGACATGGAAAAGCAGAGCCGGGACAGCTCTGGCTCTCCTCTGTGCTTCTCTGTAAGGTGCCTGCAGCTGAACAGGCAGAGGAGGCTGGCTCTGTCCAAGGGCCCATTCCACATTTCCTGCACTGCAGAACCAGGAGGACTCCTGCCGCTGCCTTTCCTCTGGCTCTGAGAGGAGCTAGAGCTTGCAAATTGTTCCGTGCAGAACCAAGTGCAAAGCTTTCTCTCCAAGTGGCGGCATTCATCCTGCCCCCTTTCTCAATTGTCTGGTGCCCAATAATGTCACTTGATGTTTTCCCTCCTTTGGCCAGCTGAGCTGGTCTCTCACCTCAACACTCCTTCCCTGAAACTTGGAGAAACGGGATGTTTCTCAGGGCAGCTGATGGGGACACACACACTGGGGCAGTGCACCAGCATTGCTGTAGTCAACACGCCATGCAGAATTTCTAGGTCTCTCTTCCAGCTCCCTTGAAGAAGGGGGAATGTTCATCTCTACTACTCTGGCATTCCTCTAAGGAAGGAACACCAAGAGAATTTCTTTTCCACACTAATGGCCTTCACCTTTGTTTGAATACTTAGGTGCCAGATATGGCAAAACCCAGCCACTTGTACTGCTTTCCTGCCTAAGGTTTAAGCAAAAGCAAATCTTGCTTCCTTCCCAGCCTGCATGTTACACCCACACCAGCCACCTGCTGGGAAAACATCTGGAATGAGGCCCACTGCAATGCAGATACTTTGTAGGCTCCAGATCCCACCTGCACTGGCTCCAGCAGGCAAGGGCAAGCTTTGGTCGGCTTCCCAGAAGCAGCCTGGCCATTCCCCCCTGCCTCGCCCCCTCGCCATCCTCCACAGGCCCTGCTGCCAAAGCCTTGCTAGGCAGAGCCATTTGCTGGGCTCGGTAAAAGAGTGACTTGGATTCTTCTTTGGCGCAAATACCAAAGCTGTGAGAAGTGAGAGGATCAGGTTCACAGCCGCTCTGCTTTAGCTAAGGACATTACTGGAGGCTCAGAGCCTGGTCCTTTAAAGAGAAACTGAATCTGAACTCCTGGTGTCTTTGTAGTGCATGTGGATATTTCTTTTCTAGAATCAGAGAGGTTAGAAAAGTCCTCCAAGGTGCTCAAGTCAATCTTGTCCCCCAAAATGAAACAAAGTTATGTTGCTGGGCAACAAAAAGGCCTCAACCCACTACTTTTATCCCAGCAAGTACAGTAAGACAAGGGCACTCCTTTAGATCCTGTGCACTGAATTCAGCAAAGCCTCCCCAGCCACTCCCAGCTGAGATGTTCAGGACTCAAAGCAGGAAGCTCCACCATGATTTCATTGGCAGTAATGGGGACACGCCTCTGGAAGTGCTGCCAGCTGAGCCAGGGGCTGGGCCTGGGGGGGACTCATGTGCCCCCATTGCTCTCTCAGGGCAAATGCCGTGTGTGCAACACCAAGGAAATGTAATGAACACTGCCTCAGGGATTTCATACAGACAAGAAGGCAAAATGGAACAAACTTTGGTTTAATGATATAGACAGATCATGCCTCAACAAAGACAAAAAGGGGAAAGTTGAAGCATAACAAACACCAAACCTTTTACATTTATTGCTAAATCTAACACTACTAATACATCTTTAAAATACTAATGTATCTTAACTAATAAACAGAGAGATTCCTAACAGGTAAACTAAAAGAAGAATAAAGAATCCTAAAAACTTGAAAAACAATCTTATTTCTATCTAGTCCCCTTGACGCCTAACTCTTGCTAGCCTGGGGCAAATGCAGGGCTAATTTGGCCTTTTCTTCTTGGGGAGAGGCTGTGCATCCTTGCGTGGGCGATGTCTTCTCCTGTGCTTGTTCCTTTCCTTGATGGTTTCAAACTCCCTGGAAGACAGGAAACAAACCATGCATTGTTAACTTCATACACACCATTAAGCCAAGCGCCGAGATCTCCCTTTTTGGATGAACTTCCATCTTTTCAGGCTGTTACGTATTTATTAAATTGATCAGCACCATGAGTCTGATCTTTCTGGTTTCAATTCTTTGAAATGTCTTCCTCCTTTTGCTTGATCCTAGGTTTAATTGGATCAGCAGCAGCAAAGCAAGCTTTGATGCATGTGTTCCTGCTTGTACGAACTGTGTCTTGTTGGGGCATGGCAAGGTTTCACTGGGAATGCTGGGTTTGAAGGAAGCTGTTTGGGTGTCAAGTGGGCTGTAAGCTTGAGCAGGGCTGCCAGGGGCGATCCTGCAAGTGGCCTCAGCTTGCCCTGTGGTGCCTTTGGAAAGGGTCAGCGTGCTTTAGGCCAAAGGGGCAGCTGGGAGCAGAAGGAGGAGGAGCTTGCGCACCGTTGGCACTGCCCGCATGGAAAGGGGCCTCCCGCCGGCTGGGGCGGCTGGCGCGGTTGGCAGCAGGGACACTCCGCGCTGCCAGCCCGCTTGCGGCTTCTCTTCCCGGTCTCCCCTGTCTCCTTCCTGGGAGGGCTTTTCCTCCTCTTCCGTTTGCCCGCAGTCTGGAAATCAAAGAATCCTTATCAGTGCTTCCTTCCTCTCAGAAAGCTGAGACGCTCACAGCGTCCACCCCAAAAATCTATCGGCCTAAGCAATTTCTTCCAAACCCCGAAGAGCTGAGAAAAGGGCTGGATATGGCAGTGGGCTGCGGCAGGCTGCCAACCCAGCACTTGGAGGAAAATACTCCCCTTTCCTACAGCTCTAAGCGGGTGGGATAAATACGTGGCTATCTCTAGTTCTGCATGTCTTATTTCTACCTCTCTGCCTAACATCTATTTATCTCTGGTTTCCCACCCCACATGTCTAGGGCATGGATTTTACATTCAATCACACTAGTGAAGACACATGATTACCCATTTTCTGCTACCCAAAATAATCTCTCTCTCTCCCTCTCTCTGTCTCTCTCTGTGAAGCAAATTGCTGTTTGCTGGTAAGGAAAGTATTAAAGGTGCCATAGCACCAGCAGCTCCTTCTTGAGGATACGCTGGGGTGCTACAAAAGATCTCTAAAATTTGGCAGCATCTCCATGAAGGCGGCCCAGATGGCTGATGTTAGCAAGCAGTGGGGAATGAAGGGTCTGATAGGAATCTGAGGGTGCCAGCCCTTGAGAAATCGATTTGTAGAGAGTCGAAGCCCATTTTGGTGGCGGTGCTGCTTTGTTTGGTCAAGGTTATGCTCCACAATTCTGTATTTCAGGGCAGCAGCACGAGAAAGCCCCGGGCAGCACCTGCTGCGCCTCTCCTGCTGCGTGGGACCAAGGGAGCCAGGCAAAGCGGTGTCTGGCATGGCTTGCAGCAGGGTTTGTGCCCTTCTGCCAGTTTCTTGACCCTGCTGGCATGTCTGGATTTTCTTCCCACTCACCTGAGCAAGAGTGCTGCTGGCAAGTTTCTGCTCTTTTTTCCAGCAGTAGTAGTACTCCACACACTGTGCCACGGTCTTACTCGGGATCTGTTGTGAAAAGCAAAAGAAGGAATCTGAGATGGCCATCCTGTAGGGTGCATTGGAGAACAATGAGATTACAGAGTAAAGTAGGAATTAAAGTCATGGAGAAAATTGAGGAGGGTGTAAAATGAAATCAATATGCAGGAGTCAGAGAGGCATTATGCAATGTAATAAACCGGGTCTTGTGCTACGTGGTAACACATGTAATGCACAGATCAACACCAAGTCCCTCTAGCAGAGTTCTTCTTTGCCCTGTTCACTGCAGTTATCCCAGCACAAGGTGTTGTGGAAGCAACAGCACACCTGGGAGACAAGTCTGACAGAACAGAGCTTTGTCTTCCAAAACAGCCTGGAGAGAAGGGCTGCAGAGGCAGGATCACCATTTTCACGCAGGCCTTCCATGTCCTGTTCTGTGACTACTTTAACAGTTTTGGTACTTGAGAAGAGAGGGACATAGGTGCAGTATTTGGTACCAGCAATAATTAACATGTCCCTTCTGATGATCTGCCAAGGTGAGGTATGTCCTGTGGCTTTACCTGCGTCTGGATGAGATGGAAATCCTTGCCGTAGGTGTGGAAAGCCTTTTGGAAGGCCTCCTTCTCCTCAGCTGTCCATCTATCAGAGCCTGGCAAGAAAAAGCAGCAGCTGAATTGATCCCTCTAGCCACTTGAAGCAGATCCCACTGGCTGCCGAAAGCAAGCTGGCACCAGCCATCATTCACGTGTGTGCATGTCTGCTCCCTCAGAAGGTGATGAAGACGAGAGCAGGCATTCCCCAGGGAAAAAGGCATGGAAAACGAGTCAAGCTGAAGGAGTAGATGCTGGTGCTTTCCCCATCCCCAGAGAAGGCGAGATCTTGTGCTAGTTTAAAGCACAACTAATTGAAGCAGAAATGCTTGACACGGCCATTAAGGGCACGGCAGCACGTGTCAGTGAAGGAAGAAGCTGGGCTTAGGTTACCTGCATAATGATAATCAGCCAAGGGATGGTCTTGAGCTGTTGGAGGCCCCCCCGAGAGCAACATCTCCAGAGCCTCCTGCAAGATGCAAGGGAAAAAGGCTTGAGCTGCCCTACAACACAAAAAAGGAGCCAAACCCCACCCATGCTGCTTTCAGCCGCTTTGCCTCTTCAGCTGAGGATTCAGGCCACTGCCTCTCATATGGGTCAAAGATTGTGCTTTGCTCCCAGTCCCTTGTTTCTGCTGCCCAGCCCTTGGCTCCTGCTCCCCAAGGGTAGCATTTTCCTCTCCAACTCCATGATTTTGCTCCTCCTGCACCCTGAATTGCCTCAGCTGACTGCGGCTTCTGGGAATTGTCCCTCAAAATGTCTTCGAGAACACAGATCTCCAGGAGGTTTTCAAGGCAGCAGGCTGCAGGACCCTGCGGCGCTGCCTCCAGGAGAGATCTTGTCCCTGCTGGAGCCATTTGGGCTCAGCCCTGCCGCAGCTGGACGAGACACAGCAGGCAGCGAGTGCTCTGCTGCTTGTGAACTCCCTTCTACAAGGAGCAGCCAGGAAAGGCTGTCCCGCTGCCCGGGCCTTATCAATTCCCTGCCCACTCTTGCCCGCGCCCAAACAGCCGCTTCCTACCGGAACGCTGCCGCCAGCCTGGTGCAGGCAGTGCAGGGCGAGCTCCAGCTGAGCTGCTGCCCCGGGAAGGCCACGGGAGCTGGCCATGTCCAACAGTTCTCTGACTGCAAGCACAACAAAAACCCACCCAAAGTCAGTCTTGAGCCAGCAAAGTGGAAGGCTTTCCATACAAGGCAGAAGGAAAGCACAAGAGCTAAAGCCTGCAGCTTGGAGAGCACGAAAGGGAGAGCAAAGCAAGGGGCAGCTGAAGCAAGGGCCCACCTAGTGCTGCCTCTCCCTTCCAAGCAGCTTTTGTCATAAGGAGTGGGGGCCAATCTCCCCTCTTCCAGTGGCACATGCCTCTGACCCATTTGGAGAGCAGCACAGCTGCTCTTTTTCCTGCTCTGCTGCAGAAGCAGAGCATTGTCCTTACGCCTACCACTTCCACAAGGGAAGATGGGCATGACAAGGAGAGAAGCAGAGCCTGCCAAAAGCTGCCTTTTTACCCAAAAACCAGCATTTTACATGCCTGACTATCTCAGGAGTGGAAGGAAAGCTAGACAGCTACCTCTGTCCGGTTTTTCCAGGTCAGGGTCGTCTTCCTCCAAGGGCTTCCAGACCAGGGTTGCAGGCTCTTCATCCTCACTTGGCGGCCCGGTCTGCACCTCAGGGAGCTCAGCCTGAAAGTCACTGCCAACATTGATGTGTCTAGAGGAAGAAGGAGGTGGACGTAAGAAAGGCAAGTGGTCAAGAGACACCTGGTGTGCAGCCACAGCCTTGGACCAATCCCACCGTGACTCTGAAAGAGCAGTTGTCCTGCTCGCCATTCCTCAAGTTTGCTGTCCTTTAACCCTAGGCCAAAACTCACGGCTTAGTGAGGACTCTTGCTTTCCTTTTCATTGTGCCTCTCCTTTCCACCTGAAAGAGATCAAAACAACGCTCCAGATGAAACTCATTCTGCCAAGATGTGTCGGTAGCCTTGCTTCTCATCCTCACCACTGAAAACCCCAAGCTCCTCTGTCCCAGCTCTTCTCCATTAGGTGTCATTGCTGTGTTTTTCACTTGGAATGTCTGAGGCAGGTCCCTCTAGCAGTCTGCAGCTTCCTGAAGAAGGAAAGCTGAAGGGCAGGCACTAGAGTGCCGTGAGTCTTGGGGTCAGTGAGAAGAGCCAAGAGGATGCATGGAAGATGCACTACTGCAGGCTGGGGTTGGATGGAAGGAAAAGGTTCTTCAGCCAGAGGCGGCTTGGGCACTGGAACTGCCTCCCCAGGGAAGGGCTCCCAGCACCAAGGCTGAGAGAGCTCCAAAAGTCTTTGGACACTGCTCTTGGGCACAGGCTGGGATTCTTAAGGCTGTCCTGAGCAGGCCCAGGTGCTGGGCTCCATGATCTCTGGGAGTCCCTTCCAGCCCAGAAAATGCTGTGATACTGTGATTGTGTTCCTGAGAAGCACCACTCAAGAGGGCATCTCACAGCTGCCTCTGACCGCGAGGCAGAGCCAGCCCTACACACATTGAACAACACAGACAAATCTATAGCAATATCTCTCTGGGAAAGAGATGCAAGGCAGGTGGAAAAAAATCAAAAAAGTTATGAAAATAGAATATTGTTCCAGTGTCTGGAAGTGATGTAAGTATGTGAGTACAAAAGAATTGCTGCAACCAGATCATTTTGGAGGATGAAAGCCAGTATTGCAGGACAAGCCCAGCAAACTCCTTGCATGCTCTGATGGGCAGGCATCCCAGAGGAGAAGTCCCATCCTTCTGGTTTTTGAAGCTTTGCAGCAGGTGTGACCAGAGTGAGGGCGTAACAGGATTTGTGGACACTGAACCCCTGACCTCCTCCGGAATGACCAGTTGGTTTTGGGGTCACCACAACGTAGTTTTAGGACTTAAATGGGTGCCACGAACTTCTAATCAGGCGATCAGTAAAGGAGAATCTACAAGTGCACCGTGACAGCTCCCTACGTCCTCTATGGAAAGGTCTGTATTTCCCCTGGAGGCAGCATTATTCCTGGAGAAGTTGCAGCCTGCTTTCATGTGCAACCTCTTCTGGGGAAAGTGACCACGCACCGTGTCTGTGGTGGTTGGTGGCAGAGCCAGCTGGAGCCTCCTGCTGTTCTGTGAGTGCTTTGGGGGCCCACGGGGATTTTCTTACCTTGCTCAGTGCCAAAGTGCTGCGGGGATGCCTGGCGGCAGACGAGGAGATGAGAATGTCGCTGCAGAGGCCAGCTGTGGCGCTGAGTGCAGAAGGTGGCTGCTGAGGGACAGCCCAGGAGCAGATGCTGCAGCTGCTGCTCCAGCGCTGCTCCACCAGTGTTCCACCAACGGCCGCAGGAGCAGCAGACAAGGGCAGTTGCTATGGGCACAGCCCAACATTCCATGCAGAACCCCGGGGGAACCATGGGACAGAAACAGGGACAGGCCACCTTTGCCCCTTCTACTTCTTCTGCTGCAAGTTTGCTCTGAGGAGCTCCCCATTGGGGCTTTTCTCCTCAGTCCTCTGGACATGGAAAAGCAGAGCCGGGACAGCTCTGGCTCTCCTCTGTGCTTCTCTGTAAGGTGCCTGCAGCTGAACAGGCAGAGGAGGCTGGCTCTGTCCAAGGGCCCATTCCACATTTCCTGCACTGCAGAACCAGGAGGACTCCTGCCGCTGCCTTTCCTCTGGCTCTGAGAGGAGCTAGAGCTTGCAAATTGTTCCGTGCAGAACCAAGTGCAAAGCTTTCTCTCCAAGTGGCGGCATTCATCCTGCCCCCTTTCTCAATTGTCTGGTGCCCAATAATGTCACTTGATGTTTTCCCTCCTTTGGCCAGCTGAGCTGGTCTCTCACCTCAACACTCCTTCCCTGAAACTTGGAGAAACGGGATGTTTCTCAGGGCAGCTGATGGGGACACACACACTGGGGCAGTGCACCAGCATTGCTGTAGTCAACACGCCATGCAGAATTTCTAGGTCTCTCTTCCAGCTCCCTTGAAGAAGGGGGAATGTTCATCTCTACTACTCTGGCATTCCTCTAAGGAAGGAACACCAAGAGAATTTCTTTTCCACACTAATGGCCTTCACCTTTGTTTGAATACTTAGGTGCCAGATATGGCAAAACCCAGCCACTTGTACTGCTTTCCTGCCTAAGGTTTAAGCAAAAGCAAATCTTGCTTCCTTCCCAGCCTGCATGTTACACCCACACCAGCCACCTGCTGGGAAAACATCTGGAATGAGGCCCACTGCAATGCAGATACTTTGTAGGCTCCAGATCCCACCTGCACTGGCTCCAGCAGGCAAGGGCAAGCTTTGGTCGGCTTCCCAGAAGCAGCCTGGCCATTCCCCCCTGCCTCGCCCCCTCGCCATCCTCCACAGGCCCTGCTGCCAAAGCCTTGCTAGGCAGAGCCATTTGCTGGGCTCGGTAAAAGAGTGACTTGGATTCTTCTTTGGCGCAAATACCAAAGCTGTGAGAAGTGAGAGGATCAGGTTCACAGCCGCTCTGCTTTAGCTAAGGACATTACTGGAGGCTCAGAGCCTGGTCCTTTAAAGAGAAACTGAATCTGAACTCCTGGTGTCTTTGTAGTGCATGTGGATATTTCTTTTCTAGAATCAGAGAGGTTAGAAAAGTCCTCCAAGGTGCTCAAGTCAATCTTGTCCCCCAAAATGAAACAAAGTTATGTTGCTGGGCAACAAAAAGGCCTCAACCCACTACTTTTATCCCAGCAAGTACAGTGAGACAAGGGCACTCCTTTAGATCCTGTGCACTGAATTCAGCAAAGCCTCCCCAGCCACTCCCAGCTGAGATGTTCAGGACTCAAAGCAGGAAGCTCCACCATGATTTCATTGGCAGTAATGGGGACACGCCTCTGGAAGTGCTGCCAGCTGAGCCAGGGGCTGGGCCTGGGGGGGACTCATGTGCCCCCATTGCTCTCTCAGGGCAAATGCCGTGTGTGCAACACCAAGGAAATGTAATGAACACTGCCTCAGGGATTTCATACAGACAAGAAGGCAAAATGGAACAAACTTTGGTTTAATGATATAGACAGATCATGCCTCAACAAAGACAAAAAGGGGAAAGTTGAAGCATAACAAACACCAAACCTTTTACATTTATTGCTAAATCTAACACTACTAATACATCTTTAAAATACTAATGTATCTTAACTAATAAACAGAGAGATTCCTAACAGGTAAACTAAAAGAAGAATAAAGAATCCTAAAAACTTGAAAAACAATCTTATTTCTATCTAGTCCCCTTGACGCCTAACTCTTGCTAGCCTGGGGCAAATGCAGGGCTAATTTGGCCTTTTCTTCTTGGGGAGAGGCTGTGCATCCTTGCGTGGGCGATGTCTTCTCCTGTGCTTGTTCCTTTCCTTGATGGTTTCAAACTCCCTGGAAGACAGGAAACAAACCATGCATTGTTAACTTCATACACACCATTAAGCCAAGCGCCGAGATCTCCCTTTTTGGATGAACTTCCATCTTTTCAGGCTGTTACGTATTTATTAAATTGATCAGCACCATGAGTCTGATCTTTCTGGTTTCAATTCTTTGAAATGTCTTCCTCCTTTTGCTTGATCCTAGGTTTAATTGGATCAGCAGCAGCAAAGCAAGCTTTGATGCATGTGTTCCTGCTTGTACGAACTGTGTCTTGTTGGGGCATGGCAAGGTTTCACTGGGAATGCTGGGTTTGAAGGAAGCTGTTTGGGTGTCAAGTGGGCTGTAAGCTTGAGCAGGGCTGCCAGGGGCGATCCTGCAAGTGGCCTCAGCTTGCCCTGTGGTGCCTTTGGAAAGGGTCAGCGTGCTTTAGGCCAAAGGGGCAGCTGGGAGCAGAAGGAGGAGGAGCTTGCGCACCGTTGGCACTGCCCGCATGGAAAGGGGCCTCCCGCCGGCTGGGGCGGCTGGCGCGGTTGGCAGCAGGGACACTCCGCGCTGCCAGCCCGCTTGCGGCTTCTCTTCCCGGTCTCCCCTGTCTCCTTCCTGGGAGGGCTTTTCCTCCTCTTCCGTTTGCCCGCAGTCTGGAAATCAAAGAATCCTTATCAGTGCTTCCTTCCTCTCAGAAAGCTGAGACGCTCACAGCGTCCACCCCAAAAATCTATCGGCCTAAGCAATTTCTTCCAAACCCCGAAGAGCTGAGAAAAGGGCTGGATATGGCAGTGGGCTGCGGCAGGCTGCCAACCCAGCACTTGGAGGAAAATACTCCCCTTTCCTACAGCTCTAAGCGGGTGGGATAAATACGTGGCTATCTCTAGTTCTGCATGTCTTATTTCTACCTCTCTGCCTAACATCTATTTATCTCTGGTTTCCCACCCCACATGTCTAGGGCATGGATTTTACATTCAATCACACTAGTGAAGACACATGATTACCCATTTTCTGCTACCCAAAATAATCTCTCTCTCTCCCTCTCTCTGTCTCTCTCTGTGAAGCAAATTGCTGTTTGCTGGTAAGGAAAGTATTAAAGGTGCCATAGCACCAGCAGCTCCTTCTTGAGGATACGCTGGGGTGCTACAAAAGATCTCTAAAATTTGGCAGCATCTCCATGAAGGCGGCCCAGATGGCTGATGTTAGCAAGCAGTGGGGAATGAAGGGTCTGATAGGAATCTGAGGGTGCCAGCCCTTGAGAAATCGATTTGTAGAGAGTCGAAGCCCATTTTGGTGGCGGTGCTGCTTCGTTTGGTCAAGGTTATGCTCCACAATTCTGTATTTCAGGGCAGCAGCACGAGAAAGCCCCGGGCAGCACCTGCTGCGCCTCTCCTGCTGCGTGGGACCAAGGGAGCCAGGCAAAGCGGTGTCTGGCATGGCTTGCAGCAGGGTTTGTGCCCTTCTGCCAGTTTCTTGACCCTGCTGGCATGTCTGGATTTTCTTCCCACTCACCTGAGCAAGAGTGCTGCTGGCAAGTTTCTGCTCTTTTTTCCAGCAGTAGTAGTACTCCACACACTGTGCCACGGTCTTACTCGGGATCTGTTGTGAAAAGCAAAAGAAGGAATCTGAGATGGCCATCCTGTAGGGTGCATTGGAGAACAATGAGATTACAGAGTAAAGTAGGAATTAAAGTCATGGAGAAAATTGAGGAGGGTGTAAAATGAAATCAATATGCAGGAGTCAGAGAGGCATTATGCAATGTAATAAACCGAGTCTTATGCTACGTGGTAACACATGTAATGCACAGATCAACACCAAGTCCCTCTAGCAGAGTTCTTCTTTGCCCTGTTCACTGCAGTTATCCCAGCACAAGGTGTTGTGGAAGCAACAGCACACCTGGGAGACAAGTCTGACAGAACAGAGCTTTGTCTTCCAAAACAGCCTGGAGAGAAGGGCTGCAGAGGCAGGATCACCATTTTCACGCAGGCCTTCCATGTCCTGTTCTGTGACTACTTTAACAGTTTTGGTACTTGAGAAGAGAGGGACATAGGTGCAGTATTTGGTACCAGCAATAATTAACATGTCCCTTCTGATGATCTGCCAAGGTGAGGTATGTCCTGTGGCTTTACCTGCTTCTGGATGAGATGGAAATCCTTGCCGTAGGTGTGGAAAGCCTTTTGGAAGGCCTCCTTCTCCTCAGCTGTCCATCTATCAGAGCCTGGCAAGAAAAAGCAGCAGCTGAATTGATCCCTCTAGCCACTTGAAGCAGATCCCACTGGCTGCCGAAAGCAAGCTGGCACCAGCCATCATTCACGTGTGTGCATGTCTGCTCCCTCAGAAGGTGATGAAGACGAGAGCAGGCATTCCCCAGGGAAAAAGGCATGGAAAACGAGTCAAGCTGAAGGAGTAGATGCTGGTGCTTTCCCCATCCCCAGAGAAGGCGAGATCTTGTGCTAGTTTAAAGCACAACTAATTGAAGCAGAAATGCTTGACACGGCCATTAAGGGCACGGCAGCATGTGTCAGTGAAGGAAGAAGCTGGGCTTAGGTTACCTGCATAATGATAATCAGCCAAGGGATGGTCTTGAGCTGTTGGAGGCCCCCCCGAGAGCAACATCTCCAGAGCCTCCTGCAAGATGCAAGGGAAAAAGGCTTGAGCTGCCCTACAACACAAAAAAGGAGCCAAACCCCACCCATGCTGCTTTCAGCCGCTTTGCCTCTTCAGCTGAGGATTCAGGCCACTGCCTCTCATATGGGTCAAAGATTGTGCTTTGCTCCCAGTCCCTTGTTTCTGCTGCCCAGCCCTTGGCTCCTGCTCCCCAAGGGTAGCATTTTCCTCTCCAACTCCATGATTTTGCTCCTCCTGCACCCTGAATTGCCTCAGCTGACTGCGGCTTCTGGGAATTGTCCCTCAAAATGTCTTCGAGAACACAGATCTCCAGGAGGTTTTCAAGGCAGCAGGCTGCAGGACCCTGCGCCGCTGCCTCCAGGAGAGATCTTGTCCCTGCTGGAGCCATTTGGGCTCAGCCCTGCCGCAGCTGGACGAGACACAGCAGGCAGCGAGTGCTCTGCTGCTTGTGAACTCCCTTCTACAAGGAGCAGCCAGGAAAGGCTGTCCCGCTGCCCGGGCCTTATCAATTCCCTGCCCACTCTTGCCCGCGCCCAAACAGCCGCTTCCTACCGGAACGCTGCCGCCAGCCTGGTGCAGGCAGTGCAGGGCGAGCTCCAGCTGAGCTGCTGCCCCGGGAAGGCCACGGGAGCTGGCCATGTCCAACAGTTCTCTGACTGCAAGCACAACAAAAACCCACCCAAAGTCAGTCTTGAGCCAGCAAAGTGGAAGGCTTTCCATACAAGGCAGAAGGAAAGCACAAGAGCTAAAGCCTGCAGCTTGGAGAGCACGAAAGGGAGAGCAAAGCAAGGGGCAGCTGAAGCAAGGGCCCACCTAGTGCTGCCTCTCCCTTCCAAGCAGCTTTTGTCATAAGGAGTGGGGGCCAATCTCCCCTCTTCCAGTGGCACATGCCTCTGACCCATTTGGAGAGCAGCACAGCTGCTCTTTTTCCTGCTCTGCTGCAGAAGCAGAGCATTGTCCTTACGCCTACCACTTCCACAAGGGAAGATGGGCATGACAAGGAGAGAAGCAGAGCCTGCCAAAAGCTGCCTTTTTACCCAAAAACCAGCATTTTACATGCCTGACTATCTCAGGAGTGGAAGGAAAGCTAGACAGCTACCTCTGTCCGGTTTTTCCAGGTCAGGGTCGTCTTCCTCCAAGGGCTTCCAGACCAGGGTTGCAGGCTCTTCATCCTCACTTGGCGGCCCGGTCTGCAGCTCAGGGAGCTCAGCCTGAAAGTCACTGCCAACATTGATGTGTCTAGAGGAAGAAGGAGGTGGACGTAAGAAAGGCAAGTGGTCAAGAGACACCTGGCGTGCAGCCACGGCCTTGGACCAATCCCACCCTGACTCTGAAAGAGCAGTTGTCCTGCTCGCCATTCCTCAAGTTTGCTGTCCTTTAACCCTAGGCCAAAACTCACGGCTTAGTGAGGACTCTTGCTTTCCTTTTCATTGTGCCTCTCCTTTCCACCTGAAAGAGATCAAAACAACGCTCCAGATGAAACTCATTCTGCCAAGATGTGTCGGTAGCCTTGCTTCTCATCCTCACCACTGAAAACCCCAAGCTCCTCTGTCCCAGCTCTTCTCCATTAGGTGTCATTGCTGTGTTTTTCACTTGGAATGTCTGAGGCAGGTCCCTCTAGCAGTCTGCAGCTTCCTGAAGAAGGAAAGCTGAAGGGCAGGCACTAGAGTGCCGTGAGTCTTGGGGTCAGTGAGAAGAGCCAAGAGGATGCATGGAAGATGCACTACTGCAGGCTGGGGTTGGATGGAAGGAAAAGGTTCTTCAGCCAGAGGCGGCTTGGGCACTGGAACTGCCTCCCCAGGGAAGGGCTCCCAGCACCAAGGCTGAGAGAGCTCCAAAAGTCTTTGGACACTGCTCTTGGGCACAGGCTGGGATTCTTAAGGCTGTCCTGAGCAGGCCCAGGTGCTGGGCTCCATGATCTCTGGGAGTCCCTTCCAGCCCAGAAAATGCTGTGATACTGTGATTGTGTTCCTGAGAAGCACCACTCAAGAGGGCATCTCACAGCTGCCTCTGACCGCGAGGCAGAGCCAGCCCTACACACATTGAACAACACAGACAAATCTATAGCAATATCTCTCTGGGAAAGAGATGCAAGGCAGGTGTAAAAAAATCAAAAAAGTTATGAAAATAGAATATTGTTCCAGTGTCTGGAAGTGATGTAAGTATGTGAGTACAAAAGAATTGCTGCAACCAGATCATTTTGGAGGATGAAAGCCAGTATTGCAGGACAAGCCCAGCAAACTCCTTGCATGCTCTGATGGGCAGGCATCCCAGAGGAGAAGTCCCATCCTTCTGGTTTTTGAAGCTTTGCAGCAGGTGTGACCAGAGTGAGGGCGTAACAGGATTTGTGGACACTGAACCCCTGACCTCCTCCGGAATGACCAGTTGGTTTTGGGGTCACCACAACGTAGTTTTAGGACTTAAATGGGTGCCACGAACTTCTAATCAGGCGATCAGTAAAGGAGAATCTACAAGTGCACCGTGACAGCTCCCTACGTCCTCTATGGAAAGGTCTGTATTTCCCCTGGAGGCAGCATTATTCCTGGAGAAGTTGCAGCCTGCTTTCATGTGCAACCTCTTCTGGGGAAAGTGACCACGCACCGTGTCTGTGGTGGTTGGTGGCAGAGCCAGCTGGAGCCTCCTGCTGTTCTGTGAGTGCTTTGGGGGCCCACGGGGATTTTCTTACCTTGCTCAGTGCCAAAGTGCTGCGGGGATGCCTGGCGGCAGACGAGGAGATGAGAATGTCGCTGCAGAGGCCAGCTGTGGCGCTGAGTGCAGAAGGTGGCTGCTGAGGGACAGCCCAGGAGCAGATGCTGCAGCTGCTGCTCCAGCGCTGCTCCACCAGTGTTCCACCAACGGCCGCAGGAGCAGCAGACAAGGGCAGTTGCTATGGGCACAGCCCAACATTCCATGCAGAACCCCGGGGGAACCATGGGACAGAAACAGGGACAGGCCACCTTTGCCCCTTCTACTTCTTCTGCTGCAAGTTTGCTCTGAGGAGCTCCCCATTGGGGCTTTTCTCCTCAGTCCTCTGGACATGGAAAAGCAGAGCCGGGACAGCTCTGGCTCTCCTCTGTGCTTCTCTGTAAGGTGCCTGCAGCTGAACAGGCAGAGGAGGCTGGCTCTGTCCAAGGGCCCATTCCACATTTCCTGCACTGCAGAACCAGGAGGACTCCTGCCGCTGCCTTTCCTCTGGCTCTGAGAGGAGCTAGAGCTTGCAAATTGTTCCGTGCAGAACCAAGTGCAAAGCTTTCTCTCCAAGTGGCGGCATTCATCCTGCCCCCTTTCTCAATTGTCTGGTGCCCAATAATGTCACTTGATGTTTTCCCTCCTTTGGCCAGCTGAGCTGGTCTCTCACCTCAACACTCCTTCCCTGAAACTTGGAGAAACGGGATGTTTCTCAGGGCAGCTGATGGGGACACACACACTGGGGCAGTGCACCAGCATTGCTGTAGTCAACACGCCATGCAGAATTTCTAGGTCTCTCTTCCAGCTCCCTTGAAGAAGGGGGAATGTTCATCTCTACTACTCTGGCATTCCTCTAAGGAAGGAACACCAAGAGAATTTCTTTTCCACACTAATGGCCTTCACCTTTGTTTGAATACTTAGGTGCCAGATATGGCAAAACCCAGCCACTTGTACTGCTTTCCTGCCTAAGGTTTAAGCAAAAGCAAATCTTGCTTCCTTCCCAGCCTGCATGTTACACCCACACCAGCCACCTGCTGGGAAAACATCTGGAATGAGGCCCACTGCAATGCAGATACTTTGTAGGCTCCAGATCCCACCTGCACTGGCTCCAGCAGGCAAGGGCAAGCTTTGGTCGGCTTCCCAGAAGCAGCCTGGCCATTCCCCCCTGCCTCGCCCCCTCGCCATCCTCCACAGGCCCTGCTGCCAAAGCCTTGCTAGGCAGAGCCATTTGCTGGGCTCGGTAAAAGAGTGACTTGGATTCTTCTTTGGCGCAAATACCAAAGCTGTGAGAAGTGAGAGGATCAGGTTCACAGCCGCTCTGCTTTAGCTAAGGACATTACTGGAGGCTCAGAGCCTGGTCCTTTAAAGAGAAACTGAATCTGAACTCCTGGTGTCTTTGTAGTGCATGTGGATATTTCTTTTCTAGAATCAGAGAGGTTAGAAAAGTCCTCCAAGGTGCTCAAGTCAATCTTGTCCCCCAAAATGAAACAAAGTTATGTTGCTGGGCAACAAAAAGGCCTCAACCCACTACTTTTATCCCAGCAAGTACAGTGAGACAAGGGCACTCCTTTAGATCCTGTGCACTGAATTCAGCAAAGCCTCCCCAGCCACTCCCAGCTGAGATGTTCAGGACTCAAAGCAGGAAGCTCCACCATGATTTCATTGGCAGTAATGGGGACACGCCTCTGGAAGTGCTGCCAGCTGAGCCAGGGGCTGGGCCTGGGGGGGACTCATGTGCCCCCATTGCTCTCTCAGGGCAAATGCCGTGTTTCCAACACCAAGGAAATGTAAGGAATACTGCCTCCAGGAATTTAATACAGACAAGAAGGCAAAATGGAACAAACTTTGGTTTAATGATATAGACAGATCATGCCTCAACAAAGACAAAAAGGGGAAAGTTGAAGCATAACAAACAACAAACCTTTTACATTTATTGCTAAATCTAACACTACTAATACATCTTTAAAATACTAATGTATCTTAACTAATAAACAGAGAGATTCCTAACAGGTAAACTAAAAGAAGAATAAAGAATCCTAAAAACTTGAAAAACAATCTTATTTCTATCTAGTCCCCTTGACGCCTAACTCTTGCTAGCCTGGGGCAAATGCAGGGCTAATTTGGCCTTTTCTTCTTGGGGAGAGGCTGTGCATCCTTGCGTGGGCGATGTCTTCTCCTGTGCTTGTTCCTTTCCTTGATGGTTTCAAACTCCCTGGAAGACAGGAAACAAACCATGCATTGTTAACTTCATACACACCATTAAGCCAAGCGCCGAGATCTCCCTTTTTGGATGAACTTCCATCTTTTCAGGCTGTTACGTATTTATTAAATTGATCAGCACCATGAGTCTGATCTTTCTGGTTTCAATTCTTTGAAATGTCTTCCTCCTTTTGCTTGATCCTAGGTTTAATTGGATCAGCAGCAGCAAAGCAAGCTTTGATGCATGTGTTCCTGCTTGTACGAACTGTGTCTTGTTGGGGCATGGCAAGGTTTCACTGGGAATGCTGGGTTTGAAGGAAGCTGTTTGGGTGTCAAGTGGGCTGTAAGCTTGAGCAGGGCTGCCAGGGGCGATCCTGCAAGTGGCCTCAGCTTGCCCTGTGGTGCCTTTGGAAAGGGTCAGCGTGCTTTAGGCCAAAGGGGCAGCTGGGAGCAGAAGGAGGAGGAGCTTGCGCACCGTTGGCACTGCCCGCACGGAAAGGGGCCTCCCGCCGGCTGGGGCGGCTGGCGCGGTTGGCAGCAGGGACACTCCGCGCTGCCAGCCCGCTTGCGGCTTCTCTTCCCGGTCTCCCCTGTCTCCTTCCTGGGAGGGCTTTTCCTCCTCTTCCGTTTGCCCGCAGTCTGGAAATCAAAGAATCCTTATCAGTGCTTCCTTCCTCTCAGAAAGCTGAGACGCTCACAGCGTCCACCCCAAAAATCTATCGGCCTAAGCAATTTCTTCCAAACCCCGAAGAGCTGAGAAAAGGGCTGGATATGGCAGTGGGCTGCGGCAGGCTGCCAACCCAGCACTTGGAGGAAAATACTCCCCTTTCCTACAGCTCTAAGCGGGTGGGATAAATACGTGGCTATCTCTAGTTCTGCATGTCTTATTTCTACCTCTCTGCCTAACATCTATTTATCTCTGGTTTCCCACCCCACATGTCTAGGGCATGGATTTTACATTCAATCACACTAGTGAAGACACATGATTACCCATTTTCTGCTACCCAAAATAATCTCTCTCTCTCCCTCTCTCTGTCTCTCTCTGTGAAGCAAATTGCTGTTTGCTGGTAAGGAAAGTATTAAAGGTGCCATAGCACCAGCAGCTCCTTCTTGAGGATACGCTGGGGTGCTACAAAAGATCTCTAAAATTTGGCAGCATCTCCATGAAGGCGGCCCAGATGGCTGATGTTAGCAAGCAGTGGGGAATGAAGGGTCTGATAGGAATCTGAGGGTGCCAGCCCTTGAGAAATCGATTTGTAGAGAGTCGAAGCCCATTTTGGTGGCGGTGCTGCTTCGTTTGGTCAAGGTTATGCTCCACAATTCTGTATTTCAGGGCAGCAGCACGAGAAAGCCCCGGGCAGCACCTGCTGCGCCTCTCCTGCTGCGTGGGACCAAGGGAGCCAGGCAAAGCGGTGTCTGGCATGGCTTGCAGCAGGGTTTGTGCCCTTCTGCCAGTTTCTTGACCCTGCTGGCATGTCTGGATTTTCTTCCCACTCACCTGAGCAAGAGTGCTGCTGGCAAGTTTCTGCTCTTTTTTCCAGCAGTAGTAGTACTCCACACACTGTGCCACGGTCTTACTCGGGATCTGTTGTGAAAAGCAAAAGAAGGAATCTGAGATGGCCATCCTGTAGGGTGCATTGGAGAACAATGAGATTACAGAGTAAAGTAGGAATTAAAGTCATGGAGAAAATTGAGGAGGGTGTAAAATGAAATCAATATGCAGGAGTCAGAGAGGCATTATGCAATGTAATAAACCGAGTCTTATGCTACGTGGTAACACATGTAATGCACAGATCAACACCAAGTCCCTCTAGCAGAGTTCTTCTTTGCCCTGTTCACTGCAGTTATCCCAGCACAAGGTGTTGTGGAAGCAACAGCACACCTGGGAGACAAGTCTGACAGAACAGAGCTTTGTCTTCCAAAACAGCCTGGAGAGAAGGGCTGCAGAGGCAGGATCACCATTTTCACGCAGGCCTTCCATGTCCTGTTCTGTGACTACTTTAACAGTTTTGGTACTTGAGAAGAGAGGGACATAGGTGCAGTATTTGGTACCAGCAATAATTAACATGTCCCTTCTGATGATCTGCCAAGGTGAGGTATGTCCTGTGGCTTTACCTGCTTCTGGATGAGATGGAAATCCTTGCCGTAGGTGTGGAAAGCCTTTTGGAAGGCCTCCTTCTCCTCAGCTGTCCATCTATCAGAGCCTGGCAAGAAAAAGCAGCAGCTGAATTGATCCCTCTAGCCACTTGAAGCAGATCCCACTGGCTGCCGAAAGCAAGCTGGCTCCAACCATCATTCACGTGTGTGCATGTCTGCTCCCTCAGAAGGTGATGAAGACGAGAGCAGGCATTCCCCAGGGAAAAAGGCATGGAAAACAAGTCAAGCTGAAGGAGTAGATGCTGGTGCTTTCCCCATCCCCAGAGAAGGCGAGATCTTGTGCTAGTTTAAAGCACAACTAATTGAAGCAGAAATGCTTGACACGGCCATTAAGGGCACGGCAGCATGTGTCAGTGAAGGAAGAAGCTGGGCTTAGGTTACCTGCATAATGATAATCAGCCAAGGGATGGTCTTGAGCTGTTGGAGGCCCCCCCGAGAGCAACATCTCCAGAGCCTCCTGCAAGATGCAAGGGAAAAAGGCTTGAGCTGCCCTACAACACAAAAAAGGAGCCAAACCCCACCCATGCTGCTTTCAGCCGCTTTGCCTCTTCAGCTGAGGATTCAGGCCACTGCCTCTCATATGGGTCAAAGATTGTGCTTTGCTCCCAGTCCCTTGTTTCTGCTGCCCAGCCCTTGGCTCCTGCTCCCCAAGGGTAGCATTTTCCTCTCCAACTCCATGATTTTGCTCCTCCTGCACCCTGAATTGCCTCGGCTGACTGTGGCTTCTGGGAATTGTCCCTCAAAATGTCTTCGAGAACACAGATCTCCAGGAGGTTTTCAAGGCAGCAGGCTGCAGGACCCTGCGGCGCTGCCTCCAGGAGAGATTTTGTCCCTGCTGGAGCCATTTGGGCTCAGCCCTGCCGCAGCTGGACGAGACACAGCAGGCAGCGAGTGCTCTGCTGCTTGTGAACTCCCTTCTTCAAGGAGCAGCCAAGAAAGGCTGTCCCGCTGCCCGGGCCTTATCAATTCCCTGCCCACTCTTGCCCGCGCCCAAACAGCCGCTTCCTACCGGAACGCTGCCGCGAGCCTGGTGCAGGCAGTGCAGGGTGAGCTCCAGCTGAGCTGCTGCCCCGGGAAGGCCACGGGAGCTGGCCATGTCCAACAGTTCTCTGACTGCAAGCACAACAAAAACCCACCCAAAGTCAGTCTTGAGCCAGCAAAGTGGAAGGCTTTCCATACAAGGCAGAAGGAAAGCACAAGAGCTAAAGCCTGCAGCTTGGAGAGCACGAAAGGGAGAGCAAAGCAAGGGGCAGCTGAAGCAAGGGCCCACCTAGTGCTGCCTCTCCCTTCCAAGCAGTTTTTGTCATAAGGAGTGGGGGCCAATCTCCCCTCTTCCAGTGGCACATGCCTCTGAACCATTTCGATAGCAGCACAGTTGCTCTTTTTCCTGCTCGGCTGCAGAAGCAGAGCATTGTCCTTACGCCTACCACTTCCACAAGGGAAGATGGGCATGACAAGGAGAGAAGCAGAGCCTGCCAAAAGCTGCCTTTTTACCCAAAAACCAGCATTTTACATGCCTGACTATCTCAGGAGTGGAAGGAAAGCTAGACAGCTACCTCTGTCCGGTTTTTCCAGGTCAGGGTCATCTTCCTCCAAGGGCTTCCAGACCAGGGTTGCAGGCTCTTCATCCTCACTTGGCGGCCCGGTCTGCACCTCAGGGAGCTCAGCCTGAAAGTCACTGCCAACATTGATGTGTCTAGAGGAAGAAGGAGGTGGACGTAAGAAAGGCAAGTGGTCAAGAGACACCTGGTGTGCAGCCACAGCCTTGGACCAATCCCACCCTGACTCTGAAAGAGCAGTTGTCCTGCTCGCCATTCCTCAAGTTTGCTGTCCTTTAACCCTAGGCCAAAACTCACGGCTTAGTGAGGACTCTTGCTTTCCTCTTCATTGTGCCTCTCCTTTCCACCTGAAAGAGATCAAAACAACGCTCCAGATGAAACTCATTCTGCCAAGATGTCTCGGTAGCCTTGCTTCTCATCCTCACCACTGAAAACCCCAAGCTCCTCTGTCCCAGCTCCTCTCCATTAGGTGTCATTGCTGTGTTTTTCACTTGGAATGTCTGAGGCAGGTCCCTCTAGCAGTCTGCAGCTTCCTGAAGAAGGAAAGCTGAAGGGCAGGCACTAGAGTGCCTTGAGTCTTGGGGTCAGTGAGAAGAGCCAAGAGGATGCATGGAAGATGCACTACTGCAGGCTGGGGTTGGATGGAAGGAAAAGGTTCTTCAGCCAGAGGGGGCTTGGGCACTGGAACTGCCTCCCCAGGGAAGGGCTCCCAGCACCAAGGCTGAGAGAGCTCCAAAAGTCTTTGGACACTGCTCTTGGGCACAGGCTGGGATTCTTAAGGCTGTCCTGAGCAGGCCCAGGTGCTGGGCTCCATGATCTCTGGGAGTCCCTTCCAGCCCAGAAAATGCTGTGATACTGTGATTGTGTTCCTGAGAAGCACCACTCAAGAGGGCATCTCACAGCTGCCTCTGACCGCGAGGCAGAGCCAGCCCTACACACATTGAACAACACAGACAAATCTATAGCAATATCTCTCTGGGAAAGAGATGCAAGGCAGGTGGAAAAAAATCAAAAAAGCTATGAAAATAGAATATTGTTCCAGTGTCTGGAAGTGATATAAGTATGTGAGTACAAAAGAATTGCTGCAACCAGATCATTTTGGAGGATGAAAGCCAGTATTGCAGGACAAGCCCAGCAAACTCCTTGCATGCTCTGATGGGCAGGCATCCCAGAGGAGAAGTCCCATCCTTCTGGTTTTTGAAGCTTTGCAGCAGGTGTGACCAGAGTGAGGGCGTAACAGGATTTGTGGACACTGAACCCCTGAATTCCTTCGGAATGACCAGTTGGTTTTGGGGTCACCACAACGTAGTTTTAGGACTTAAATGGGTGCCACGAACTTCTAATCAGGCGATCAGTAAAGGAGAATCTACAAGTGCACCGTGACAGCTCCCTACGTCCTCTATGGAAAGGTCTGTATTTCCCCTGGAGGCAGCATTATTCCTGGAGAAGTTGCAGCCTGCTTTCATGTGCAACCTCTTCTGGGGAAAGTGACCACGCGCCGTGTCTGTGGTGGTTGGTGGCAGAGCCAGCTGGAGCCTCCTGCTGTTCTGTGAGTGCTTTGGGGGCCCACGGGGATTTTCTTACCTTGCTCAGTGCCAAAGTGCTGCGGGGATGCCTGGCGGCAGACGAGGAGATGAGGATGTCGCTGCAGAGGCCAGCTGTGGCGCTGAGTGCAGAAGGTGGCTGCTGAGGGACAGCCCAGGAGCAGATGCTGCAGCTGCTGCTCCAGCGCTGCTCCACCAGTGTTCCACCAACGGCCGCAGGAGCAGCAGACAAGGGCAGTTGCTATGGGCACAGCCCAACATTCCATGCAGAACCCCGGGGGAACCATGGGACAGAAACAGGGACAGGCCACCTTTGCCCCTTCTACTTCTTCTGCTGCAAGTTTGCTCTGAGGAGCTCCCCATTGGGGCTTTTCCCCTCAGTCCTCTGGACATGGAAAAGCAGAGCCGGGACAGCTCTAGCTCTCCTCTGTGCTTCTCTGTAAGGTGCCTGCAGCTGAACAGGCACAGGAGCTGGCTCTGTCCAAGGGTCCATTCCACATTTCCTGCACTACAGAACCACAAGGACTCCTGCCGCTGCCTTTCCTCTGGCTCTGAGAGGAGCTAGAGCTTGCAAATTGTTCCGTGCAGAACCAAGTGCAAAGCTTTCTCTCCAAGTGGCGGCATTCATCCTGCCCCCTTTCTCAATTGTCTGGTGCCCAATAATGTCACTTGATGTTTTCCCTCCTTTGGCCAGCTGAGCTGGTCTCTCACCTCAACACTCCTTCCCTGAAACTTGGAGAAACGGGATGTTTCTCAGGGCAGCTGATGGGGACACACACACTGGGGCAGTGCACCAGCATTGCTGTAGTCAACAGGTCATGCAGAATTTCTAGGTCTCTCTTCCAGCTCCCTTGAAGAAGGGAGAATGTTCATCTCTACTACTCTGGCATTCCTCTAAGGAAGGAACACCAAGAGAATTTCTTTTCCACACTAATGGCCTTCACCTTTGTTTGAATACTTAGGTGCCAGATATGGCAAAACCCAGCCACTTGTACTGCTTTCCTGCCTAAGGTTTAAGCAAAAGCAAATCTTGCTTCCTTCCCAGCCTGCATGTTACACCCACACCAGCCACCTGCTGGGAAAACATCTGGAATGAGGCCCACTGCAATGCAGATACTTTGTAGGCTCCAGATCCCACCTGCACTGGCTCCAGCAGGCAAGGGCAAGCTTTGGTCGCTTCCCAGAAGCAGCCTGGCCATTCCCCCCTGCCTCGCCCCCTCGCCATCCTCCACAGCCCCTGCTGCCAAAGCCTTGCTAGGCAGAGCCATTTGCTGGGCTCGGTAAAAGAGTGACTTGGATTCTTCTTTGGCGCAAATACCAAAGCTGTGAGAAGTGAGAGGATCAGGTTCACAGCCGCTCTGCTTTAGCTAAGGACATTACTGGAGGCTCAGAGCCTGGTCCTTTAAAGAGAAACTGAATCTGAACTCCTGGTGTCTTTGTGGTGCATGTGGATATTTCTTTTCTAGAATCAGAGAGGTTAGAAAAGTCCTCCAAGGTGCTCAAGTCCATCTGTCCCCCAAAATGAAACAAAGTTATGTTGCTGGGCAACAAAAAGGCCTCAACCCACTACTTTTATCCCAGCAAGTACAGTGAGACAAGGGCACTCCTTTAGATCCTGTGCACTGAATTCAGCAAAGCCTCCCCAGCCACTCCCAGCTGAGATGTTCAGGACTCAAAGCAGGAAGCTCCACCATGATTTCATTGGCAGTAATGGGGACACGCCTCTGGAAGTGCTGCCAGCTGAGCCAGGGGCTGGGCCTGGGGGGGACTCATGTGCCCCCATTGCTCTCTCAGGGCAAATGCCGTGTGTGCAACACCAAGGAAATGTAATGAACACTGCCTCAGGGATTTCATACAGACAAGAAGGCAAAATGGAACAAACTTTGGTTTAATGATATAGACAGATCATGCCTCAACAAAGACAAAAAGGGGAAAGTTGAAGCATAACAAACACCAAACCTTTTACATTTATTGCTAAATCTAACACTACTAATACATCTTTAAAATACTAATGTATCTTAACTAATAAACAGAGAGATTCCTAACAGGTAAACTAAAAGAAGAATAAAGAATCCTAAAAACTTGAAAAACAATCTTATTTCTATCTAGTCCCCTTGACGCCTAACTCTTGCTAGCCTGGGGCAAATGCAGGGCTAATTTGGCCTTTTCTTCTTGGGGAGAGGCTGTGCATCCTTGCGTGGGCGATGTCTTCTCCTGTGCTTGTTCCTTTCCTTGATGGTTTCAAACTCCCTGGAAGACAGGAAACAAACCATGCATTGTTAACTTCATACACACCATTAAGCCAAGCGCCGAGATCTCCCTTTTTGGATGAACTTCCATCTTTTCAGGCTGTTACGTATTTATTAAATTGATCAGCACCATGAGTCTGATCTTTCTGGTTTCAATTCTTTGAAATGTCTTCCTCCTTTTGCTTGATCCTAGGTTTAATTGGATCAGCAGCAGCAAAGCAAGCTTTGATGCATGTGTTCCTGCTTGTACGAACTGTGTCTTGTTGGGGCATGGCAAGGTTTCACTGGGAATGCTGGGTTTGAAGGAAGCTGTTTGGGTGTCAAGTGGGCTGTAAGCTTGAGCAGGGCTGCCAGGGGCGATCCTGCAAGTGGCCTCAGCTTGCCCTGTGGTGCCTTTGGAAAGGGTCAGCGTGCTTTAGGCCAAAGGGGCAGCTGGGAGCAGAAGGAGGAGGAGCTTGCGCACCGTTGGCACTGCCCGCATGGAAAGGGGCCTCCCGCCGGCTGGGGCGGCTGGCGCGGTTGGCAGCAGGGACACTCCGCGCTGCCAGCCCGCTTGCGGCTTCTCTTCCCGGTCTCCCCTGTCTCCTTCCTGGGAGGGCTTTTCCTCCTCTTCCGTTTGCCCGCAGTCTGGAAATCAAAGAATCCTTATCAGTGCTTCCTTCCTCTCAGAAAGCTGAGACGCTCACAGCGTCCACCCCAAAAATCTATCGGCCTAAGCAATTTCTTCCAAACCCCGAAGAGCTGAGAAAAGGGCTGGATATGGCAGTGGGCTGCGGCAGGCTGCCAACCCAGCACTTGGAGGAAAATACTCCCCTTTCCTACAGCTCTAAGCGGGTGGGATAAATACGTGGCTATCTCTAGTTCTGCATGTCTTATTTCTACCTCTCTGCCTAACATCTATTTATCTCTGGTTTCCCACCCCACATGTCTAGGGCATGGATTTTACATTCAATCACACTAGTGAAGACACATGATTACCCATTTTCTGCTACCCAAAATAATCTCTCTCTCTCCCTCTCTCTGTCTCTCTCTGTGAAGCAAATTGCTGTTTGCTGGTAAGGAAAGTATTAAAGGTGCCATAGCACCAGCAGCTCCTTCTTGAGGATACGCTGGGGTGCTACAAAAGATCTCTAAAATTTGGCAGCATCTCCATGAAGGCGGCCCAGATGGCTGATGTTAGCAAGCAGTGGGGAATGAAGGGTCTGATAGGAATCTGAGGGTGCCAGCCCTTGAGAAATCGATTTGTAGAGAGTCGAAGCCCATTTTGGTGGCGGTGCTGCTTCGTTTGGTCAAGGTTATGCTCCACAATTCTGTATTTCAGGGCAGCAGCACGAGAAAGCCCCGGGCAGCACCTGCTGCGCCTCTCCTGCTGCGTGGGACCAAGGGAGCCAGGCAAAGCGGTGTCTGGCATGGCTTGCAGCAGGGTTTGTGCCCTTCTGCCAGTTTCTTGACCCTGCTGGCATGTCTGGATTTTCTTCCCACTCACCTGAGCAAGAGTGCTGCTGGCAAGTTTCTGCTCTTTTTTCCAGCAGTAGTAGTACTCCACACACTGTGCCACGGTCTTACTCGGGATCTGTTGTGAAAAGCAAAAGAAGGAATCTGAGATGGCCATCCTGTAGGGTGCATTGGAGAACAATGAGATTACAGAGTAAAGTAGGAATTAAAGTCATGGAGAAAATTGAGGAGGGTGTAAAATGAAATCAATATGCAGGAGTCAGAGAGGCATTATGCAATGTAATAAACCGAGTCTTATGCTACGTGGTAACACATGTAATGCACAGATCAACACCAAGTCCCTCTAGCAGAGTTCTTCTTTGCCCTGTTCACTGCAGTTATCCCAGCACAAGGTGTTGTGGAAGCAACAGCACACCTGGGAGACAAGTCTGACAGAACAGAGCTTTGTCTTCCAAAACAGCCTGGAGAGAAGGGCTGCAGAGGCAGGATCACCATTTTCACGCAGGCCTTCCATGTCCTGTTCTGTGACTACTTTAACAGTTTTGGTACTTGAGAAGAGAGGGACATAGGTGCAGTATTTGGTACCAGCAATAATTAACATGTCCCTTCTGATGATCTGCCAAGGTGAGGTATGTCCTGTGGCTTTACCTGCTTCTGGATGAGATGGAAATCCTTGCCGTAGGTGTGGAAAGCCTTTTGGAAGGCCTCCTTCTCCTCAGCTGTCCATCTATCAGAGCCTGGCAAGAAAAAGCAGCAGCTGAATTGATCCCTCTAGCCACTTGAAGCAGATCCCACTGGCTGCCGAAAGCAAGCTGGCACCAGCCATCATTCACGTGTGTGCATGTCTGCTCCCTCAGAAGGTGATGAAGACGAGAGCAGGCATTCCCCAGGGAAAAAGGCATGGAAAACGAGTCAAGCTGAAGGAGTAGATGCTGGTGCTTTCCCCATCCCCAGAGAAGGCGAGATCTTGTGCTAGTTTAAAGCACAACTAATTGAAGCAGAAATGCTTGACACGGCCATTAAGGGCACGGCAGCACGTGTCAGTGAAGGAAGAAGCTGGGCTTAGGTTACCTGCATAATGATAATCAGCCAAGGGATGGTCTTGAGCTGTTGGAGGCCCCCCCGAGAGCAACATCTCCAGAGCCTCCTGCAAGATGCAAGGGAAAAAGGCTTGAGCTGCCCTACAACACAAAAAAGGAGCCAAACCCCACCCATGCTGCTTTCAGCCGCTTTGCCTCTTCAGCTGAGGATTCAGGCCACTGCCTCTCATATGGGTCAAAGATTGTGCTTTGCTCCCAGTCCCTTGTTTCTGCTGCCCAGCCCTTGGCTCCTGCTCCCCAAGGGTAGCATTTTCCTCTCCAACTCCATGATTTTGCTCCTCCTGCACCCTGAATTGCCTCAGCTGACTGCGGCTTCTGGGAATTGTCCCTCAAAATGTCTTCGAGAACACAGATCTCCAGGAGGTTTTCAAGGCAGCAGGCTGCAGGACCCTGCGCCGCTGCCTCCAGGAGAGATCTTGTCCCTGCTGGAGCCATTTGGGCTCAGCCCTGCCGCAGCTGGACGAGACACAGCAGGCAGCGAGTGCTCTGCTGCTTGTGAACTCCCTTCTACAAGGAGCAGCCAGGAAAGGCTGTCCCGCTGCCCGGGCCTTATCAATTCCCTGCCCACTCTTGCCCGCGCCCAAACAGCCGCTTCCTACCGGAACGCTGCCGCCAGCCTGGTGCAGGCAGTGCAGGGCGAGCTCCAGCTGAGCTGCTGCCCCGGGAAGGCCACGGGAGCTGGCCATGTCCAACAGTTCTCTGACTGCAAGCACAACAAAAACCCACCCAAAGTCAGTCTTGAGCCAGCAAAGTGGAAGGCTTTCCATACAAGGCAGAAGGAAAGCACAAGAGCTAAAGCCTGCAGCTTGGAGAGCACGAAAGGGAGAGCAAAGCAAGGGGCAGCTGAAGCAAGGGCCCACCTAGTGCTGCCTCTCCCTTCCAAGCAGCTTTTGTCATAAGGAGTGGGGGCCAATCTCCCCTCTTCCAGTGGCACATGCCTCTGAACCATTTCGATAGCAGCACAGTTGCTCTTTTTCCTGCTCGGCTGCAGAAGCAGAGCATTGTCCTTACGCCTACCACTTCCACAAGGGAAGATGGGCATGACAAGGAGAGAAGCAGAGCCTGCCAAAAGCTGCCTTTTTACCCAAAAACCAGCATTTTACATGCCTGACTATCTCAGGAGTGGAAGGAAAGCTAGACAGCTACCTCTGTCCGGTTTTTCCAGGTCAGGGTCATCTTCCTCCAAGGGCTTCCAGACCAGGGTTGCAGGCTCTTCATCCTCACTTGGCGGCCCGGTCTGCACCTCAGGGAGCTCAGCCTGAAAGTCACTGCCAACATTGATGTGTCTAGAGGAAGAAGGAGGTGGACGTAAGAAAGGCAAGTGGTCAAGAGACACCTGGTGTGCAGCCACAGCCTTGGACCAATCCCACCGTGACTCTGAAAGAGCAGTTGTCCTGCTCGCCATTCCTCAAGTTTGCTGTCCTTTAACCCTAGGCCAAAACTCACGGCTTAGTGAGGACTCTTGCTTTCCTCTTCATTGTGCCTCTCCTTTCCACCTGAAAGAGATCAAAACAACGCTCCAGATGAAACTCATTCTGCCAAGATGTCTCGGTAGCCTTGCTTCTCATCCTCACCACTGAAAACCCCAAGCTCCTCTGTCCCAGCTCCTCTCCATTAGGTGTCATTGCTGTGTTTTTCACTTGGAATGTCTGAGGCAGGTCCCTCTAGCAGTCTGCAGCTTCCTGAAGAAGGAAAGCTGAAGGGCAGGCACTAGAGTGCCTTGAGTCTTGGGGTCAGTGAGAAGAGCCAAGAGGATGCATGGAAGATGCACTACTGCAGGCTGGGGTTGGATGGAAGGAAAAGGTTCTTCAGCCAGAGGGGGCTTGGGCACTGGAACTGCCTCCCCAGGGAAGGGCTCCCAGCACCAAGGCTGAGAGAGCTCCAAAAGTCTTTGGACACTGCTCTTGGGCACAGGCTGGGATTCTTAAGGCTGTCCTGAGCAGGCCCAGGTGCTGGGCTCCATGATCTCTGGGAGTCCCTTCCAGCCCAGAAAATGCTGTGATACTGTGATTGTGTTCCTGAGAAGCACCACTCAAGAGGGCATCTCACAGCTGCCTCTGACCGCGAGGCAGAGCCAGCCCTACACACATTGAACAACACAGACAAATCTATAGCAATATCTCTCTGGGAAAGAGATGCAAGGCAGGTGGAAAAAAATCAAAAAAGCTATGAAAATAGAATATTGTTCCAGTGTCTGGAAGTGATATAAGTATGTGAGTACAAAAGAATTGCTGCAACCAGATCATTTTGGAGGATGAAAGCCAGTATTGCAGGACAAGCCCAGCAAACTCCTTGCATGCTCTGATGGGCAGGCATCCCAGAGGAGAAGTCCCATCCTTCTGGTTTTTGAAGCTTTGCAGCAGGTGTGACCAGAGTGAGGGCGTAACAGGATTTGTGGACACTGAACCCCTGAATTCCTTCGGAATGACCAGTTGGTTTTGGGGTCACCACAACGTAGTTTTAGGACTTAAATGGGTGCCACGAACTTCTAATCAGGCGATCAGTAAAGGAGAATCTACAAGTGCACCGTGACAGCTCCCTACGTCCTCTATGGAAAGGTCTGTATTTCCCCTGGAGGCAGCATTATTCCTGGAGAAGTTGCAGCCTGCTTTCATGTGCAACCTCTTCTGGGGAAAGTGACCACGCGCCGTGTCTGTGGTGGTTGGTGGCAGAGCCAGCTGGAGCCTCCTGCTGTTCTGTGAGTGCTTTGGGGGCCCACGGGGATTTTCTTACCTTGCTCAGTGCCAAAGTGCTGCGGGGATGCCTGGCGGCAGACGAGGAGATGAGGATGTCGCTGCAGAGGCCAGCTGTGGCGCTGAGTGCAGAAGGTGGCTGCTGAGGGACAGCCCAGGAGCAGATGCTGCAGCTGCTGCTCCAGCGCTGCTCCACCAGTGTTCCACCAACGGCCGCAGGAGCAGCAGACAAGGGCAGTTGCTATGGGCACAGCCCAACATTCCATGCAGAACCCCGGGGGAACCATGGGACAGAAACAGGGACAGGCCACCTTTGCCCCTTCTACTTCTTCTGCTGCAAGTTTGCTCTGAGGAGCTCCCCATTGGGGCTTTTCCCCTCAGTCCTCTGGACATGGAAAAGCAGAGCCGGGACAGCTCTAGCTCTCCTCTGTGCTTCTCTGTAAGGTGCCTGCAGCTGAACAGGCACAGGAGCTGGCTCTGTCCAAGGGTCCATTCCACATTTCCTGCACTACAGAACCACAAGGACTCCTGCCGCTGCCTTTCCTCTGGCTCTGAGAGGAGCTAGAGCTTGCAAATTGTTCCGTGCAGAACCAAGTGCAAAGCTTTCTCTCCAAGTGGCGGCATTCATCCTGCCCCCTTTCTCAATTGTCTGGTGCCCAATAATGTCACTTGATGTTTTCCCTCCTTTGGCCAGCTGAGCTGGTCTCTCACCTCAACACTCCTTCCCTGAAACTTGGAGAAACGGGATGTTTCTCAGGGCAGCTGATGGGGACACACACACTGGGGCAGTGCACCAGCATTGCTGTAGTCAACAGGTCATGCAGAATTTCTAGGTCTCTCTTCCAGCTCCCTTGAAGAAGGGAGAATGTTCATCTCTACTACTCTGGCATTCCTCTAAGGAAGGAACACCAAGAGAATTTCTTTTCCACACTAATGGCCTTCACCTTTGTTTGAATACTTAGGTGCCAGATATGGCAAAACCCAGCCACTTGTACTGCTTTCCTGCCTAAGGTTTAAGCAAAAGCAAATCTTGCTTCCTTCCCAGCCTGCATGTTACACCCACACCAGCCACCTGCTGGGAAAACATCTGGAATGAGGCCCACTGCAATGCAGATACTTTGTAGGCTCCAGATCCCACCTGCACTGGCTCCAGCAGGCAAGGGCAAGCTTTGGTCGCTTCCCAGAAGCAGCCTGGCCATTCCCCCCTGCCTCGCCCCCTCGCCATCCTCCACAGCCCCTGCTGCCAAAGCCTTGCTAGGCAGAGCCATTTGCTGGGCTCAGTAAAAGAGTGACTTGGATTCTTCTTTGGCGCAAATACCAAAGCTGTGAGAAGTGAGAGGATCAGGTTCACAGCCGCTCTGCTTTAGCTAAGGACATTACTGGAGGCTCAGAGCCTGGTCCTTTAAAGAGAAACTGAATCTGAACTCCTGGTGTCTTTGTGGTGCATGTGGATATTTCTTTTCTAGAATCAGAGAGGTTAGAAAAGTCCTCCAAGGTGCTCAAGTCCATCTGTCCCCCAAAATGAAACAAAGTTATGTTGCTGGGCAACAAAAAGGCCTCAACCCACTACTTTTATCCCAGCAAGTACAGTGAGACAAGGGCACTCCTTTAGATCCTGTGCACTGAATTCAGCAAAGCCTCCCCAGCCACTCCCAGCTGAGATGTTCAGGACTCAAAGCAGGAAGCTCCACCATGATTTCATTGGCAGTAATGGGGACACGCCTCTGGAAGTGCTGCCAGCTGAGCCAGGGGCTGGGCCTGGGGGGGACTCATGTGCCCCCATTGCTCTCTCAGGGCAAATGCCGTGTGTGCAACACCAAGGAAATGTAATGAACACTGCCTCAGGGATTTCATACAGACAAGAAGGCAAAATGGAACAAACTTTGGTTTAATGATATAGACAGATCATGCCTCAACAAAGACAAAAAGGGGAAAGTTGAAGCATAACAAACACCAAACCTTTTACATTTATTGCTAAATCTAACACTACTAATACATCTTTAAAATACTAATGTATCTTAACTAATAAACAGAGAGATTCCTAACAGGTAAACTAAAAGAAGAATAAAGAATCCTAAAAACTTGAAAAACAATCTTATTTCTATCTAGTCCCCTTGACGCCTAACTCTTGCTAGCCTGGGGCAAATGCAGGGCTAATTTGGCCTTTTCTTCTTGGGGAGAGGCTGTGCATCCTTGCGTGGGCGATGTCTTCTCCTGTGCTTGTTCCTTTCCTTGATGGTTTCAAACTCCCTGGAAGACAGGAAACAAACCATGCATTGTTAACTTCATACACACCATTAAGCCAAGCGCCGAGATCTCCCTTTTTGGATGAACTTCCATCTTTTCAGGCTGTTACGTATTTATTAAATTGATCAGCACCATGAGTCTGATCTTTCTGGTTTCAATTCTTTGAAATGTCTTCCTCCTTTTGCTTGATCCTAGGTTTAATTGGATCAGCAGCAGCAAAGCAAGCTTTGATGCATGTGTTCCTGCTTGTACGAACTGTGTCTTGTTGGGGCATGGCAAGGTTTCACTGGGAATGCTGGGTTTGAAGGAAGCTGTTTGGGTGTCAAGTGGGCTGTAAGCTTGAGCAGGGCTGCCAGGGGCGATCCTGCAAGTGGCCTCAGCTTGCCCTGTGGTGCCTTTGGAAAGGGTCAGCGTGCTTTAGGCCAAAGGGGCAGCTGGGAGCAGAAGGAGGAGGAGCTTGCGCACCGTTGGCACTGCCCGCATGGAAAGGGGCCTCCCGCCGGCTGGGGCGGCTGGCGCGGTTGGCAGCAGGGACACTCCGCGCTGCCAGCCCGCTTGCGGCTTCTCTTCCCGGTCTCCCCTGTCTCCTTCCTGGGAGGGCTTTTCCTCCTCTTCCGTTTGCCCGCAGTCTGGAAATCAAAGAATCCTTATCAGTGCTTCCTTCCTCTCAGAAAGCTGAGACGCTCACAGCGTCCACCCCAAAAATCTATCGGCCTAAGCAATTTCTTCCAAACCCCGAAGAGCTGAGAAAAGGGCTGGATATGGCAGTGGGCTGCGGCAGGCTGCCAACCCAGCACTTGGAGGAAAATACTCCCCTTTCCTACAGCTCTAAGCGGGTGGGATAAATACGTGGCTATCTCTAGTTCTGCATGTCTTATTTCTACCTCTCTGCCTAACATCTATTTATCTCTGGTTTCCCACCCCACATGTCTAGGGCATGGATTTTACATTCAATCACACTAGTGAAGACACATGATTACCCATTTTCTGCTACCCAAAATAATCTCTCTCTCTCCCTCTCTCTGTCTCTCTCTGTGAAGCAAATTGCTGTTTGCTGGTAAGGAAAGTATTAAAGGTGCCATAGCACCAGCAGCTCCTTCTTGAGGATACGCTGGGGTGCTACAAAAGATCTCTAAAATTTGGCAGCATCTCCATGAAGGCGGCCCAGATGGCTGATGTTAGCAAGCAGTGGGGAATGAAGGGTCTGATAGGAATCTGAGGGTGCCAGCCCTTGAGAAATCGATTTGTAGAGAGTCGAAGCCCATTTTGGTGGCGGTGCTGCTTCGTTTGGTCAAGGTTATGCTCCACAATTCTGTATTTCAGGGCAGCAGCACGAGAAAGCCCCGGGCAGCACCTGCTGCGCCTCTCCTGCTGCGTGGGACCAAGGGAGCCAGGCAAAGCGGTGTCTGGCATGGCTTGCAGCAGGGTTTGTGCCCTTCTGCCAGTTTCTTGACCCTGCTGGCATGTCTGGATTTTCTTCCCACTCACCTGAGCAAGAGTGCTGCTGGCAAGTTTCTGCTCTTTTTTCCAGCAGTAGTAGTACTCCACACACTGTGCCACGGTCTTACTCGGGATCTGTTGTGAAAAGCAAAAGAAGGAATCTGAGATGGCCATCCTGTAGGGTGCATTGGAGAACAATGAGATTACAGAGTAAAGTAGGAATTAAAGTCATGGAGAAAATTGAGGAGGGTGTAAAATGAAATCAATATGCAGGAGTCAGAGAGGCATTATGCAATGTAATAAACCGAGTCTTATGCTACGTGGTAACACATGTAATGCACAGATCAACACCAAGTCCCTCTAGCAGAGTTCTTCTTTGCCCTGTTCACTGCAGTTATCCCAGCACAAGGTGTTGTGGAAGCAACAGCACACCTGGGAGACAAGTCTGACAGAACAGAGCTTTGTCTTCCAAAACAGCCTGGAGAGAAGGGCTGCAGAGGCAGGATCACCATTTTCACGCAGGCCTTCCATGTCCTGTTCTGTGACTACTTTAACAGTTTTGGTACTTGAGAAGAGAGGGACATAGGTGCAGTATTTGGTACCAGCAATAATTAACATGTCCCTTCTGATGATCTGCCAAGGTGAGGTATGTCCTGTGGCTTTACCTGCTTCTGGATGAGATGGAAATCCTTGCCGTAGGTGTGGAAAGCCTTTTGGAAGGCCTCCTTCTCCTCAGCTGTCCATCTATCAGAGCCTGGCAAGAAAAAGCAGCAGCTGAATTGATCCCTCTAGCCACTTGAAGCAGATCCCACTGGCTGCCGAAAGCAAGCTGGCACCAGCCATCATTCACGTGTGTGCATGTCTGCTCCCTCAGAAGGTGATGAAGACGAGAGCAGGCATTCCCCAGGGAAAAAGGCATGGAAAACGAGTCAAGCTGAAGGAGTAGATGCTGGTGCTTTCCCCATCCCCAGAGAAGGCGAGATCTTGTGCTAGTTTAAAGCACAACTAATTGAAGCAGAAATGCTTGACACGGCCATTAAGGGCACGGCAGCATGTGTCAGTGAAGGAAGAAGCTGGGCTTAGGTTACCTGCATAATGATAATCAGCCAAGGGATGGTCTTGAGCTGTTGGAGGCCCCCCCGAGAGCAACATCTCCAGAGCCTCCTGCAAGATGCAAGGGAAAAAGGCTTGAGCTGCCCTACAACACAAAAAAGGAGCCAAACCCCACCCATGCTGCTTTCAGCCGCTTTGCCTCTTCAGCTGAGGATTCAGGCCACTGCCTCTCATATGGGTCAAAGATTGTGCTTTGCTCCCAGTCCCTTGTTTCTGCTGCCCAGCCCTTGGCTCCTGCTCCCCAAGGGTAGCATTTTCCTCTCCAACTCCATGATTTTGCTCCTCCTGCACCCTGAATTGCCTCAGCTGACTGCGGCTTCTGGGAATTGTCCCTCAAAATGTCTTCGAGAACACAGATCTCCAGGAGGTTTTCAAGGCAGCAGGCTGCAGGACCCTGCGCCGCTGCCTCCAGGAGAGATCTTGTCCCTGCTGGAGCCATTTGGGCTCAGCCCTGCCGCAGCTGGACGAGACACAGCAGGCAGCGAGTGCTCTGCTGCTTGTGAACTCCCTTCTACAAGGAGCAGCCAGGAAAGGCTGTCCCGCTGCCCGGGCCTTATCAATTCCCTGCCCACTCTTGCCCGCGCCCAAACAGCCGCTTCCTACCGGAACGCTGCCGCCAGCCTGGTGCAGGCAGTGCAGGGCGAGCTCCAGCTGAGCTGCTGCCCCGGGAAGGCCACGGGAGCTGGCCATGTCCAACAGTTCTCTGACTGCAAGCACAACAAAAACCCACCCAAAGTCAGTCTTGAGCCAGCAAAGTGGAAGGCTTTCCATACAAGGCAGAAGGAAAGCACAAGAGCTAAAGCCTGCAGCTTGGAGAGCACGAAAGGGAGAGCAAAGCAAGGGGCAGCTGAAGCAAGGGCCCACCTAGTGCTGCCTCTCCCTTCCAAGCAGCTTTTGTCATAAGGAGTGGGGGCCAATCTCCCCTCTTCCAGTGGCACATGCCTCTGACCCATTTGGAGAGCAGCACAGCTGCTCTTTTTCCTGCTCTGCTGCAGAAGCAGAGCATTGTCCTTACGCCTACCACTTCCACAAGGGAAGATGGGCATGACAAGGAGAGAAGCAGAGCCTGCCAAAAGCTGCCTTTTTACCCAAAAACCAGCATTTTACATGCCTGACTATCTCAGGAGTGGAAGGAAAGCTAGACAGCTACCTCTGTCCGGTTTTTCCAGGTCAGGGTCGTCTTCCTCCAAGGGCTTCCAGACCAGGGTTGCAGGCTCTTCATCCTCACTTGGCGGCCCGGTCTGCAGCTCAGGGAGCTCAGCCTGAAAGTCACTGCCAACATTGATGTGTCTAGAGGAAGAAGGAGGTGGACGTAAGAAAGGCAAGTGGTCAAGAGACACCTGGCGTGCAGCCACGGCCTTGGACCAATCCCACCCTGACTCTGAAAGAGCAGTTGTCCTGCTCGCCATTCCTCAAGTTTGCTGTCCTTTAACCCTAGGCCAAAACTCACGGCTTAGTGAGGACTCTTGCTTTCCTTTTCATTGTGCCTCTCCTTTCCACCTGAAAGAGATCAAAACAACGCTCCAGATGAAACTCATTCTGCCAAGATGTGTCGGTAGCCTTGCTTCTCATCCTCACCACTGAAAACCCCAAGCTCCTCTGTCCCAGCTCTTCTCCATTAGGTGTCATTGCTGTGTTTTTCACTTGGAATGTCTGAGGCAGGTCCCTCTAGCAGTCTGCAGCTTCCTGAAGAAGGAAAGCTGAAGGGCAGGCACTAGAGTGCCGTGAGTCTTGGGGTCAGTGAGAAGAGCCAAGAGGATGCATGGAAGATGCACTACTGCAGGCTGGGGTTGGATGGAAGGAAAAGGTTCTTCAGCCAGAGGCGGCTTGGGCACTGGAACTGCCTCCCCAGGGAAGGGCTCCCAGCACCAAGGCTGAGAGAGCTCCAAAAGTCTTTGGACACTGCTCTTGGGCACAGGCTGGGATTCTTAAGGCTGTCCTGAGCAGGCCCAGGTGCTGGGCTCCATGATCTCTGGGAGTCCCTTCCAGCCCAGAAAATGCTGTGATACTGTGATTGTGTTCCTGAGAAGCACCACTCAAGAGGGCATCTCACAGCTGCCTCTGACCGCGAGGCAGAGCCAGCCCTACACACATTGAACAACACAGACAAATCTATAGCAATATCTCTCTGGGAAAGAGATGCAAGGCAGGTGTAAAAAAATCAAAAAAGTTATGAAAATAGAATATTGTTCCAGTGTCTGGAAGTGATGTAAGTATGTGAGTACAAAAGAATTGCTGCAACCAGATCATTTTGGAGGATGAAAGCCAGTATTGCAGGACAAGCCCAGCAAACTCCTTGCATGCTCTGATGGGCAGGCATCCCAGAGGAGAAGTCCCATCCTTCTGGTTTTTGAAGCTTTGCAGCAGGTGTGACCAGAGTGAGGGCGTAACAGGATTTGTGGACACTGAACCCCTGACCTCCTCCGGAATGACCAGTTGGTTTTGGGGTCACCACAACGTAGTTTTAGGACTTAAATGGGTGCCACGAACTTCTAATCAGGCGATCAGTAAAGGAGAATCTACAAGTGCACCGTGACAGCTCCCTACGTCCTCTATGGAAAGGTCTGTATTTCCCCTGGAGGCAGCATTATTCCTGGAGAAGTTGCAGCCTGCTTTCATGTGCAACCTCTTCTGGGGAAAGTGACCACGCACCGTGTCTGTGGTGGTTGGTGGCAGAGCCAGCTGGAGCCTCCTGCTGTTCTGTGAGTGCTTTGGGGGCCCACGGGGATTTTCTTACCTTGCTCAGTGCCAAAGTGCTGCGGGGATGCCTGGCGGCAGACGAGGAGATGAGAATGTCGCTGCAGAGGCCAGCTGTGGCGCTGAGTGCAGAAGGTGGCTGCTGAGGGACAGCCCAGGAGCAGATGCTGCAGCTGCTGCTCCAGCGCTGCTCCACCAGTGTTCCACCAACGGCCGCAGGAGCAGCAGACAAGGGCAGTTGCTATGGGCACAGCCCAACATTCCATGCAGAACCCCGGGGGAACCATGGGACAGAAACAGGGACAGGCCACCTTTGCCCCTTCTACTTCTTCTGCTGCAAGTTTGCTCTGAGGAGCTCCCCATTGGGGCTTTTCTCCTCAGTCCTCTGGACATGGAAAAGCAGAGCCGGGACAGCTCTGGCTCTCCTCTGTGCTTCTCTGTAAGGTGCCTGCAGCTGAACAGGCAGAGGAGGCTGGCTCTGTCCAAGGGCCCATTCCACATTTCCTGCACTGCAGAACCAGGAGGACTCCTGCCGCTGCCTTTCCTCTGGCTCTGAGAGGAGCTAGAGCTTGCAAATTGTTCCGTGCAGAACCAAGTGCAAAGCTTTCTCTCCAAGTGGCGGCATTCATCCTGCCCCCTTTCTCAATTGTCTGGTGCCCAATAATGTCACTTGATGTTTTCCCTCCTTTGGCCAGCTGAGCTGGTCTCTCACCTCAACACTCCTTCCCTGAAACTTGGAGAAACGGGATGTTTCTCAGGGCAGCTGATGGGGACACACACACTGGGGCAGTGCACCAGCATTGCTGTAGTCAACACGCCATGCAGAATTTCTAGGTCTCTCTTCCAGCTCCCTTGAAGAAGGGGGAATGTTCATCTCTACTACTCTGGCATTCCTCTAAGGAAGGAACACCAAGAGAATTTCTTTTCCACACTAATGGCCTTCACCTTTGTTTGAATACTTAGGTGCCAGATATGGCAAAACCCAGCCACTTGTACTGCTTTCCTGCCTAAGGTTTAAGCAAAAGCAAATCTTGCTTCCTTCCCAGCCTGCATGTTACACCCACACCAGCCACCTGCTGGGAAAACATCTGGAATGAGGCCCACTGCAATGCAGATACTTTGTAGGCTCCAGATCCCACCTGCACTGGCTCCAGCAGGCAAGGGCAAGCTTTGGTCGGCTTCCCAGAAGCAGCCTGGCCATTCCCCCCTGCCTCGCCCCCTCGCCATCCTCCACAGGCCCTGCTGCCAAAGCCTTGCTAGGCAGAGCCATTTGCTGGGCTCGGTAAAAGAGTGACTTGGATTCTTCTTTGGCGCAAATACCAAAGCTGTGAGAAGTGAGAGGATCAGGTTCACAGCCGCTCTGCTTTAGCTAAGGACATTACTGGAGGCTCAGAGCCTGGTCCTTTAAAGAGAAACTGAATCTGAACTCCTGGTGTCTTTGTAGTGCATGTGGATATTTCTTTTCTAGAATCAGAGAGGTTAGAAAAGTCCTCCAAGGTGCTCAAGTCAATCTTGTCCCCCAAAATGAAACAAAGTTATGTTGCTGGGCAACAAAAAGGCCTCAACCCACTACTTTTATCCCAGCAAGTACAGTGAGACAAGGGCACTCCTTTAGATCCTGTGCACTGAATTCAGCAAAGCCTCCCCAGCCACTCCCAGCTGAGATGTTCAGGACTCAAAGCAGGAAGCTCCACCATGATTTCATTGGCAGTAATGGGGACACGCCTCTGGAAGTGCTGCCAGCTGAGCCAGGGGCTGGGCCTGGGGGGGACTCATGTGCCCCCATTGCTCTCTCAGGGCAAATGCCGTGTTTCCAACACCAAGGAAATGTAAGGAATACTGCCTCCAGGAATTTAATACAGACAAGAAGGCAAAATGGAACAAACTTTGGTTTAATGATATAGACAGATCATGCCTCAACAAAGACAAAAAGGGGAAAGTTGAAGCATAACAAACAACAAACCTTTTACATTTATTGCTAAATCTAACACTACTAATACATCTTTAAAATACTAATGTATCTTAACTAATAAACAGAGAGATTCCTAACAGGTAAACTAAAAGAAGAATAAAGAATCCTAAAAACTTGAAAAACAATCTTATTTCTATCTAGTCCCCTTGACGCCTAACTCTTGCTAGCCTGGGGCAAATGCAGGGCTAATTTGGCCTTTTCTTCTTGGGGAGAGGCTGTGCATCCTTGCGTGGGCGATGTCTTCTCCTGTGCTTGTTCCTTTCCTTGATGGTTTCAAACTCCCTGGAAGACAGGAAACAAACCATGCATTGTTAACTTCATACACACCATTAAGCCAAGCGCCGAGATCTCCCTTTTTGGATGAACTTCCATCTTTTCAGGCTGTTACGTATTTATTAAATTGATCAGCACCATGAGTCTGATCTTTCTGGTTTCAATTCTTTGAAATGTCTTCCTCCTTTTGCTTGATCCTAGGTTTAATTGGATCAGCAGCAGCAAAGCAAGCTTTGATGCATGTGTTCCTGCTTGTACGAACTGTGTCTTGTTGGGGCATGGCAAGGTTTCACTGGGAATGCTGGGTTTGAAGGAAGCTGTTTGGGTGTCAAGTGGGCTGTAAGCTTGAGCAGGGCTGCCAGGGGCGATCCTGCAAGTGGCCTCAGCTTGCCCTGTGGTGCCTTTGGAAAGGGTCAGCGTGCTTTAGGCCAAAGGGGCAGCTGGGAGCAGAAGGAGGAGGAGCTTGCGCACCGTTGGCACTGCCCGCACGGAAAGGGGCCTCCCGCCGGCTGGGGCGGCTGGCGCGGTTGGCAGCAGGGACACTCCGCGCTGCCAGCCCGCTTGCGGCTTCTCTTCCCGGTCTCCCCTGTCTCCTTCCTGGGAGGGCTTTTCCTCCTCTTCCGTTTGCCCGCAGTCTGGAAATCAAAGAATCCTTATCAGTGCTTCCTTCCTCTCAGAAAGCTGAGACGCTCACAGCGTCCACCCCAAAAATCTATCGGCCTAAGCAATTTCTTCCAAACCCCGAAGAGCTGAGAAAAGGGCTGGATATGGCAGTGGGCTGCGGCAGGCTGCCAACCCAGCACTTGGAGGAAAATACTCCCCTTTCCTACAGCTCTAAGCGGGTGGGATAAATACGTGGCTATCTCTAGTTCTGCATGTCTTATTTCTACCTCTCTGCCTAACATCTATTTATCTCTGGTTTCCCACCCCACATGTCTAGGGCATGGATTTTACATTCAATCACACTAGTGAAGACACATGATTACCCATTTTCTGCTACCCAAAATAATCTCTCTCTCTCCCTCTCTCTGTCTCTCTCTGTGAAGCAAATTGCTGTTTGCTGGTAAGGAAAGTATTAAAGGTGCCATAGCACCAGCAGCTCCTTCTTGAGGATACGCTGGGGTGCTACAAAAGATCTCTAAAATTTGGCAGCATCTCCATGAAGGCGGCCCAGATGGCTGATGTTAGCAAGCAGTGGGGAATGAAGGGTCTGATAGGAATCTGAGGGTGCCAGCCCTTGAGAAATCGATTTGTAGAGAGTCGAAGCCCATTTTGGTGGCGGTGCTGCTTCGTTTGGTCAAGGTTATGCTCCACAATTCTGTATTTCAGGGCAGCAGCACGAGAAAGCCCCGGGCAGCACCTGCTGCGCCTCTCCTGCTGCGTGGGACCAAGGGAGCCAGGCAAAGCGGTGTCTGGCATGGCTTGCAGCAGGGTTTGTGCCCTTCTGCCAGTTTCTTGACCCTGCTGGCATGTCTGGATTTTCTTCCCACTCACCTGAGCAAGAGTGCTGCTGGCAAGTTTCTGCTCTTTTTTCCAGCAGTAGTAGTACTCCACACACTGTGCCACGGTCTTACTCGGGATCTGTTGTGAAAAGCAAAAGAAGGAATCTGAGATGGCCATCCTGTAGGGTGCATTGGAGAACAATGAGATTACAGAGTAAAGTAGGAATTAAAGTCATGGAGAAAATTGAGGAGGGTGTAAAATGAAATCAATATGCAGGAGTCAGAGAGGCATTATGCAATGTAATAAACCGAGTCTTATGCTACGTGGTAACACATGTAATGCACAGATCAACACCAAGTCCCTCTAGCAGAGTTCTTCTTTGCCCTGTTCACTGCAGTTATCCCAGCACAAGGTGTTGTGGAAGCAACAGCACACCTGGGAGACAAGTCTGACAGAACAGAGCTTTGTCTTCCAAAACAGCCTGGAGAGAAGGGCTGCAGAGGCAGGATCACCATTTTCACGCAGGCCTTCCATGTCCTGTTCTGTGACTACTTTAACAGTTTTGGTACTTGAGAAGAGAGGGACATAGGTGCAGTATTTGGTACCAGCAATAATTAACATGTCCCTTCTGATGATCTGCCAAGGTGAGGTATGTCCTGTGGCTTTACCTGCTTCTGGATGAGATGGAAATCCTTGCCGTAGGTGTGGAAAGCCTTTTGGAAGGCCTCCTTCTCCTCAGCTGTCCATCTATCAGAGCCTGGCAAGAAAAAGCAGCAGCTGAATTGATCCCTCTAGCCACTTGAAGCAGATCCCACTGGCTGCCGAAAGCAAGCTGGCTCCAACCATCATTCACGTGTGTGCATGTCTGCTCCCTCAGAAGGTGATGAAGACGAGAGCAGGCATTCCCCAGGGAAAAAGGCATGGAAAACAAGTCAAGCTGAAGGAGTAGATGCTGGTGCTTTCCCCATCCCCAGAGAAGGCGAGATCTTGTGCTAGTTTAAAGCACAACTAATTGAAGCAGAAATGCTTGACACGGCCATTAAGGGCACGGCAGCATGTGTCAGTGAAGGAAGAAGCTGGGCTTAGGTTACCTGCATAATGATAATCAGCCAAGGGATGGTCTTGAGCTGTTGGAGGCCCCCCCGAGAGCAACATCTCCAGAGCCTCCTGCAAGATGCAAGGGAAAAAGGCTTGAGCTGCCCTACAACACAAAAAAGGAGCCAAACCCCACCCATGCTGCTTTCAGCCGCTTTGCCTCTTCAGCTGAGGATTCAGGCCACTGCCTCTCATATGGGTCAAAGATTGTGCTTTGCTCCCAGTCCCTTGTTTCTGCTGCCCAGCCCTTGGCTCCTGCTCCCCAAGGGTAGCATTTTCCTCTCCAACTCCATGATTTTGCTCCTCCTGCACCCTGAATTGCCTCGGCTGACTGTGGCTTCTGGGAATTGTCCCTCAAAATGTCTTCGAGAACACAGATCTCCAGGAGGTTTTCAAGGCAGCAGGCTGCAGGACCCTGCGGCGCTGCCTCCAGGAGAGATTTTGTCCCTGCTGGAGCCATTTGGGCTCAGCCCTGCCGCAGCTGGACGAGACACAGCAGGCAGCGAGTGCTCTGCTGCTTGTGAACTCCCTTCTTCAAGGAGCAGCCAAGAAAGGCTGTCCCGCTGCCCGGGCCTTATCAATTCCCTGCCCACTCTTGCCCGCGCCCAAACAGCCGCTTCCTACCGGAACGCTGCCGCGAGCCTGGTGCAGGCAGTGCAGGGTGAGCTCCAGCTGAGCTGCTGCCCCGGGAAGGCCACGGGAGCTGGCCATGTCCAACAGTTCTCTGACTGCAAGCACAACAAAAACCCACCCAAAGTCAGTCTTGAGCCAGCAAAGTGGAAGGCTTTCCATACAAGGCAGAAGGAAAGCACAAGAGCTAAAGCCTGCAGCTTGGAGAGCACGAAAGGGAGAGCAAAGCAAGGGGCAGCTGAAGCAAGGGCCCACCTAGTGCTGCCTCTCCCTTCCAAGCAGTTTTTGTCATAAGGAGTGGGGGCCAATCTCCCCTCTTCCAGTGGCACATGCCTCTGAACCATTTCGATAGCAGCACAGTTGCTCTTTTTCCTGCTCGGCTGCAGAAGCAGAGCATTGTCCTTACGCCTACCACTTCCACAAGGGAAGATGGGCATGACAAGGAGAGAAGCAGAGCCTGCCAAAAGCTGCCTTTTTACCCAAAAACCAGCATTTTACATGCCTGACTATCTCAGGAGTGGAAGGAAAGCTAGACAGCTACCTCTGTCCGGTTTTTCCAGGTCAGGGTCATCTTCCTCCAAGGGCTTCCAGACCAGGGTTGCAGGCTCTTCATCCTCACTTGGCGGCCCGGTCTGCACCTCAGGGAGCTCAGCCTGAAAGTCACTGCCAACATTGATGTGTCTAGAGGAAGAAGGAGGTGGACGTAAGAAAGGCAAGTGGTCAAGAGACACCTGGTGTGCAGCCACAGCCTTGGACCAATCCCACCCTGACTCTGAAAGAGCAGTTGTCCTGCTCGCCATTCCTCAAGTTTGCTGTCCTTTAACCCTAGGCCAAAACTCACGGCTTAGTGAGGACTCTTGCTTTCCTCTTCATTGTGCCTCTCCTTTCCACCTGAAAGAGATCAAAACAACGCTCCAGATGAAACTCATTCTGCCAAGATGTCTCGGTAGCCTTGCTTCTCATCCTCACCACTGAAAACCCCAAGCTCCTCTGTCCCAGCTCCTCTCCATTAGGTGTCATTGCTGTGTTTTTCACTTGGAATGTCTGAGGCAGGTCCCTCTAGCAGTCTGCAGCTTCCTGAAGAAGGAAAGCTGAAGGGCAGGCACTAGAGTGCCTTGAGTCTTGGGGTCAGTGAGAAGAGCCAAGAGGATGCATGGAAGATGCACTACTGCAGGCTGGGGTTGGATGGAAGGAAAAGGTTCTTCAGCCAGAGGGGGCTTGGGCACTGGAACTGCCTCCCCAGGGAAGGGCTCCCAGCACCAAGGCTGAGAGAGCTCCAAAAGTCTTTGGACACTGCTCTTGGGCACAGGCTGGGATTCTTAAGGCTGTCCTGAGCAGGCCCAGGTGCTGGGCTCCATGATCTCTGGGAGTCCCTTCCAGCCCAGAAAATGCTGTGATACTGTGATTGTGTTCCTGAGAAGCACCACTCAAGAGGGCATCTCACAGCTGCCTCTGACCGCGAGGCAGAGCCAGCCCTACACACATTGAACAACACAGACAAATCTATAGCAATATCTCTCTGGGAAAGAGATGCAAGGCAGGTGGAAAAAAATCAAAAAAGCTATGAAAATAGAATATTGTTCCAGTGTCTGGAAGTGATATAAGTATGTGAGTACAAAAGAATTGCTGCAACCAGATCATTTTGGAGGATGAAAGCCAGTATTGCAGGACAAGCCCAGCAAACTCCTTGCATGCTCTGATGGGCAGGCATCCCAGAGGAGAAGTCCCATCCTTCTGGTTTTTGAAGCTTTGCAGCAGGTGTGACCAGAGTGAGGGCGTAACAGGATTTGTGGACACTGAACCCCTGAATTCCTTCGGAATGACCAGTTGGTTTTGGGGTCACCACAACGTAGTTTTAGGACTTAAATGGGTGCCACGAACTTCTAATCAGGCGATCAGTAAAGGAGAATCTACAAGTGCACCGTGACAGCTCCCTACGTCCTCTATGGAAAGGTCTGTATTTCCCCTGGAGGCAGCATTATTCCTGGAGAAGTTGCAGCCTGCTTTCATGTGCAACCTCTTCTGGGGAAAGTGACCACGCGCCGTGTCTGTGGTGGTTGGTGGCAGAGCCAGCTGGAGCCTCCTGCTGTTCTGTGAGTGCTTTGGGGGCCCACGGGGATTTTCTTACCTTGCTCAGTGCCAAAGTGCTGCGGGGATGCCTGGCGGCAGACGAGGAGATGAGGATGTCGCTGCAGAGGCCAGCTGTGGCGCTGAGTGCAGAAGGTGGCTGCTGAGGGACAGCCCAGGAGCAGATGCTGCAGCTGCTGCTCCAGCGCTGCTCCACCAGTGTTCCACCAACGGCCGCAGGAGCAGCAGACAAGGGCAGTTGCTATGGGCACAGCCCAACATTCCATGCAGAACCCCGGGGGAACCATGGGACAGAAACAGGGACAGGCCACCTTTGCCCCTTCTACTTCTTCTGCTGCAAGTTTGCTCTGAGGAGCTCCCCATTGGGGCTTTTCCCCTCAGTCCTCTGGACATGGAAAAGCAGAGCCGGGACAGCTCTAGCTCTCCTCTGTGCTTCTCTGTAAGGTGCCTGCAGCTGAACAGGCACAGGAGCTGGCTCTGTCCAAGGGTCCATTCCACATTTCCTGCACTACAGAACCACAAGGACTCCTGCCGCTGCCTTTCCTCTGGCTCTGAGAGGAGCTAGAGCTTGCAAATTGTTCCGTGCAGAACCAAGTGCAAAGCTTTCTCTCCAAGTGGCGGCATTCATCCTGCCCCCTTTCTCAATTGTCTGGTGCCCAATAATGTCACTTGATGTTTTCCCTCCTTTGGCCAGCTGAGCTGGTCTCTCACCTCAACACTCCTTCCCTGAAACTTGGAGAAACGGGATGTTTCTCAGGGCAGCTGATGGGGACACACACACTGGGGCAGTGCACCAGCATTGCTGTAGTCAACAGGTCATGCAGAATTTCTAGGTCTCTCTTCCAGCTCCCTTGAAGAAGGGAGAATGTTCATCTCTACTACTCTGGCATTCCTCTAAGGAAGGAACACCAAGAGAATTTCTTTTCCACACTAATGGCCTTCACCTTTGTTTGAATACTTAGGTGCCAGATATGGCAAAACCCAGCCACTTGTACTGCTTTCCTGCCTAAGGTTTAAGCAAAAGCAAATCTTGCTTCCTTCCCAGCCTGCATGTTACACCCACACCAGCCACCTGCTGGGAAAACATCTGGAATGAGGCCCACTGCAATGCAGATACTTTGTAGGCTCCAGATCCCACCTGCACTGGCTCCAGCAGGCAAGGGCAAGCTTTGGTCGCTTCCCAGAAGCAGCCTGGCCATTCCCCCCTGCCTCGCCCCCTCGCCATCCTCCACAGCCCCTGCTGCCAAAGCCTTGCTAGGCAGAGCCATTTGCTGGGCTCGGTAAAAGAGTGACTTGGATTCTTCTTTGGCGCAAATACCAAAGCTGTGAGAAGTGAGAGGATCAGGTTCACAGCCGCTCTGCTTTAGCTAAGGACATTACTGGAGGCTCAGAGCCTGGTCCTTTAAAGAGAAACTGAATCTGAACTCCTGGTGTCTTTGTGGTGCATGTGGATATTTCTTTTCTAGAATCAGAGAGGTTAGAAAAGTCCTCCAAGGTGCTCAAGTCCATCTGTCCCCCAAAATGAAACAAAGTTATGTTGCTGGGCAACAAAAAGGCCTCAACCCACTACTTTTATCCCAGCAAGTACAGTGAGACAAGGGCACTCCTTTAGATCCTGTGCACTGAATTCAGCAAAGCCTCCCCAGCCACTCCCAGCTGAGATGTTCAGGACTCAAAGCAGGAAGCTCCACCATGATTTCATTGGCAGTAATGGGGACACGCCTCTGGAAGTGCTGCCAGCTGAGCCAGGGGCTGGGCCTGGGGGGGACTCATGTGCCCCCATTGCTCTCTCAGGGCAAATGCCGTGTGTGCAACACCAAGGAAATGTAATGAACACTGCCTCAGGGATTTCATACAGACAAGAAGGCAAAATGGAACAAACTTTGGTTTAATGATATAGACAGATCATGCCTCAACAAAGACAAAAAGGGGAAAGTTGAAGCATAACAAACACCAAACCTTTTACATTTATTGCTAAATCTAACACTACTAATACATCTTTAAAATACTAATGTATCTTAACTAATAAACAGAGAGATTCCTAACAGGTAAACTAAAAGAAGAATAAAGAATCCTAAAAACTTGAAAAACAATCTTATTTCTATCTAGTCCCCTTGACGCCTAACTCTTGCTAGCCTGGGGCAAATGCAGGGCTAATTTGGCCTTTTCTTCTTGGGGAGAGGCTGTGCATCCTTGCGTGGGCGATGTCTTCTCCTGTGCTTGTTCCTTTCCTTGATGGTTTCAAACTCCCTGGAAGACAGGAAACAAACCATGCATTGTTAACTTCATACACACCATTAAGCCAAGCGCCGAGATCTCCCTTTTTGGATGAACTTCCATCTTTTCAGGCTGTTACGTATTTATTAAATTGATCAGCACCATGAGTCTGATCTTTCTGGTTTCAATTCTTTGAAATGTCTTCCTCCTTTTGCTTGATCCTAGGTTTAATTGGATCAGCAGCAGCAAAGCAAGCTTTGATGCATGTGTTCCTGCTTGTACGAACTGTGTCTTGTTGGGGCATGGCAAGGTTTCACTGGGAATGCTGGGTTTGAAGGAAGCTGTTTGGGTGTCAAGTGGGCTGTAAGCTTGAGCAGGGCTGCCAGGGGCGATCCTGCAAGTGGCCTCAGCTTGCCCTGTGGTGCCTTTGGAAAGGGTCAGCGTGCTTTAGGCCAAAGGGGCAGCTGGGAGCAGAAGGAGGAGGAGCTTGCGCACCGTTGGCACTGCCCGCATGGAAAGGGGCCTCCCGCCGGCTGGGGCGGCTGGCGCGGTTGGCAGCAGGGACACTCCGCGCTGCCAGCCCGCTTGCGGCTTCTCTTCCCGGTCTCCCCTGTCTCCTTCCTGGGAGGGCTTTTCCTCCTCTTCCGTTTGCCCGCAGTCTGGAAATCAAAGAATCCTTATCAGTGCTTCCTTCCTCTCAGAAAGCTGAGACGCTCACAGCGTCCACCCCAAAAATCTATCGGCCTAAGCAATTTCTTCCAAACCCCGAAGAGCTGAGAAAAGGGCTGGATATGGCAGTGGGCTGCGGCAGGCTGCCAACCCAGCACTTGGAGGAAAATACTCCCCTTTCCTACAGCTCTAAGCGGGTGGGATAAATACGTGGCTATCTCTAGTTCTGCATGTCTTATTTCTACCTCTCTGCCTAACATCTATTTATCTCTGGTTTCCCACCCCACATGTCTAGGGCATGGATTTTACATTCAATCACACTAGTGAAGACACATGATTACCCATTTTCTGCTACCCAAAATAATCTCTCTCTCTCCCTCTCTCTGTCTCTCTCTGTGAAGCAAATTGCTGTTTGCTGGTAAGGAAAGTATTAAAGGTGCCATAGCACCAGCAGCTCCTTCTTGAGGATACGCTGGGGTGCTACAAAAGATCTCTAAAATTTGGCAGCATCTCCATGAAGGCGGCCCAGATGGCTGATGTTAGCAAGCAGTGGGGAATGAAGGGTCTGATAGGAATCTGAGGGTGCCAGCCCTTGAGAAATCGATTTGTAGAGAGTCGAAGCCCATTTTGGTGGCGGTGCTGCTTCGTTTGGTCAAGGTTATGCTCCACAATTCTGTATTTCAGGGCAGCAGCACGAGAAAGCCCCGGGCAGCACCTGCTGCGCCTCTCCTGCTGCGTGGGACCAAGGGAGCCAGGCAAAGCGGTGTCTGGCATGGCTTGCAGCAGGGTTTGTGCCCTTCTGCCAGTTTCTTGACCCTGCTGGCATGTCTGGATTTTCTTCCCACTCACCTGAGCAAGAGTGCTGCTGGCAAGTTTCTGCTCTTTTTTCCAGCAGTAGTAGTACTCCACACACTGTGCCACGGTCTTACTCGGGATCTGTTGTGAAAAGCAAAAGAAGGAATCTGAGATGGCCATCCTGTAGGGTGCATTGGAGAACAATGAGATTACAGAGTAAAGTAGGAATTAAAGTCATGGAGAAAATTGAGGAGGGTGTAAAATGAAATCAATATGCAGGAGTCAGAGAGGCATTATGCAATGTAATAAACCGGGTCTTGTGCTACGTGGTAACACATGTAATGCACAGATCAACACCAAGTCCCTCTAGCAGAGTTCTTCTTTGCCCTGTTCACTGCAGTTATCCCAGCACAAGGTGTTGTGGAAGCAACAGCACACCTGGGAGACAAGTCTGACAGAACAGAGCTTTGTCTTCCAAAACAGCCTGGAGAGAAGGGCTGCAGAGGCAGGATCACCATTTTCACGCAGGCCTTCCATGTCCTGTTCTGTGACTACTTTAACAGTTTTGGTACTTGAGAAGAGAGGGACATAGGTGCAGTATTTGGTACCAGCAATAATTAACATGTCCCTTCTGATGATCTGCCAAGGTGAGGTATGTCCTGTGGCTTTACCTGCTTCTGGATGAGATGGAAATCCTTGCCGTAGGTGTGGAAAGCCTTTTGGAAGGCCTCCTTCTCCTCAGCTGTCCATCTATCAGAGCCTGGCAAGAAAAAGCAGCAGCTGAATTGATCCCTCTAGCCACTTGAAGCAGATCCCACTGGCTGCCGAAAGCAAGCTGGCACCAGCCATCATTCACGTGTGTGCATGTCTGCTCCCTCAGAAGGTGATGAAGACGAGAGCAGGCATTCCCCAGGGAAAAAGGCATGGAAAACGAGTCAAGCTGAAGGAGTAGATGCTGGTGCTTTCCCCATCCCCAGAGAAGGCGAGATCTTGTGCTAGTTTAAAGCACAACTAATTGAAGCAGAAATGCTTGACACGGCCATTAAGGGCACGGCAGCACGTGTCAGTGAAGGAAGAAGCTGGGCTTAGGTTATCTGCATAATGATAATTAGCCAAGGGATGGTCTTGAGCTGTTGGAGGCCCCCCCGAGAGCAACATCTCCAGAGCCTCCTGCAAGATGCAAGGGAAAAAGGCTTGAGCTGCCCTACAACACAAAAAAGGAGCCAAACCCCACCCATGCTGCTTTCAGCCGCTTTGCCTCTTCAGCTGAGGATTCAGGCCACTGCCTCTCATATGGGACAAAGATTGTGCTTTGCTCCCAGTCCCTTGTTTCTGCTGCCCAGCCCTTGGCTCCTGCTCCCCAAGGGTAGCATTTTCCTCTCCAACTCCATGATTTTGCTCCTCCTGCACCCTGAATTGCCTCAGCTGACTGCGGCTTCTGGGAATTGTCCCTCAAAATGTCTTCGAGAACACAGATCTCCAGGAGGTTTTCAAGGCAGCAGGCTGCAGGACCCTGCGCCGCTGCCTCCAGGAGAGATCTTGTCCCTGCTGGAGCCATTTGGGCTCAGCCCTGCCGCAGCTGGACGAGACACAGCAGGCAGCGAGTGCTCTGCTGCTTGTGAACTCCCTTCTACAAGGAGCAGCCAGGAAAGGCTGTCCCGCTGCCCGGGCCTTATCAATTCCCTGCCCACTCTTGCCCGCGCCCAAACAGCCGCTTCCTACCGGAACGCTGCCGCGAGCCTGGTGCAGGCAGTGCAGGGCGAGCTCCAGCTGAGCTGCTGCCCCGGGAAGGCCACGGGAGCTGGCCATGTCCAACAGTTCTCTGACTGCAAGCACAACAAAAACCCACCCAAAGTCAGTCTTGAGCCAGCAAAGTGGAAGGCTTTCCATACAAGGCAGAAGGAAAGCACAAGAGCTAAAGCCTGCAGCTTGGAGAGCACGAAAGGGAGAGCAAAGCAAGGGGCAGCTGAAGCAAGGGCCCACCTAGTGCTGCCTCTCCCTTCCAAGCAGTTTTTGTCATAAGGAGTGGGGGCCAATCTCCCCTCTTCCAGTGGCACATGCCTCTGAACCATTTCGATAGCAGCACAGTTGCTCTTTTTCCTGCTCGGCTGCAGAAGCAGAGCATTGTCCTTACGCCTACCACTTCCACAAGGGAAGATGGGCATGACAAGGAGAGAAGCAGAGCCTGCCAAAAGCTGCCTTTTTACCCAAAAACCAGCATTTTACATGCCTGACTATCTCAGGAGTGGAAGGAAAGCTAGACAGCTACCTCTGTCCGGTTTTTCCAGGTCAGGGTCATCTTCCTCCAAGGGCTTCCAGACCAGGGTTGCAGGCTCTTCATCCTCACTTGGCGGCCCGGTCTGCACCTCAGGGAGCTCAGCCTGAAAGTCACTGCCAACATTGATGTGTCTAGAGGAAGAAGGAGGTGGACGTAAGAAAGGCAAGTGGTCAAGAGACACCTGGTGTGCAGCCACAGCCTTGGACCAATCCCACCCTGACTCTGAAAGAGCAGTTGTCCTGCTCGCCATTCCTCAAGTTTGCTGTCCTTTAACCCTAGGCCAAAACTCACGGCTTAGTGAGGACTCTTGCTTTCCTCTTCATTGTGCCTCTCCTTTCCACCTGAAAGAGATCAAAACAACGCTCCAGATGAAACTCATTCTGCCAAGATGTCTCGGTAGCCTTGCTTCTCATCCTCACCACTGAAAACCCCAAGCTCCTCTGTCCCAGCTCCTCTCCATTAGGTGTCATTGCTGTGTTTTTCACTTGGAATGTCTGAGGCAGGTCCCTCTAGCAGTCTGCAGCTTCCTGAAGAAGGAAAGCTGAAGGGCAGGCACTAGAGTGCCTTGAGTCTTGGGGTCAGTGAGAAGAGCCAAGAGGATGCATGGAAGATGCACTACTGCAGGCTGGGGTTGGATGGAAGGAAAAGGTTCTTCAGCCAGAGGGGGCTTGGGCACTGGAACTGCCTCCCCAGGGAAGGGCTCCCAGCACCAAGGCTGAGAGAGCTCCAAAAGTCTTTGGACACTGCTCTTGGGCACAGGCTGGGATTCTTAAGGCTGTCCTGAGCAGGCCCAGGTGCTGGGCTCCATGATCTCTGGGAGTCCCTTCCAGCCCAGAAAATGCTGTGATACTGTGATTGTGTTCCTGAGAAGCACCACTCAAGAGGGCATCTCACAGCTGCCTCTGACCGCGAGGCAGAGCCAGCCCTACACACATTGAACAACACAGACAAATCTATAGCAATATCTCTCTGGGAAAGAGATGCAAGGCAGGTGGAAAAAAATCAAAAAAGCTATGAAAATAGAATATTGTTCCAGTGTCTGGAAGTGATATAAGTATGTGAGTACAAAAGAATTGCTGCAACCAGATCATTTTGGAGGATGAAAGCCAGTATTGCAGGACAAGCCCAGCAAACTCCTTGCATGCTCTGATGGGCAGGCATCCCAGAGGAGAAGTCCCATCCTTCTGGTTTTTGAAGCTTTGCAGCAGGTGTGACCAGAGTGAGGGCGTAACAGGATTTGTGGACACTGAACCCCTGAATTCCTTCGGAATGACCAGTTGGTTTTGGGGTCACCACAACGTAGTTTTAGGACTTAAATGGGTGCCACGAACTTCTAATCAGGCGATCAGTAAAGGAGAATCTACAAGTGCACCGTGACAGCTCCCTACGTCCTCTATGGAAAGGTCTGTATTTCCCCTGGAGGCAGCATTATTCCTGGAGAAGTTGCAGCCTGCTTTCATGTGCAACCTCTTCTGGGGAAAGTGACCACGCGCCGTGTCTGTGGTGGTTGGTGGCAGAGCCAGCTGGAGCCTCCTGCTGTTCTGTGAGTGCTTTGGGGGCCCACGGGGATTTTCTTACCTTGCTCAGTGCCAAAGTGCTGCGGGGATGCCTGGCGGCAGACGAGGAGATGAGGATGTCGCTGCAGAGGCCAGCTGTGGCGCTGAGTGCAGAAGGTGGCTGCTGAGGGACAGCCCAGGAGCAGATGCTGCAGCTGCTGCTCCAGCGCTGCTCCACCAGTGTTCCACCAACGGCCGCAGGAGCAGCAGACAAGGGCAGTTGCTATGGGCACAGCCCAACATTCCATGCAGAACCCCGGGGGAACCATGGGACAGAAACAGGGACAGGCCACCTTTGCCCCTTCTACTTCTTCTGCTGCAAGTTTGCTCTGAGGAGCTCCCCATTGGGGCTTTTCCCCTCAGTCCTCTGGACATGGAAAAGCAGAGCCGGGACAGCTCTAGCTCTCCTCTGTGCTTCTCTGTAAGGTGCCTGCAGCTGAACAGGCACAGGAGCTGGCTCTGTCCAAGGGTCCATTCCACATTTCCTGCACTACAGAACCACAAGGACTCCTGCCGCTGCCTTTCCTCTGGCTCTGAGAGGAGCTAGAGCTTGCAAATTGTTCCGTGCAGAACCAAGTGCAAAGCTTTCTCTCCAAGTGGCGGCATTCATCCTGCCCCCTTTCTCAATTGTCTGGTGCCCAATAATGTCACTTGATGTTTTCCCTCCTTTGGCCAGCTGAGCTGGTCTCTCACCTCAACACTCCTTCCCTGAAACTTGGAGAAACGGGATGTTTCTCAGGGCAGCTGATGGGGACACACACACTGGGGCAGTGCACCAGCATTGCTGTAGTCAACAGGTCATGCAGAATTTCTAGGTCTCTCTTCCAGCTCCCTTGAAGAAGGGAGAATGTTCATCTCTACTACTCTGGCATTCCTCTAAGGAAGGAACACCAAGAGAATTTCTTTTCCACACTAATGGCCTTCACCTTTGTTTGAATACTTAGGTGCCAGATATGGCAAAACCCAGCCACTTGTACTGCTTTCCTGCCTAAGGTTTAAGCAAAAGCAAATCTTGCTTCCTTCCCAGCCTGCATGTTACACCCACACCAGCCACCTGCTGGGAAAACATCTGGAATGAGGCCCACTGCAATGCAGATACTTTGTAGGCTCCAGATCCCACCTGCACTGGCTCCAGCAGGCAAGGGCAAGCTTTGGTCGCTTCCCAGAAGCAGCCTGGCCATTCCCCCCTGCCTCGCCCCCTCGCCATCCTCCACAGCCCCTGCTGCCAAAGCCTTGCTAGGCAGAGCCATTTGCTGGGCTCGGTAAAAGAGTGACTTGGATTCTTCTTTGGCGCAAATACCAAAGCTGTGAGAAGTGAGAGGATCAGGTTCACAGCCGCTCTGCTTTAGCTAAGGACATTACTGGAGGCTCAGAGCCTGGTCCTTTAAAGAGAAACTGAATCTGAACTCCTGGTGTCTTTGTGGTGCATGTGGATATTTCTTTTCTAGAATCAGAGAGGTTAGAAAAGTCCTCCAAGGTGCTCAAGTCCATCTGTCCCCCAAAATGAAACAAAGTTATGTTGCTGGGCAACAAAAAGGCCTCAACCCACTACTTTTATCCCAGCAAGTACAGTGAGACAAGGGCACTCCTTTAGATCCTGTGCACTGAATTCAGCAAAGCCTCCCCAGCCACTCCCAGCTGAGATGTTCAGGACTCAAAGCAGGAAGCTCCACCATGATTTCATTGGCAGTAATGGGGACACGCCTCTGGAAGTGCTGCCAGCTGAGCCAGGGGCTGGGCCTGGGGGGGACTCATGTGCCCCCATTGCTCTCTCAGGGCAAATGCCGTGTGTGCAACACCAAGGAAATGTAATGAACACTGCCTCAGGGATTTCATACAGACAAGAAGGCAAAATGGAACAAACTTTGGTTTAATGATATAGACAGATCATGCCTCAACAAAGACAAAAAGGGGAAAGTTGAAGCATAACAAACACCAAACCTTTTACATTTATTGCTAAATCTAACACTACTAATACATCTTTAAAATACTAATGTATCTTAACTAATAAACAGAGAGATTCCTAACAGGTAAACTAAAAGAAGAATAAAGAATCCTAAAAACTTGAAAAACAATCTTATTTCTATCTAGTCCCCTTGACGCCTAACTCTTGCTAGCCTGGGGCAAATGCAGGGCTAATTTGGCCTTTTCTTCTTGGGGAGAGGCTGTGCATCCTTGCGTGGGCGATGTCTTCTCCTGTGCTTGTTCCTTTCCTTGATGGTTTCAAACTCCCTGGAAGACAGGAAACAAACCATGCATTGTTAACTTCATACACACCATTAAGCCAAGCGCCGAGATCTCCCTTTTTGGATGAACTTCCATCTTTTCAGGCTGTTACGTATTTATTAAATTGATCAGCACCATGAGTCTGATCTTTCTGGTTTCAATTCTTTGAAATGTCTTCCTCCTTTTGCTTGATCCTAGGTTTAATTGGATCAGCAGCAGCAAAGCAAGCTTTGATGCATGTGTTCCTGCTTGTACGAACTGTGTCTTGTTGGGGCATGGCAAGGTTTCACTGGGAATGCTGGGTTTGAAGGAAGCTGTTTGGGTGTCAAGTGGGCTGTAAGCTTGAGCAGGGCTGCCAGGGGCGATCCTGCAAGTGGCCTCAGCTTGCCCTGTGGTGCCTTTGGAAAGGGTCAGCGTGCTTTAGGCCAAAGGGGCAGCTGGGAGCAGAAGGAGGAGGAGCTTGCGCACCGTTGGCACTGCCCGCATGGAAAGGGGCCTCCCGCCGGCTGGGGCGGCTGGCGCGGTTGGCAGCAGGGACACTCCGCGCTGCCAGCCCGCTTGCGGCTTCTCTTCCCGGTCTCCCCTGTCTCCTTCCTGGGAGGGCTTTTCCTCCTCTTCCGTTTGCCCGCAGTCTGGAAATCAAAGAATCCTTATCAGTGCTTCCTTCCTCTCAGAAAGCTGAGACGCTCACAGCGTCCACCCCAAAAATCTATCGGCCTAAGCAATTTCTTCCAAACCCCGAAGAGCTGAGAAAAGGGCTGGATATGGCAGTGGGCTGCGGCAGGCTGCCAACCCAGCACTTGGAGGAAAATACTCCCCTTTCCTACAGCTCTAAGCGGGTGGGATAAATACGTGGCTATCTCTAGTTCTGCATGTCTTATTTCTACCTCTCTGCCTAACATCTATTTATCTCTGGTTTCCCACCCCACATGTCTAGGGCATGGATTTTACATTCAATCACACTAGTGAAGACACATGATTACCCATTTTCTGCTACCCAAAATAATCTCTCTCTCTCCCTCTCTCTGTCTCTCTCTGTGAAGCAAATTGCTGTTTGCTGGTAAGGAAAGTATTAAAGGTGCCATAGCACCAGCAGCTCCTTCTTGAGGATACGCTGGGGTGCTACAAAAGATCTCTAAAATTTGGCAGCATCTCCATGAAGGCGGCCCAGATGGCTGATGTTAGCAAGCAGTGGGGAATGAAGGGTCTGATAGGAATCTGAGGGTGCCAGCCCTTGAGAAATCGATTTGTAGAGAGTCGAAGCCCATTTTGGTGGCGGTGCTGCTTCGTTTGGTCAAGGTTATGCTCCACAATTCTGTATTTCAGGGCAGCAGCACGAGAAAGCCCCGGGCAGCACCTGCTGCGCCTCTCCTGCTGCGTGGGACCAAGGGAGCCAGGCAAAGCGGTGTCTGGCATGGCTTGCAGCAGGGTTTGTGCCCTTCTGCCAGTTTCTTGACCCTGCTGGCATGTCTGGATTTTCTTCCCACTCACCTGAGCAAGAGTGCTGCTGGCAAGTTTCTGCTCTTTTTTCCAGCAGTAGTAGTACTCCACACACTGTGCCACGGTCTTACTCGGGATCTGTTGTGAAAAGCAAAAGAAGGAATCTGAGATGGCCATCCTGTAGGGTGCATTGGAGAACAATGAGATTACAGAGTAAAGTAGGAATTAAAGTCATGGAGAAAATTGAGGAGGGTGTAAAATGAAATCAATATGCAGGAGTCAGAGAGGCATTATGCAATGTAATAAACCGAGTCTTATGCTACGTGGTAACACATGTAATGCACAGATCAACACCAAGTCCCTCTAGCAGAGTTCTTCTTTGCCCTGTTCACTGCAGTTATCCCAGCACAAGGTGTTGTGGAAGCAACAGCACACCTGGGAGACAAGTCTGACAGAACAGAGCTTTGTCTTCCAAAACAGCCTGGAGAGAAGGGCTGCAGAGGCAGGATCACCATTTTCACGCAGGCCTTCCATGTCCTGTTCTGTGACTACTTTAACAGTTTTGGTACTTGAGAAGAGAGGGACATAGGTGCAGTATTTGGTACCAGCAATAATTAACATGTCCCTTCTGATGATCTGCCAAGGTGAGGTATGTCCTGTGGCTTTACCTGCTTCTGGATGAGATGGAAATCCTTGCCGTAGGTGTGGAAAGCCTTTTGGAAGGCCTCCTTCTCCTCAGCTGTCCATCTATCAGAGCCTGGCAAGAAAAAGCAGCAGCTGAATTGATCCCTCTAGCCACTTGAAGCAGATCCCACTGGCTGCCGAAAGCAAGCTGGCACCAGCCATCATTCACGTGTGTGCATGTCTGCTCCCTCAGAAGGTGATGAAGACGAGAGCAGGCATTCCCCAGGGAAAAAGGCATGGAAAACGAGTCAAGCTGAAGGAGTAGATGCTGGTGCTTTCCCCATCCCCAGAGAAGGCGAGATCTTGTGCTAGTTTAAAGCACAACTAATTGAAGCAGAAATGCTTGACACGGCCATTAAGGGCACGGCAGCACGTGTCAGTGAAGGAAGAAGCTGGGCTTAGGTTACCTGCATAATGATAATCAGCCAAGGGATGGTCTTGAGCTGTTGGAGGCCCCCCCGAGAGCAACATCTCCAGAGCCTCCTGCAAGATGCAAGGGAAAAAGGCTTGAGCTGCCCTACAACACAAAAAAGGAGCCAAACCCCACCCATGCTGCTTTCAGCCGCTTTGCCTCTTCAGCTGAGGATTCAGGCCACTGCCTCTCATATGGGTCAAAGATTGTGCTTTGCTCCCAGTCCCTTGTTTCTGCTGCCCAGCCCTTGGCTCCTGCTCCCCAAGGGTAGCATTTTCCTCTCCAACTCCATGATTTTGCTCCTCCTGCACCCTGAATTGCCTCAGCTGACTGCGGCTTCTGGGAATTGTCCCTCAAAATGTCTTCGAGAACACAGATCTCCAGGAGGTTTTCAAGGCAGCAGGCTGCAGGACCCTGCGCCGCTGCCTCCAGGAGAGATCTTGTCCCTGCTGGAGCCATTTGGGCTCAGCCCTGCCGCAGCTGGACGAGACACAGCAGGCAGCGAGTGCTCTGCTGCTTGTGAACTCCCTTCTACAAGGAGCAGCCAGGAAAGGCTGTCCCGCTGCCCGGGCCTTATCAATTCCCTGCCCACTCTTGCCCGCGCCCAAACAGCCGCTTCCTACCGGAACGCTGCCGCCAGCCTGGTGCAGGCAGTGCAGGGCGAGCTCCAGCTGAGCTGCTGCCCCGGGAAGGCCACGGGAGCTGGCCATGTCCAACAGTTCTCTGACTGCAAGCACAACAAAAACCCACCCAAAGTCAGTCTTGAGCCAGCAAAGTGGAAGGCTTTCCATACAAGGCAGAAGGAAAGCACAAGAGCTAAAGCCTGCAGCTTGGAGAGCACGAAAGGGAGAGCAAAGCAAGGGGCAGCTGAAGCAAGGGCCCACCTAGTGCTGCCTCTCCCTTCCAAGCAGCTTTTGTCATAAGGAGTGGGGGCCAATCTCCCCTCTTCCAGTGGCACATGCCTCTGAACCATTTCGATAGCAGCACAGTTGCTCTTTTTCCTGCTCGGCTGCAGAAGCAGAGCATTGTCCTTACGCCTACCACTTCCACAAGGGAAGATGGGCATGACAAGGAGAGAAGCAGAGCCTGCCAAAAGCTGCCTTTTTACCCAAAAACCAGCATTTTACATGCCTGACTATCTCAGGAGTGGAAGGAAAGCTAGACAGCTACCTCTGTCCGGTTTTTCCAGGTCAGGGTCATCTTCCTCCAAGGGCTTCCAGACCAGGGTTGCAGGCTCTTCATCCTCACTTGGCGGCCCGGTCTGCACCTCAGGGAGCTCAGCCTGAAAGTCACTGCCAACATTGATGTGTCTAGAGGAAGAAGGAGGTGGACGTAAGAAAGGCAAGTGGTCAAGAGACACCTGGTGTGCAGCCACAGCCTTGGACCAATCCCACCGTGACTCTGAAAGAGCAGTTGTCCTGCTCGCCATTCCTCAAGTTTGCTGTCCTTTAACCCTAGGCCAAAACTCACGGCTTAGTGAGGACTCTTGCTTTCCTCTTCATTGTGCCTCTCCTTTCCACCTGAAAGAGATCAAAACAACGCTCCAGATGAAACTCATTCTGCCAAGATGTCTCGGTAGCCTTGCTTCTCATCCTCACCACTGAAAACCCCAAGCTCCTCTGTCCCAGCTCCTCTCCATTAGGTGTCATTGCTGTGTTTTTCACTTGGAATGTCTGAGGCAGGTCCCTCTAGCAGTCTGCAGCTTCCTGAAGAAGGAAAGCTGAAGGGCAGGCACTAGAGTGCCTTGAGTCTTGGGGTCAGTGAGAAGAGCCAAGAGGATGCATGGAAGATGCACTACTGCAGGCTGGGGTTGGATGGAAGGAAAAGGTTCTTCAGCCAGAGGGGGCTTGGGCACTGGAACTGCCTCCCCAGGGAAGGGCTCCCAGCACCAAGGCTGAGAGAGCTCCAAAAGTCTTTGGACACTGCTCTTGGGCACAGGCTGGGATTCTTAAGGCTGTCCTGAGCAGGCCCAGGTGCTGGGCTCCATGATCTCTGGGAGTCCCTTCCAGCCCAGAAAATGCTGTGATACTGTGATTGTGTTCCTGAGAAGCACCACTCAAGAGGGCATCTCACAGCTGCCTCTGACCGCGAGGCAGAGCCAGCCCTACACACATTGAACAACACAGACAAATCTATAGCAATATCTCTCTGGGAAAGAGATGCAAGGCAGGTGGAAAAAAATCAAAAAAGCTATGAAAATAGAATATTGTTCCAGTGTCTGGAAGTGATATAAGTATGTGAGTACAAAAGAATTGCTGCAACCAGATCATTTTGGAGGATGAAAGCCAGTATTGCAGGACAAGCCCAGCAAACTCCTTGCATGCTCTGATGGGCAGGCATCCCAGAGGAGAAGTCCCATCCTTCTGGTTTTTGAAGCTTTGCAGCAGGTGTGACCAGAGTGAGGGCGTAACAGGATTTGTGGACACTGAACCCCTGAATTCCTTCGGAATGACCAGTTGGTTTTGGGGTCACCACAACGTAGTTTTAGGACTTAAATGGGTGCCACGAACTTCTAATCAGGCGATCAGTAAAGGAGAATCTACAAGTGCACCGTGACAGCTCCCTACGTCCTCTATGGAAAGGTCTGTATTTCCCCTGGAGGCAGCATTATTCCTGGAGAAGTTGCAGCCTGCTTTCATGTGCAACCTCTTCTGGGGAAAGTGACCACGCGCCGTGTCTGTGGTGGTTGGTGGCAGAGCCAGCTGGAGCCTCCTGCTGTTCTGTGAGTGCTTTGGGGGCCCACGGGGATTTTCTTACCTTGCTCAGTGCCAAAGTGCTGCGGGGATGCCTGGCGGCAGACGAGGAGATGAGGATGTCGCTGCAGAGGCCAGCTGTGGCGCTGAGTGCAGAAGGTGGCTGCTGAGGGACAGCCCAGGAGCAGATGCTGCAGCTGCTGCTCCAGCGCTGCTCCACCAGTGTTCCACCAACGGCCGCAGGAGCAGCAGACAAGGGCAGTTGCTATGGGCACAGCCCAACATTCCATGCAGAACCCCGGGGGAACCATGGGACAGAAACAGGGACAGGCCACCTTTGCCCCTTCTACTTCTTCTGCTGCAAGTTTGCTCTGAGGAGCTCCCCATTGGGGCTTTTCCCCTCAGTCCTCTGGACATGGAAAAGCAGAGCCGGGACAGCTCTAGCTCTCCTCTGTGCTTCTCTGTAAGGTGCCTGCAGCTGAACAGGCACAGGAGCTGGCTCTGTCCAAGGGTCCATTCCACATTTCCTGCACTACAGAACCACAAGGACTCCTGCCGCTGCCTTTCCTCTGGCTCTGAGAGGAGCTAGAGCTTGCAAATTGTTCCGTGCAGAACCAAGTGCAAAGCTTTCTCTCCAAGTGGCGGCATTCATCCTGCCCCCTTTCTCAATTGTCTGGTGCCCAATAATGTCACTTGATGTTTTCCCTCCTTTGGCCAGCTGAGCTGGTCTCTCACCTCAACACTCCTTCCCTGAAACTTGGAGAAACGGGATGTTTCTCAGGGCAGCTGATGGGGACACACACACTGGGGCAGTGCACCAGCATTGCTGTAGTCAACAGGTCATGCAGAATTTCTAGGTCTCTCTTCCAGCTCCCTTGAAGAAGGGAGAATGTTCATCTCTACTACTCTGGCATTCCTCTAAGGAAGGAACACCAAGAGAATTTCTTTTCCACACTAATGGCCTTCACCTTTGTTTGAATACTTAGGTGCCAGATATGGCAAAACCCAGCCACTTGTACTGCTTTCCTGCCTAAGGTTTAAGCAAAAGCAAATCTTGCTTCCTTCCCAGCCTGCATGTTACACCCACACCAGCCACCTGCTGGGAAAACATCTGGAATGAGGCCCACTGCAATGCAGATACTTTGTAGGCTCCAGATCCCACCTGCACTGGCTCCAGCAGGCAAGGGCAAGCTTTGGTCGCTTCCCAGAAGCAGCCTGGCCATTCCCCCCTGCCTCGCCCCCTCGCCATCCTCCACAGCCCCTGCTGCCAAAGCCTTGCTAGGCAGAGCCATTTGCTGGGCTCAGTAAAAGAGTGACTTGGATTCTTCTTTGGCGCAAATACCAAAGCTGTGAGAAGTGAGAGGATCAGGTTCACAGCCGCTCTGCTTTAGCTAAGGACATTACTGGAGGCTCAGAGCCTGGTCCTTTAAAGAGAAACTGAATCTGAACTCCTGGTGTCTTTGTGGTGCATGTGGATATTTCTTTTCTAGAATCAGAGAGGTTAGAAAAGTCCTCCAAGGTGCTCAAGTCCATCTGTCCCCCAAAATGAAACAAAGTTATGTTGCTGGGCAACAAAAAGGCCTCAACCCACTACTTTTATCCCAGCAAGTACAGTGAGACAAGGGCACTCCTTTAGATCCTGTGCACTGAATTCAGCAAAGCCTCCCCAGCCACTCCCAGCTGAGATGTTCAGGACTCAAAGCAGGAAGCTCCACCATGATTTCATTGGCAGTAATGGGGACACGCCTCTGGAAGTGCTGCCAGCTGAGCCAGGGGCTGGGCCTGGGGGGGACTCATGTGCCCCCATTGCTCTCTCAGGGCAAATGCCGTGTGTGCAACACCAAGGAAATGTAATGAACACTGCCTCAGGGATTTCATACAGACAAGAAGGCAAAATGGAACAAACTTTGGTTTAATGATATAGACAGATCATGCCTCAACAAAGACAAAAAGGGGAAAGTTGAAGCATAACAAACACCAAACCTTTTACATTTATTGCTAAATCTAACACTACTAATACATCTTTAAAATACTAATGTATCTTAACTAATAAACAGAGAGATTCCTAACAGGTAAACTAAAAGAAGAATAAAGAATCCTAAAAACTTGAAAAACAATCTTATTTCTATCTAGTCCCCTTGACGCCTAACTCTTGCTAGCCTGGGGCAAATGCAGGGCTAATTTGGCCTTTTCTTCTTGGGGAGAGGCTGTGCATCCTTGCGTGGGCGATGTCTTCTCCTGTGCTTGTTCCTTTCCTTGATGGTTTCAAACTCCCTGGAAGACAGGAAACAAACCATGCATTGTTAACTTCATACACACCATTAAGCCAAGCGCCGAGATCTCCCTTTTTGGATGAACTTCCATCTTTTCAGGCTGTTACGTATTTATTAAATTGATCAGCACCATGAGTCTGATCTTGCTGGTTTCAATTCTTTGAAATGTCTTCCTCCTTTTGCTTGATCCTAGGTTTAATTGGATCAGCAGCATCAAAGCAAGCTTTGATGCATGTGTTCCTGCTTGTACGAATTGTGTCTTGTTGGGGCATGGCAAGGTTTCACTGGGAATGCTGGGTTTGAAGGAAGCTGTTTGGGTGTCAAGTGGGCTGTAAGCTTGAGCAGGGCTGCCAGGGGCGATCCTGCAAGTGGCCTCAGCTTGCCCTGTGGTGCCTTTGGAAAGGGTCAGCGTGCTTTAGGCCAAAGGGGCAGCTGGGAGCAGAAGGAGGAGGAGCTTGCGCACCGTTGGCACTGCCCGCACGGAAAGGGGCCTCCCGCCGGCTGGGGCGGCTGGCGCGGTTGGCAGCAGGGACACTCCGCGCTGCAAGCCCGCTTGCGGCTTCTCTTCCCGGTCTCCCCTGTCTCCTTCCTGGGAGGGCTTTTCCTCCTCTTCCGTTTGCCCGCAGTCTGGAAATCAAAGAATCCTTATCAGTGCTTCCTTCCTCTCAGAAAGCTGAGACGCTCACAGCGTCCACCCCAAAAATCTATCGGCCTAAGCAATTTCTTCCAAACCCCGAAGAGCTGAGAAAAGGGCTGGATATGGCAGTGGGCTGCGGCAGGCTGCCAACCCAGCACATGGAGGAAAATACTCCCCTTTCCTACAGCTCTAAGCGGGTGGGATAAATACGTGGCTATCTCTAGTTCTGCATGTCTTATTTCTACCTCTCTGCCTAACATCTATTTATCTCTGGTTTCCCACCCCACATGTCTAGGGCATGGATTTTACATTCAATCACACTAGTGAAGACACATGATTACCCATTTTCTGCTAGCCAAAATAATCTCTCTCTCTCCCTCTCTCTGTCTCTCTCTGTGAAGCAAATTGCTGTTTGCTGGTAAGGAAAGTATTAAAGGTGCCATAGCACCAGCAGCTCCTTCTTGAGGATACGCTGGGGTGCTACAAAAGATCTCTAAAATTTGGCAGCATCTCCATGAAGGCGGCCCATATGGCTGATGTTAGCAAGCAGTGGGGAATGAAGGGTCTGATAGGAATCTGAGGGTGCCAGCCCTTGAGAAATCGATTTGTAGAGAGTCGAAGCCCATTTTGGTGGCGGTGCTGCTTTGTTTGGTCAAGGTTATGCTCCACAATTCTGTATTTCAGGGCAGCAGCACGAGAAAGCCCCGGGCAGCACCTGCTGCGCCTCTCCTGCTGCGTGGGACCAAGGGAGCCAGGCAAAGCGGTGTCTGGCATGGCTTGCAGCAGGGTTTGTGCCCTTCTGCCAGTTTCTTGACCCTGCTGGCATGTCTGGATTTTCTTCCCACTCACCTGAGCAAGAGTGCTGCTGGCAAGTTTCTGCTCTTTTTTCCAGCAGTAGTAGTACTCCACACACTGTGCCACGGTCTTACTCGGGATCTGTTGTGAAAAGCAAAAGAAGGAATCTGAGATGGCCATCCTGTAGGGTGCATTGGAGAACAATGAGATTACAGAGTAAAGTAGGAATTAAAGTCATGGAGAAAATTGAGGAGGGTGTAAAATGAAATCAATATGCAGGAGTCAGAGAGGCATTATGCAATGTAATAAACCGGGTCTTGTGCTACGTGGTAACACATGTAATGCACAGATCAACACCAAGTCCCTCTAGCAGAGTTCTTCTTTGCCCTGTTCACTGCAGTTATCCCAGCACAAGGTGTTGTGGAAGCAACAGCACACCTGGGAGACAAGTCTGACAGAACAGAGCTTTGTCTTCCAAAACAGCCTGGAGAGAAGGGCTGCAGAGGCAGGATCACCATTTTCACGCAGGCCTTCCATGTCCTGTTCTGTGACTACTTTAACAGTTTTGGTACTTGAGAAGAGAGGGACATAGGTGCAGTATTTGGTACCAGCAATAATTAACATGTCCCTTCTGATGATCTGCCAAGGTGAGGTATGTCCTGTGGCTTTACCTGCTTCTGGATGAGATGGAAATCCTTGCCGTAGGTGTGGAAAGCCTTTTGGAAGGCCTCCTTCTCCTCAGCTGTCCATCTATCAGAGCCTGGCAAGAAAAAGCAGCAGCTGAATTGATCCCTCTAGCCACTTGAAGCAGATCCCACTGGCTGCCGAAAGCAAGCTGGCACCAGCCATCATTCACGTGTGTGCATGTCTGCTCCCTCAGAAGGTGATGAAGACGAGAGCAGGCATTCCCCAGGGAAAAAGGCATGGAAAACGAGTCAAGCTGAAGGAGTAGATGCTGGTGCTTTCCCCATCCCCAGAGAAGGCGAGATCTTGTGCTAGTTTAAAGCACAACTAATTGAAGCAGAAATGCTTGACACGGCCATTAAGGGCACGGCAGCACGTGTCAGTGAAGGAAGAAGCTGGGCTTAGGTTATCTGCATAATGATAATTAGCCAAGGGATGGTCTTGAGCTGTTGGAGGCCCCCCCGAGAGCAACATCTCCAGAGCCTCCTGCAAGATGCAAGGGAAAAAGGCTTGAGCTGCCCTACAACACAAAAAAGGAGCCAAACCCCACCCATGCTGCTTTCAGCCGCTTTGCCTCTTCAGCTGAGGATTCAGGCCACTGCCTCTCATATGGGACAAAGATTGTGCTTTGCTCCCAGTCCCTTGTTTCTGCTGCCCAGCCCTTGGCTCCTGCTCCCCAAGGGTAGCATTTTCCTCTCCAACTCCATGATTTTGCTCCTCCTGCACCCTGAATTGCCTCAGCTGACTGCGGCTTCTGGGAATTGTCCCTCAAAATGTCTTCGAGAACACAGATCTCCAGGAGGTTTTCAAGGCAGCAGGCTGCAGGACCCTGCGCCGCTGCCTCCAGGAGAGATCTTGTCCCTGCTGGAGCCATTTGGGCTCAGCCCTGCCGCAGCTGGACGAGACACAGCAGGCAGCGAGTGCTCTGCTGCTTGTGAACTCCCTTCTACAAGGAGCAGCCAGGAAAGGCTGTCCCGCTGCCCGGGCCTTATCAATTCCCTGCCCACTCTTGCCCGCGCCCAAACAGCCGCTTCCTACCGGAACGCTGCCGCGAGCCTGGTGCAGGCAGTGCAGGGCGAGCTCCAGCTGAGCTGCTGCCCCGGGAAGGCCACGGGAGCTGGCCATGTCCAACAGTTCTCTGACTGCAAGCACAACAAAAACCCACCCAAAGTCAGTCTTGAGCCAGCAAAGTGGAAGGCTTTCCATACAAGGCAGAAGGAAAGCACAAGAGCTAAAGCCTGCAGCTTGGAGAGCACGAAAGGGAGAGCAAAGCAAGGGGCAGCTGAAGCAAGGGCCCACCTAGTGCTGCCTCTCCCTTCCAAGCAGTTTTTGTCATAAGGAGTGGGGGCCAATCTCCCCTCTTCCAGTGGCACATGCCTCTGAACCATTTCGATAGCAGCACAGTTGCTCTTTTTCCTGCTCGGCTGCAGAAGCAGAGCATTGTCCTTACGCCTACCACTTCCACAAGGGAAGATGGGCATGACAAGGAGAGAAGCAGAGCCTGCCAAAAGCTGCCTTTTTACCCAAAAACCAGCATTTTACATGCCTGACTATCTCAGGAGTGGAAGGAAAGCTAGACAGCTACCTCTGTCCGGTTTTTCCAGGTCAGGGTCATCTTCCTCCAAGGGCTTCCAGACCAGGGTTGCAGGCTCTTCATCCTCACTTGGCGGCCCGGTCTGCACCTCAGGGAGCTCAGCCTGAAAGTCACTGCCAACATTGATGTGTCTAGAGGAAGAAGGAGGTGGACGTAAGAAAGGCAAGTGGTCAAGAGACACCTGGTGTGCAGCCACAGCCTTGGACCAATCCCACCCTGACTCTGAAAGAGCAGTTGTCCTGCTCGCCATTCCTCAAGTTTGCTGTCCTTTAACCCTAGGCCAAAACTCACGGCTTAGTGAGGACTCTTGCTTTCCTCTTCATTGTGCCTCTCCTTTCCACCTGAAAGAGATCAAAACAACGCTCCAGATGAAACTCATTCTGCCAAGATGTCTCGGTAGCCTTGCTTCTCATCCTCACCACTGAAAACCCCAAGCTCCTCTGTCCCAGCTCCTCTCCATTAGGTGTCATTGCTGTGTTTTTCACTTGGAATGTCTGAGGCAGGTCCCTCTAGCAGTCTGCAGCTTCCTGAAGAAGGAAAGCTGAAGGGCAGGCACTAGAGTGCCTTGAGTCTTGGGGTCAGTGAGAAGAGCCAAGAGGATGCATGGAAGATGCACTACTGCAGGCTGGGGTTGGATGGAAGGAAAAGGTTCTTCAGCCAGAGGGGGCTTGGGCACTGGAACTGCCTCCCCAGGGAAGGGCTCCCAGCACCAAGGCTGAGAGAGCTCCAAAAGTCTTTGGACACTGCTCTTGGGCACAGGCTGGGATTCTTAAGGCTGTCCTGAGCAGGCCCAGGTGCTGGGCTCCATGATCTCTGGGAGTCCCTTCCAGCCCAGAAAATGCTGTGATACTGTGATTGTGTTCCTGAGAAGCACCACTCAAGAGGGCATCTCACAGCTGCCTCTGACCGCGAGGCAGAGCCAGCCCTACACACATTGAACAACACAGACAAATCTATAGCAATATCTCTCTGGGAAAGAGATGCAAGGCAGGTGGAAAAAAATCAAAAAAGCTATGAAAATAGAATATTGTTCCAGTGTCTGGAAGTGATATAAGTATGTGAGTACAAAAGAATTGCTGCAACCAGATCATTTTGGAGGATGAAAGCCAGTATTGCAGGACAAGCCCAGCAAACTCCTTGCATGCTCTGATGGGCAGGCATCCCAGAGGAGAAGTCCCATCTTTCTGGTTTTTGAAGCTTTGCAGCAGGTGTGACCAGAGTGAGGGCGTAACAGGATTTGTGGACACTGAACCCCTGAATTCCTTCAGAATGACCAGTTGGTTTTGGGGTCACCACAACGTAGTTTTAGGACTTAAATGGGTGCCACGAACTTCTAATCAGGCGATCAGTAAAGGAGAATCTACAAGTGCACCGTGACAGCTCCCTACGTCCTCTATGGAAAGGTCTGTATTTCCCCTGGAGGCAGCATTATTCCTGGAGAAGTTGCAGCCTGCTTTCATGTGCAACCTCTTCTGGGGAAAGTGACCACGCGCCGTGTCTGTGGTGGTTGGTGGCAGAGCCAGCTGGAGCCTCCTGCTGTTCTGTGAGTGCTTTGGGGGCCCACGGGGATTTTCTTACCTTGCTCAGTGCCAAAGTGCTGTGGGGATGCCTGGCGGCAGACGAGGAGATGAGGATGTCGCTGCAGAGGCCAGCTGTGGCGCTGAGTGCAGAAGGTGGCTGCTGAGGGACAGCCCAGGAGCAGATGCTGCAGCTGCTGCTCCAGCGCTGCTCCACCAGTGTTCCACCAACGGCCGCAGGAGCAGCAGACAAGGGCAGTTGCTATGGGCACAGCCCAACATTCCATGCAGAACCCCGGGGGAACCATGGGACAGAAACAGGGACAGGCCACCTTTGCCCCTTCTACTTCTTCTGCTGCAAGTTTGCTCTGAGGAGCTCCCCATTGGGGCTTTTCCCCTCAGTCCTCTGGACATGGAAAAGCAGAGCCGGGACAGCTCTAGCTCTCCTCTGTGCTTCTCTGTAAGGTGCCTGCAGCTGAACAGGCACAGGAGCTGGCTCTGTCCAAGGGTCCATTCCACATTTCCTGCACTACAGAACCACAAGGACTCCTGCCGCTGCCTTTCCTCTGGCTCTGAGAGGAGCTAGAGCTTGCAAATTGTTCCGTGCAGAACCAAGTGCAAAGCTTTCTCTCCAAGTGGCGGCATTCATCCTGCCCCCTTTCTCAATTGTCTGGTGCCCAATAATGTCACTTGATGTTTTCCCTCCTTTGGCCAGCTGAGCTGGTCTCTCACCTCAACACCCCATCCCTGAAACTTGGAGAAACGGGATGTTTCTCAGGGCAGCTGATGGGGACACACACACTGGGGCAGTGCACCAGCATTGCTGTAGTCAACAGGTCATGCAGAATTTCTAGGTCTCTCTTCCAGCTCCCTTGAAGAAGGGAGAATGTTCATCTCTACTACTCTGGCATTCCTCTAAGGAAGGAACACCAAGAGAATTTCTTTTCCACACTAATGGCCTTCACCTTTGTTTGAATACTTAGGTGCCAGATATGGCAAAACCCAGCCACTTGTACTGCTTTCCTGCCTAAGGTTTAAGCAAAAGCAAATCTTGCTTCCTTCCCAGCCTGCATGTTACACCCACACCAGCCACCTGCTGGGAAAACATCTGGAATGAGGCCCACTGCAAGGCAGATACTTTGTAGGCTCCAGATCCCACCTGCACTGGCTCCAGCAGGCAAGGGCAAGCTTTGGTCGCTTCCCAGAAGCAGCCTGGCCATTCCCCCCTGCCTCGCCCCCTCGCCATCCTCCACAGCCCCTGCTGCCAAAGCCTTGCTAGGCAGAGCCATTTGCTGGGCTCGGTAAAAGAGTGACTTGGATTCTTCTTTGGCGCAAATACCAAAGCTGTGAGAAGTGAGAGGATCAGGTTCACAGCCGCTCTGCTTTAGCTAAGGACATTACTGGAGGCTCAGAGCCTGGTCCTTTAAAGAGAAACTGAATCTGAACTCCTGGTGTCTTTGTGGTGCATGTGGATATTTCTTTTCTAGAATCAGAGAGGTTAGAAAAGTCCTCCAAGGTGCTCAAGTCAATCTTGTCCCCCAAAATGAAACAAAGTTATGTTGCTGGGCAACAAAATGGCCTCAACCCACTACTTTTATCCCAGCAAGTGCAGTGAGACAAGGGCACTCCTTTAGATCCTGTGCACTGAATTCAGCAAAGCCTCCCCAGCCACTCCCAGCTGAGATGTTCAGGACTCAAAGCAGGAAGCTCCACCATGATTTCATTGGCAGTAATGGGGACACGCCTCTGGAAGTGCTGCCAGCTGAGCCAGGGGCTGGGCCTGGGGGGGACTCATGTGCCCCCATTGCTCTCTCAGGGCAAATGCCGTGTGTGCAACACCAAGGAAATGTAAGGAATACTGCCTCCAGGAATTTAATACAGACAAGAAGGCAAAATGGAACAAACTTTGGTTTAATGATATAGACAGATCATGCCTCAACAAAGACAAAAAGGGGAAAGTTGAAGCATAACAAACACCAAACCTTTTACATTTATTGCTAAATCTAACACTACTAATACATCTTTAAAATACTAATGTATCTTAACTAATAAACAGAGAGATTCCTAACAGGTAAACTAAAAGAAGAATAAAGAATCCTAAAAACTTGAAAAACAATCTTATTTCTATCTAGTCCCCTTGACGCCTAACTCTTGCTAGCCTGGGGCAAATGCAGGGCTAATTTGGCCTTTTCTTCTTGGGGAGAGGCTGTGCATCCTTGCGTGGGCGATGTCTTCTCCTGTGCTTGTTCCTTTCCTTGATGGTTTCAAACTCCCTGGAAGACAGGAAACAAACCATGCATTGTTAACTTCATACACACCATTAAGCCAAGCGCCGAGATCTCCCTTTTTGGATGAATTTCCATCTTTTCAGGCTGTTACGTATTTATTAAATTGATCAGCACCATGAGTCTGATCTTTCTGGTTTCAATTCTTTGAAATGTCTTCCTCCTTTTGCTTGATCCTAGGTTTAATTGGATCAGCAGCATCAAAGCAAGCTTTGATGCATGTGTTCCTGCTTGTACGAACTGTGTCTTGTTGGGGCATGGCAAGGTTTCACTGGGAATGCTGGGTTTGAACGAAGCTGTTTGGGTGTCAAGTGGGCTGTAAGCTTGAGCAGGGCTGCCAGGGGCGATCCTGCAAGTGGCCTCAGCTTGCCCTGTAGTGCCTTTGGAAAGGGTCAGCGTGCTTTAGGCCAAAGGGGCAGCTGGGAGCAGAAGGAGGAGGAGCTTGCGCACCGTTGGCACTGCCCGCACGGAAAGGGGCCTCCCGCCGGCTGGGGCGGCTGGCGCGGTTGGCAGCAGGGACACTCCGCGCTGCCAGCCCGCTTGCGGCTTCTCTTCCCGGTCTCCCCAGTCTCCTTCCTGGGAGGGCTTTTCCTCCTCTTCCGTTTGCCCGCAGTCTGGAAATCAAAGAATCCTTATCAGTGCTTCCTTCCTCTCAGAAAGCTGAGACGCTCACAGCGTCCACCCCAAAAATCTATCGGCCTAAGCAATTTCTTCCAAACCCCGAAGAGCTGAGAAAAGGGCTGGATATGGCAGTGGGCTGCGGCAGGCTGCCAACCCAGCACTTGGAGGAAAATACTCCCCTTTCCTACAGCTCTAAGGGGGTGGGATAAATACGTGGCTATCTCTAGTTCTGCATGTCTTATTTCTACCTCTCTGCCTAACATCTATTTATCTCTGGTTTCCCACCCCACATGTCTAGGGCATGGATTTTACATTCAATCACACTAGTGAAGACACATGATTACCCATTTTCTGCTAGCCAAAATAATCTCTCTCTCTCCCTCTCTCTGTCTCTCTCTGTGAAGCAAATTGCTGTTTGCTGGTAAGGAAAGTATTAAAGGTGCCATAGCACCAGCAGCTCCTTCTTGAGGATACGCTGGGGTGCTACAAAAGATCTCTAAAATTTGGCAGCATCTCCATGAAGGCGGCCCATATGGCTGATGTTAGCAAGCAGTGGGGAATGAAGGGTCTGATAGGAATCTGAGGGTGCCAGCCCTTGAGAAATCGATTTGTAGAGAGTCGAAGCCCATTTTGGTGGCGGTGCTGCTTCGTTTGGTCAAGGTTATGCTCCACAATTCTGTATTTCAGGGCAGCAGCACAAGAAAGCCCCGGGCAGCACCTGCTGCGCCTCTCCTGCTGCGTGGGACCAAGGGAGCCAGGCAAAGCGGTGTCTGGCATGGCTTGCAGCAGGGTTTGTGCCCTTCTGCCAGTTTCTTGACCCTGTTGGCATGTCTGGATTTTCTTCCCACTCACCTGAGCAAGAGTGCTGCTGGCAAGTTTCTGCTCTTTTTTCCAGCAGTAGTAGTACTCCACACACTGTGCCACGGTCTTACTCGGGATCTGTTGTGAAAAGCAAAAGAAGGAATCTGAGATGGCCATCCTGTAGGGTGCATTGGAGAACAATGAGATTACAGAGTAAAGTAGGAATTAAAGTCATGGAGAAAATTGAGGAGGGTGTAAAATGAAATCAATATGCAGGAGTCAGAGAGGCATTATGCAATGTAATAAACCGAGTCTTGTGCTACGTGGTAACACATGTAATGCACAGATCAACACCAAGTCCCTCTAGCAGAGTTCTTCTTTGCCCTGTTCACTGCAGTTATCCCAGCACAAGGTGTTGTGGAAGCAACAGCACACCTGGGAGACAAGTCTGACAGAACAGAGCTTTGTCTTCCAAAACAGCCTGGAGAGAAGGGCTGCAGAGGCAGGATCACCATTTTCACGCAGGCCTTCCATGTCCTGTTCTGTGACTACTTTAACAGTTTTGAGAAGAGAGGGACATAGGTGCAGTATTTGGTACCAGCAATAATCAACATGTCCTTCTGATGATCTGCCAAGGTGAGGAATGTCTTATGGCTTTACCTGCTTCTGGATGAGATGGAAATCCTTGCCGTAGGTGTGGAAAGCCTTTTGGAAGGCCTCCTTCTCCTCAGCTGTCCATCTATCAGAGCCTGGCAAGAAAAAGCAGCAGCTGAATTGATCCCTCTAGCCACTTGAAGCAGATCCCACTGGCTGCCGAAAGCAAGCTGGCGCCAGCCGTCATTCACGTGTGTGCATGTCTGCTCCCTCAGAAGGGGATGAAGATGAGAGCAGGCATTCCCCAGAGAAAAAAGCATGGAAAACGAGTCCAGCTGAAGGAGTAGATGCTGGTGCTTTCTCCATCCCCAGAGAAGGCGAGATCTTGTGCTAGTTTTAAGCCCAACTAATTGAAGCAGAAATGCTTGACACGGCCATTAAGCGCACGGCAGCATTTGTCATTGAAGGAAGAAGCTGGGCTTAGGTTACCTGCGTAATGATAATCAGCCAAGGGATGGCCTTGAGCTGTTGGATGCCCCCCCAAGAGCAACATCTCCAGAGCCTCCTGCAAGATGCAAAGGAAAAAGGCTTGAGCTGCCCCACAACACAAAAAAGGAGCCAAACCCCACCCATGCTTCCCTTCAGCCGCTTTGCCTCTTCAGCTGAGGATTCAGGCCACTGGCTCTCATATGGGTCAAAGATTGTGCTTTGCTCCCAGTCCCTTGTTTCTGCTGCCCAGCCCTTGGCTCCTGCTCCCCAAGGGTAGCATTTTCCTCTCCAACTCCATGATTTTGCTCCTCCTGCACCCTGAATTGCCGCAGCTGACTGAGGCTTCTGGGAATTGCCCCTCAAAATGTCTTCGAGAACACAGATCTCCAGGAGGTTTTCAAGGCAGCAGGCTGCAGGACCCTGCGGCGCTGCCTCCAGGAGAGATCTTGTCCCTGCTGGAGCCATTTGGGCTCAGCCCTGCCGCAGCTGGATGAGACACAGCAAGTGCTCTGCTGCTTGTGAACTCCCTTCTTCAAGGAGCAGGCAGGAAAGGCTGTCCCGCTGCCCGGGCCTTATCAATTCCCTGCCCACTCTTGCCCGCGCCCAAACAGCCGCTTCCTACCGGAACGCTGCCGCGAGCCTGGTGCAGGCAGTGCAGGGCGAGCTCCAGCTGAGCTGCTGCCCCGGGAAGGCCACGGGAGCTGGCCATGTCCAACAGTTCTCTGACTGCAAGCACAAGAAAAACCCACCCAAAGTCAGCCTTGAGCCAACAAAGGGGAAGGCTTGCCATACGAGGCAGAAGGAAAGCACAAGAGCTAAAGCCTGCAGCTTGGAGAGCACGAAAAGGAGAGCAAAGCAAGGGGCAGCTGAAGCAAGGGCCCACCTAGTGCTGCCTCTCCTTTCCATGCAGCGTTTGGCATAAGGAGTGGGGGCCAATCTCCCCTCTTCCAGTGGCACATGCCTCTGAACCATTTCGATAGCAGCACAGTTGCTTTTTTCCTGCTCTGCTGCAGAAGCAGAGCATTCTCCTTGCCCCTACCACTTCCAGAAGGGAAGATGGGCATGACAAGGAGAGAAGCAGAGCCTGCCAAAAGCTGCCTTTTTACCAAAAACCAGCATTTTACATGCCCGACTATCTCAGGAGTGGAAAGAAGGCTAGACAGCTACCTCTGTCCGGTTTTTCCATGTCACAGTTGTCTTCCTCCAAGGGCTTCCAGACCAGGGTTGCAGGCTCTTCATCCTCACTTGGCGGCCCGGTCTGCACCTCAGGGAGCTCAGCCTGAAAGTCACTGCCAACATTGATGTGTCTAGAGGAAGAAGGAGGGGGGATGAAAGAAAGGCAAGTGGTCAAGAGACACCTGGTGTGCAGCCACAGCCTTGGACCAATCCCACCGTGACTCTGAAAGAGCAGTTGTCCTGCTCGCCATTCCTCAAGTTTGCTGTCCTTTAACCCTAGGCCAAAACTCTCGGCTCAGTGAGGACTCTTGCTTTCCTTTTCATTGTGCCTCTCCTTTCCACCTGAAAGAGATCAAAACAATGCTCCAGATAAAACTCATTCTGCCAAGATGTGTCGGTAGTCTGCTTCTCATCCTCATCATCACTGAAAACCCCAAGCTCCTCTGTCCCAGCTCCTCTCCATTAGGTGTCATTGCTGTGTTTTTCTCTTGGAATTTCTGAGGCAGGTCCCTCTAGCAGTCTGCAGCTTCCTGAAGAAGGAAAGCTGAAGGGCAGGCACTAGAGTGCCGTGAGTTTGAGGCCAGTGAGAAGAGCCAAGAGGATGCATGGAAGATGCACTACTGCAGGCTTGGGTTGGATGGAAGGAAAAGGTTCTTCAGCCAGAGGGGGCTTGGGCACTGGAACTGCCTCCCCAGGGAAGGGCTCCCAGCACCAAGGCTGAGAGAGTTCCAAAAGTCTTTGGACACTGCTCTTGGGCACAGGCTGGGATTCTTAAGGCTGTCCTGAGCAGGCCCAGGTGCTGGGCTCCATGATCTTTGGGAGTCCCTTCCAGCCCAGAAAATGCTGTGATACTGTGATTGTGTTCCTGAGAAGCACCACTCAAGAGGGCATCTCACAGCGGCCTCTGACCGTGAGGCAGAGCCAGCCCTACACACATTGAACAACACAGACAAATCTATAGCAATATCTCTCTGGGAAAGAGATGCAAGGCAGGTGGAAAAAAAATCAAAAAAGCTATGAAAATAGAATATTGTTCCAGTGTCTGGAAGTGATGTAAGTATGTGAGTACATAAGAATTGCTGCAACCAGATCATTTTGGAGGATGAAAGCCAGTACTGCAGACAAGACCAGCAAACTGCTTCCATGCTCTGATGGGCAGGCATCCCAGAGGAGAAGTCCCATCCTTCTGATTTTTCAAGCTTTGCAGCAGGTGTGACCAGAGTGAGGGCGTAACAGGATTTGTGGACAGTGAACCCCTGACCTCCTCCGGAATGACCAGTTGGTTTTGGGGTCACCACAACGTAGTTTTAGGACTTAAATGGGTGCCACGAACTTCTAATCAGGCGATCAGTAAAGGAGAATCTACAAGTGCACCGTGACAGCTCCCTACGTCCTCTATGGAAAGGTCTGTATTTCCCCTGGAGGCAGCATTATTCCTGGAGAAGTTGCAGCCTGCTTTCATGTGCAACCTCTTCTGGAGAAAGTGACCACGCACTGTGTCTGTGGTGGTTGGTGGCAGAGCCAGCTGGAGCCTCCTGCTGTTCTGTGAGTGCTTTGGGGGCCCACGGGGATTTTCTTACCTTGCTCAGTGCCAAAGTGCTGTGGGGATGCCTGGCGGCAGACGAGGAGATGAGGATGTCGCTGCAGAGGCCAGCTGTGGCGCTGAGTGCAGAAGGTGGCTGCTGAGGGACAGCCCAGGAGCAGATGCTGCAGCTGCTGCTCCAGCGCTGCTCCACCAGTGTTCCACCAACGGCCGCAGGAGCAGCAGACAAGGGCAGTTGCTACGGGCACAGCCCAACATTCCATGCAGAACCCCAGGGGAGCCATGGGACAGAAACAGGGACAGGCCACCTTTGCCCCTTCTACTTCTTCTGCTGCAAGTTTGCTCTGAGGAGCTCCCCACTGGGGCTTTTCTCCTCAGTCCTCTGGACATGGAAAAGCAGAGCCAGGACAGCTCTGGCTCTCCTCTGTGCTTCTCTGTAAGGTGCCTGCAGCTGAACAGGCACAGGAGGCTGGCTCTGTCCAAGGGCCCATTCCACATTTCCTGCACTGCAGAACCAGGAGGACTGGCTCTCCTCTGGCTCTGAGAGGAGCTAGAGCTTGCAAATTGTTCCGTGCAGAACCAAGCGCAAAGCTTTCTCTCCAAGTGGCGGCATTCATCCTGCCCCCTTTCTCAATTGCCTGGTGCCCAATAATGTCACTTGATATTTTCCCTCCTTTGGCCTGCTGACCTGGTCTCTGACCTCAACACCCCATCCCTGAAACTTGGAGAAACGGGATGTTTCTCAGGGCAGCTGATGGGGACACACACACTGGGGCAGTGCACCAGCATAGCTGTAGTCAACAGGTCATGCAGAATTTCTTGGTCTCTCTTCCAGCTCCCTTGAAGAAGGGAGAATGTTCATCTCTACTACTCTGGCATTCCTCTAAGGAAGGAACACCAAGAGAATTTCTTTTCCACACTAATGGCCTTCACCTTTGTTTGAATACTTAGGTGCCAGATATGGCAAAACCCAGCCACTTGTACTGCTTTCCTGCCTAAGGTTTAAGCAAAAGCAAATCTTGCTTCCTTCCCAGCCTGCATGTTACACCCACACCAGCCACCTGCTGGGAAAACATCTGGAACAAGGCCCACTGCAAGGCAGATACTTTGTAGGCTCCAGATCCCACCTGCACTGGCTCCAGCAGGCAAGGGCAAGCTTTGGTCACTTCCCAGAAGCAGCCTGGCCATTCCCCCCTGCCTCGCCCCCTCGCCATCCTCCACAGGCCCTGCTGCCAAAGCCTTGCTAGGCAGAGCCATTTGCTGGGCTCGGTAAAAGAGTGACTTGGATTCTTCTTTGGTGCAAATACCAAAGCTGTGAGAAGTGAGAGGATCAGGTTCACAGCCGCTCTGCTTTAGCTAAGGACATTACTGGAGGCTCAAAGCCTGGTCCTTTAAAGAGAAACTGAATCTGAACTCCTGGTGTCTTTGTAGTGCATGTGGATATTTCTTTTCTAGAATCAGAGAGGTTAGAAAAGTCCTCCATGGTGCTCAAGTCCATCTGTCCCCCAAAATGAAACAAAGTTATGTTGCTGGGCAACCAAAAGGCCTCAACCCACTACTTTTATCCCAGCAAGTACAGTGAGACAAGAGCACTCCTTTAGATCCTGTGCACTGAATTCAGCAAAGCCTTCCCAGCCACTCCCAGCTGAGATGTTCAGGAATCAAAGGAGGAAGCTCCACCATGATTTCATTGGCAGTAATGGGGACACGCCTCTGGAAGTGCTGCCAGCTGAGCCAGGGGCTGGGCCTGGGGGGGACTCATGTGCCCCCATTGCTCTCTCAGGGCAAATGCCGTGTTTCCAACACCAAGGAAATGTAACGAACACTGCCTCAGGGATTTCATACAGACAAGAAGGCAAAATGGAACAAACTTTGGTTTAATGATACAGACAGATCATGTCTCAACAAAGACAAAATGAGAAAGGATGGAGCATGGTGAACACCAAACCTCTTACATGTAATGATAAATAACATACTATTAATCTACTAGTAATCTAACACAACTTATTATCTAATCGTACTAATACATCTTTAATATTACTAATGTATCTTAACTAATAAATTGAGAAATTCCTATCACGTAAACTTAATAGAAGAATAAAGAATCCTAAAATCTTAAAAAGCTATCTTATTTCTTTCTAATCCTCTTGAGGCCTAACTCTTGCTGGTCCTGGACAATTGCGGGGCTAATTTGGCCTTTTCTTCTTGGGGAGAGGCTGTGCATCCTTGCGTGGGCGATGTCTTCTCCTATGCTTCTTCCTCTCCTTGATGGTTTCAAACTCCCTGGAAGACAGGAAACAAATCATCCATTGTTAATTTCATACACACCATGAAGCCAGGTGCCGAGATCTCCATTTTTGAATGAATTTTTGTCTTTTCAGGCTGTGACACCTTTGTAAAGTGATCAGCACTGTGAGTCTGATCTTTCTGGTTTCAATTCTTTGAAATGTCTTCCTCCTTTTGCTTCATCCTAGGTTTAATTGGATCAGCAGCATCAAAGCAAGCTTTGATGCATGTGTTCCTGCTTGTATGAACTGTGTCTTGTTGGGGCATGGCAAGGTTTCACTGGGAATGCTGGGTTTGAACGAAGCTGTTTGGGTGTCAAGTGGGCTGTAAGCTTGAGCAGGGCTGCCAGGGGCGATCCTGATCCTGCAAGTGGCCTCAGCTTGCCCTGTGGTGCCTTTGGAAAGGGTCAGCGTGCTTTAGGCCAAAGGGGCAGCTGGGAGCAGAAGGAGGAGGAGCTCGCGCACCGTTGGCACTGCCCGCACGGAAAGGGGCCTCCCGCCGGCTGGGGCGGCTGGCGCGGTTGGCAGCAGGGACACTCCGCGCTGCCAGCCCGCTTGCGGCTTCTCTTCCCGGTCTCCCCAGTCTCCTTCCTGGGAGGCCTTTTCCTCCTCTTCCGTTTGCCCACAGTCTGGAAATCAAAGAATCCTTATCAGTGCTTCCTTCATCTCAGAAAGCTGGAATTCACAGCGTCCACCCCAAAAATCTATTGGCCTAAGCAAATTCTTCCAAACCCCGCGGAGCTGAGAAAAGGGCTGGATATGGCAGTGGGCTGCGGCAGGCTGCCAACCATGGAGGTTGGAGGAAAATACTCCCCTTCACTACAGCTGTAAGGGGGTGGGATAAACACGTGGCTATCTCTAGTTCTACATGTCTGATTTCTACCTCTCTGCCTAACATGTATTTATCTCTGGTTTTCCTCCCCACATGTCTAGGGTATGCTTTTTACATTCAGTCACACTAGTGAAGACACATGATTACCCATTTTCAGCTACCCAAAATGATCTCTCTCTCTCTCTCTCTCTGTCTCTCTCTGTGAAACAAATTGCTCTTTGCTGGTAAGGAAAGTATTAAAAGTGCCATAGCAGCAGCAGCTGCTTCTTGGGGATACACTGGGGTGCTACAAAAGATCTCTAAAATTTGGCAGCATCTCCATGAAGGCGGCCCATATGGCTGATGTTAGCAAGCAGTGGGGAATGAAAGGTCTGATTGGAACCTGAGGGTGCCAGCCCTTGAGAAACTGATTTGTAGAGAGTCAAAGCCCATTTTGATGGTGCTGCTGCTTTGTTGGGTCAATGTTATGCTCCAGAATTCCATATTTTAGGGCAGCAGCACAACGAAGCCTTGGGCAGCATCTGCTGCACCTTTCCCAGTACATGGGACTGTGATTGGTGTTACCAGTCACAGCTAGAAGATCTGCCTTCTGATTCCCCAGTGGGAGACAAGCCATACCAACTTGCAGAGCAAGCCAAATAATTGTTGATTAGACACTTCTTTTAGCATGGTGTGTTCTGCCCTTTTAGCTGTCCTGGCAATATAGGCCAAATCAGTGACTAGATTAAAAGGTTGTTGGAATTTTTTAAATGCTCTGACATCAGCAGCCAACTCAGGAATTTGAGGGGTTCCTTCAACAACTTGAACATCCGACTCCCACTTCTGTGTGTTTGGATCCTTCCAAGTGATAACCGATTTGTGTGATTTTCCAGAGCCATCTGTAAAAACTGTGAGGGCTTTAAGAGGAACCTTACCTTTTAGAGAATTTGGGACTAGATGGAATGTTTCTTTTAGTAGCTTGTGTTTTGGATAATGAATAGAGACTTGTCCAGGATAGCTGTCTAAAGCAAACTAAAGGTATCCATTTGTCTGTAATAGGGACTCTAATTTGTGTAGCTGAAATGCTACATAAATGTATGTTGGATCATACGCTGCAGGGGTTCGGAGGCGGTTCCTGCCTTTAATGATTAACTGAGCTAAAAGCTCTGGAGGGATTGTAATAGTTTTTTTGGTGTGACAAATATACCCATTCTATAATTAACAATTCATCTGTAGAAGACGGGTCCCACTGAAAAAGTAGTGCCTGGAAATGTGGGGATTTACCAAGAATAGCAAACTGGGAGGTTAGAGAGCGGTCAACGCAGTGTGCTTTTCGAGATGAGATAGCAGGTGCTACCTTTCGCAGCGCGTCGTGGGCATCTGGGGTTAAGATGCACTGGGAGGTCAGGTCATGGCTCCCCTTCAGTAGGCTGAACAAAGGGCACAGCTCTTCTCTCGTGAGTCCAAGCAGTGGTCGGATCCAGGTGATGGAGCCACACAACTGTTGTATGTCCCTTAGCATTTGAGCCTTATCTTTGATGGAGACACTTTAGGGAATAATGGCTGGCTCACTGATTAGGAATCCAAGGTATTTCCATGGGGAGGTCTACTGGGTTTTTCAGGAGCCATATCAAAACCTGCATCTTCAACTGCTGTCATAGTCTTTCTGATCACTGTGTTAAGGTAAGTCTTGGGAGCAAATTAAAATGTCGTCCATGCAATGTAGAATTATAGCTTCAGGGAAGGCTTTCCTGATTGGAGATAGAATCCCAGCCACAAACATTTGACATAAAACAGGGGAAGTTTTCATTCCCTGTGGTAATATGATCTAATTATATCCTTTAAAGGGTTCTTGACAGTTGATGATTGGTTTTGAAAATGCTAATTTGGGAGTGCGGGATGGAGAGGGATGTTGAATAAGCAGACTTTGATATCAAGGATTGTGAACTGCCAGTCCCTGGGAAGCATAGAAGGTGAGGAGAGGCCTGGTTGCAAGGGGCCCATGTCTTCTAAAACATCATTTACTTTCCAAAAGTCTTGTAATAACCTCCATCTGTCTTTGCCAGGTTTTTTATAAAAAGACAGGGGTCAGGGGCTAGTTGATGGTACGATGTGTCCTTTTAATAATTGTTGTCACACTAGGGCGTGGAGTGCTTCTAATTTGTCTTTTGGAAAGGCCCAATGATCCACCCACACAGGATCATACCCACAGGGAGAGATCATACCTTTTCCCACAGATGGACAACAGCCATATTGAGTGGTTTAGTTTTGATTTCTTTTTAATTCCCAAGGTTTCATTTTTCCAACATTGTAATACAGCATCTCTATTCAAATCATTATACTTACCTTGCTTAATTAAATATTTATTAATTTTTTCCCCCCCCATAATATCAGAATGGGACAAAAGCATAGTAAGAACAACAAGCAATTACAGAAATAGAGAATCTTCCCTGAGAATCTCTGAGAACCATGTTAAAACAATGGGAAGAACATCAACTTACTAAAGACCCACAGTTGAAGATTTTGCATTGCATGTTAGAATGGCCAAAGAAGAAATTAAAACAAGGTCTTCACTGGCCGAAGCATGGGTCTACCAGGATGTGGATTTGCAAAGTACTTTACAATTACGTCCAAAATAAATTAAATGCAGACTTGGATTGCAGCATGTGTGGAGGTCTGGTTTAAATATTGGAACATTGAAAAGGAAGTAGAAACAAATTCTCTCTGTAACGATCAATGATAAAGACACAACAAGGAAAACCAGTCAACCAAGGTGGGACCCATTAAATTTCCTCCCCGCTACTGCACCTCCTAACAAACCAGCTGCAATTGCAGCTGAGTCATTGGAGGCTTCAACGAGTCATGTAACTGAGAGGGCTGAAGAAGTTGAAAGTAGCAGTGGGACATCAGAAGAAACGTATAATCTACCATCCTCCTCCAGGCAAATTACAAATTCAGCCATGCAGGAAGTTCCTTCCAATCAAGAAGGTCCAGGCTTCTTCACTCAAAGGAGAACCCTGGCGGTACAAAAATGTTCTTTCTGCTCCAACAGTAAAGATAAAACAAAGGTGCCACCCCTCAGAGAGGTCCCAATGGGGGATGCACAAGGTGGAATAGGATATGGAAATGCACCACTCACCTCTTCAGAAGTGAGGCATTTTAGAAAGGAAATGGAGATATCATTCAGTGACCCAGTAGGTTGGTCAGAACAATTTGACCAATTCTTAGGGCCTAGGATTTACCCTTGGGGAAAATGAAATTCAATAATGCAAACCCTTTTCTCTCCACAGGACAGAAAAGTTATTTAGACTTCAGGGATCAATATATGGGACAGAGAACATAATTTAGGACCAACTGGAGAGAAGAAATTACCATTAACAGATCCAGAATGGAACCCTAGCTCAGATGAGGGAAGAAAATGCATAGCAGAATACAGAACCCGAATTGTAAGGGGAATAAGAGGCAGTCCCCAGAGTTAATAACTTGAAGAAAGCCTTTGGTGATGAACAAGAAAAAGATGAGAGCCCAATTGACTGTATAACTCGCTTAAAGAATAACATCCAATTATATTCAGAAATAGATTTAGATAGTGAAGGAGGGAAGACAATGTTCTAGGTCCACTTTGTGTTACATTCTTGGCCTGACATAAAACAGAAATTAGAGAAATTAGATGCATGGCCAGAAAGAAGTTTAGATGAGTTATTAGCTGAAGCACAGTAAGTTTATGCCAGGTGAAATGAAGAGAAAATGAAGACTAAAGCTAAGATGATGGCTGCTGTCCAAATTCCTAAACCAATTAGGCAGGATGGGGAGAATATTCAATTAAAGAAACCTATTTGCTTTTATTGTAAGAAAGAAGACCATATGCAATCCTGCTGTTTTAAGACATTGAGGGACTTAAGAGATTCTCCAAGTGGAGAATCAACCCTCAGAGAACTGAGGGGGTCAGGGGCTCTTCTTCTAGGGGCACAAAAACCATCTTCAAGAGCCCTTGATAAAATCAAGGATAGGACCCCTAGAACAATTAATGGAATTTTTAGTAGACACAGGAGCAGAGAGATCTTGTGTAATTGAAAAACCAAATGGATGTGCCATAAGCAAAGACACTTTCAATATCTGTGCTGCTAAAGGGGAATCCTTCCCCATTCCCATCATTATGAATGTCACCATAAAGGGTAATGGACTAACCAGAAAAGGGAGATTTGTTTTTCTACCTCCAGCATGTAACAACTTAATTGGTCAGGAATTCCAGATACCTTTGAAAGCTGGAGTTCCACAAGAAGGAAGGATGAAGGTCAAATTGGTTACTTTATCCACACAAGATGAACAACTGATTAATCCTACAGTGTAGGCCCAACCAGGTCGCTGGGATAAAATGAACATTACACCCATTGTAATGAATCTCCTTCCAGACATTAAACCAGCAAAAGTACCCCAGCACCCCCTTACAAAGACCAAAACGTATGGGCTAAAACCCATAATAACTAAACTCTGACATGATAATATACTAGAGCCATGTACTTCCACATACAACACCCCATTCTTGCTATTAAAAAGCCTGACAATAGTTACAGGCTAGTTCAAGACCTACGTGAAGTAAATAAAAGAGTGCAAGCTGTGTGCCCGTTAGTACAAAACCCTTACACCTTGTTAAGTTATCACCTACACACTCTTGGTTCTCAGTAACTGACCTGAAGGATGCATTTTGGTCATGCCCTGTAGATTCTCCTTCTAGACACCTGTTTGCCTTCACCTGGGAAGATCCAGACACTGGAAGGAAACAGCAGCTGACCAGGACCTGGCAACTGCAAGGGTACACGGAGTTGCCCACACTCTTCGGTCAGGCCTTGGAGAGCCTGTTCATTTCCTTTTCTCCACCCTCAGGAATACAAGTAACACAGTATGTAGATGACATAGTACTCTCCAGAGAGCAAGAATCCACTGTAAAATTAAGCACCATTCAATTACTGAACCATCTAGGAGAGAATGGACTAAGAGTATCTAAATCCAAACTACAATTTGTTAAACCGAAGTAAAATATTTCGCACATGTAATTGGTCATGGTACCGAAAATTGAGTACTGAAAGGATAGAAGGAATTTTAAATTTACAACCTCCACAAAAAAAGAGCGAGGTTAGACAATTATTAGGCTTAAGGAGGTATTGTAGAATATGGATTGATGAATACACACAAAGTATCACAATTTTATATGAAAAATTAACTACATCAGAACCTATTAATTGGACCCAAGAGGATAATAAGAACTTAGACAATTTAAAGCAAAAGATGATTCAGACCCCAGTTCTCTTTCTTCCTTCACTAGAAGAAGATTTTCACCTATATATTAAACCTATATAGGAATTACTTACGGGGTCTTGGCCCAAGAGTGGTCAGGATTTCATAAACCTGTAGCCTACTTGTCCATATTGTTGGTCCCTCTGTCCCAAGGATGGCAAACATGCATCCAATCAATCGCTGCAGCAGCCATCCTAGTAACAGCCAGCCAAAAACTTACATTTGAGAGAAATCTGATAGAATACATACCACACTCCATCCAAACCATTCTTAAACAACGAGCAGCCGAATGGCTAACAGACTCTCATACTATACAATATGGGAGCACCCTCATCCATTCCACAAATGTAACCCTGAAAACAACCACCCACACCAATCCCGCACAGTTCCTATGTGGAATTCCCCAAAAACAAGATCTCATGCACAACTGCATAGTTTTTTATAAACCTGCAAACAAAAATTCAAGAAGACCTCCTAGAGAGCCCATTAGCTGAAGGAGAAATCCTGTTCATCGACAGATCATCAAGAGTAGTAAATGGAAAGAGGTGCTCTGGATACTCCATCAGAGATGGAAAACAACTGTACATGTTAGAAAAGGAAAACTACCACCTTCCTGGTCTGCCCAGGTATGTGAATTAGATGCTTTGGAAAAAGCATTGCACAGACTAAACTATTGGAACCATTTATACAGACTCTAAATATGCATATGGAGTAGTCCACACATTCGGGAAAAGCTGGGCTGAAAGAGGGTTTCTCAGATCTAAGGGCAAAGACATTTTACACAAAGAACTTATATTAAAAATTAGAGGCACTTAAGTTACCGAAAGAAATTGCAATGGTACGTTCTCCAGGTCATCAAAAGGGAACTCTGGAGAAACTAGAGGAAGCATCCTAGCAGACCATGCTGCAAAGGAGGCTGCTTTTGAGGGGGAAGTAAAGGTATACAGATTTTATCCAAGAGACACACCCGAGAGTACACTGGACAACACTCTTCCCATCTCTGTTTTTAAAGACAATGAAAAACAGAAACTCATATCACTAGGTGGAAAGGAAGATTCTGAGGGACGGTGGCATCCTCCTGATGGCCACCAAATGTTAAATAAAGAGCTCACTCGAGAAATTTTACAGAACTTCCACCAAGCCACGCACTGGGGATCTAAAGCTTTAGCAGGTCACTTTCTTCAAAATTTTGGATGTCAGGGAATTGATGAATTAGCTAACCAAATTACCATAGGTTGTATAATTTTCCAAAAAGTCAATAGAAAATTAATGAGGAGAACGAGACCTGGAAGAATTGAAATTGCAATTAGACCCTTCCAAAGTATGCAATTTGATTTCACAGAAATGCCCCATGTCCAAAGATGGAAGTATTTCTTAGTGATTGTAGATCACCTTACCAATGGGGTTGAAGCATTTCCAACTGTTAATGCCACTGCTCAAACAATAAGTAAGGTAATCCTAGAACAGATAGTCCCAAGATATGGAATTACAAATTACATTGATTCAGACCAAGGTACCCATTTTACATCATTAGTATTGCAACAATTGGCTCAATTTGGAATAACTTGGAAATTACATACCCCTGGCACCCTCAAAGTTCGGGAAGGGTAGAACGCATGAATCAGACTATTAGAACAACCCAGACCAAACTGATGTTAGAAATGAAGTGGACTTGGATAAAGTGCCTACCCCTTGCCCTTCTCAGAATCCACAGCTAACCCAGAGCTGACTAAGGCTGTTCCCCATGTGAAATGTTATATAGGCTTCCCTATTTAGCCACCCCGCATCAAGTAACTGCCAAAGAGTGAGGAAATAGAAATATGCAAAGGTATATTCAAATGATTGCCCAGAATCTAAAAGACTTAAAGCAGAGAGGTCGTGTACCCCAGAACATTCCTTTAAGACTTCTATTTACATAAGATATGCCCCGGAGAGTAGGTACTTATTAAATGCTGGAAGGAACAATCCCTGACTCCATCAGGGGAAGGTCCTTTCCAAGTTCAACTGACCACAGAGACAGCCATCTGAGCACAGGAAAAAGGGTGCACTTCCGTCAGCCGAGTAAAAGGTCCAGTAACACCACCACAAGATAACGAGAAACCTCCATGAACTACTCTCTACAACAGTCCTCCCCGTGTTATCCCTGAAATTATTATATCAATTGTTATTCTCTCACTGTTTTACAGCAGAGAATCTAATGGTTATTGTACTTACTATTTAACAAGTTATTACGAATTTTCAATTCCATTTCTCCACCAGTGAAGAGTATAATTTCCCTGAGAAATTACTTTCCAATAACTATATCTTTTTTTTTTTTTTTTTTAAATTTCCTTGGGAGAAACAACATGAATAGAACCAAGGCCAGTTCCAGGTAGGACTTTCCTGCATCCAGGTACACTCCCATGACAACCAAGGGGTCTGAACCCAGTCGAAAAACCAGAGAGCTTGAAAGGTCTGCACCACCTATCAGAGAGTTCCACGGCACTTCAATCTTCCCATTGACCCTTAGGGAATGGAAGGTGCGCCCTACTCCTCATACTCTCCCTCTGGATCCTGTAGATCCCCCTTGTCAGAGCCTGCGTCTGCTGCCACCAATGCTAACATACAGTGTACCTGACCAAAGGAAACTCCTACCTCATAAAACACTCATTCCAGGCACATACTTATGTAAATCCCTTTTGTTATAATATGATGACACTGAGTAGATACTGACAATCAGGCAAAAAACAGTGGATTGGTAGAAATATTGGAAATGCAAACCAGAAAAGGAATGGAGAGTGCCCTGATCAAGAGATTTGGCTATATGTCGAATTTAATTATATAACGAAAAAGAAGGATTTGTTAAAAAGGAAAACTTATGATGTTGATTTGATTCGAGAAATTGTAATAACTGAAAGGGGGAAACAAAAGGGGGACAATCCATTAGCTACCAATAAAAACTTATTTATTGTTTTAGCAGAACAAATTAGTAAAAATCGAAATATAACCAATTGTTGGGTTTGTGGAGGCACCTTCAAATCAGAAGCCTGGCCTCAGCAAGGAGTCAGTACTGGACCCCTCAAATGACTTAAACTAAATTATTTCCCCTCCCAAACTCCAAGAGATCAAGACAATTGGCTATTGAGGGACACAGTTCTTGGAGAAGAATGTATCTGGAGAAAAGGAAAAAGATACACTGAGGAAGTTGTAGAAACTACCTGTAAAAGATATTTACTAACTGAGGATCACAAGACGTGGTGGATACTGAACGAACCAGATACCTTTTGGTCAAAGAAGAAAATCAGAAACAAGAACTGCATATTACATCCCAATGAACAACTTTATTAGTGCTGGGACCTTAAAAGTCAGCCTTATTCAGTATTACCCCAAGTTTCTAAGCATTGCACCTCCACTTTTATCACTCCTTCACATTTTTGGGAGGCCCCCCACGGTTTATACTGGAATTGTGGGCAAAGAGCATATTCTAAACTCCCTTCTCACTGGTGTGGCAATTGTACCTTAGGAGCAATACGACCTAGCCCCTTTCTACTATCAGAAGCAGCTGGAAACCAGCTCGGAGTTCCCCTAGATGATAAATTAAAGAGACAAAAAAGATATGAAATAGGGGGAATGCAACAATGGGGCGAGGAAGAGTGGGCCACCAGAGAGAATTTTAGAAACTTACGGACCTGCCACTTGGGCTCAGGATGGGAGCTGGGGCTATCAAACTCCCATTTACATGCTAAATCGCATTATTGGACTATAAGCCCTGATTCACGTCATATCTAATCAGGCCAAGAGTGCAATTGATTTTTTCAACGCCCAACAGAAGCAAATGAAAACAGCTGTATATCAAAACTCTTTAGCCCTAGATTATTTATTAGCCAAAGAGGGTGGAATATGCGGCAATTTCAACACATCAGACTGTTGTCTGCATATTGATGACCATGGTGAAACTATTACTAAAATTACCCAAAACATCAGAAAGCTTACACATGTTCCAGTCCGGTTTTCCCTCACTACACCTGAATAGTGGAAAAACATGTTCTCTGGGGAGTGGTGGAAGAAAGCCTTAATTATTTTTGGAGTTTCCTTAGTTAGCCTTCTCTTTCTCCCCTGCTTAATCCCATGTTTCATTCATCTAATTACCTCAGTAGTGCAAAGCATGTTCGCTAGTCAAAATCTTCAAACGAGCCAACATTCTATGCCTACTGTCAAGAAAATCATAAATCTCAATCCAATCAAAAGCGATAGGAAAACGGGTAAAAAGGCCCAGCAAGTTTAGATTAATTTTAAACAATTAAACACTATCAACAAAGAACTTTTACATTTATGTAAATGCAAAAGCCAACGACTAACATAAGAGAAAGAGGGAGGAACTGTCATTTATAAAATCCCTTACATGGCTTTTGCATTTGTGACTGGTTTATATTTGTAACTGTTAATTAGCTTTTGCATTTATAATTGTTTAAAGTTACTAGTTTGAACAAATAAAAGTGTTCAAATTAATGAAGTAAATAATATAAAATCATTATCAAGTTATACTAGCTATTCAGTAGATCCCAACTGAATGTTTAACAGTCCTGTTAAAATAGGTAGCAAAATAAGAACTATATTATTTTTATAATCCTTTGTTCTTAACCTAATTACATTATTTGTAAATTTATTTATCTCTTTTTAGTAGCCTTATACTTTCAAAGGTCCCAGTGCAGTTTCCTCTCACCAACAACATGCAGCATTTTACAGACAATTTCTAACCCACTCCAGGTTGAACTGGTAACTTGATGCCACAGCAATGGTGCATACTAATGAGAGAGCTTCCCATCAAAAACCTCAGAGATATCATCCCACCCCAGTGACAGCACACTCTGGGAAAGAAGATCTTACCCCATCATCTACTAGCACCAATCACCTGAGACTGTGGGGGCGGAACTGCAAGTACAGACTGAGGGGATCGAGAACATCAAAGGGGCAGCCTGGCCTGAAGAGCTGTCTTTGCTGTCTTTTACTGTTCCTGGGACTGTGACTTAGCTACAGCAGGGGATCCCACACTGCAGATTTTGGTCAATATCTCTTTTTAGAGACCTTTTTCCAGATTTGAGGGCAGACTAAGTGCATTCACTGCAATGCCCTCGGGTTCTTGCCTTGGGGCCAAACGCCAGTTCAGCTAGAGATTTCCTCAATCCTTGGGCTTGGGACTTTATCCTTTTTTCTTTCTTTCCTTTCTTCTTTTTCCTTACCTCCCTTTTTGTTTTTCCTCTTTAAATAAACACCCTATTTTTGTTCAAATCGCCAAAGCTGTATCTTTTTACCACATTCAGCAAATTTTCAGACTTCATGCCAGCTCCTCGGAGCAAAGCATGAAATTACTCCACCAAGGCAAGTATGTGTAGTACTCCCTTGTGTTGGCATCAGTTCCCGTGGCAGAACTTGTCTTCCCACTGGACACTCACATGCACCTGAGACTGTGGAGAAGCCCGGCTCCCTCCCCCTCTGTCCACAGCAACACAGACACTCCCAACCTTTCCCAAGAGCTGCAACACAGCCACAGGCACAGCAGCATCCCCAGCAGTGACACCACTGCTCTGCTCCATTCTGCCCTGCCCTGCTCCTCTAGTCACAGCTGCAAGCCTGTATCTCCACAAGAGGCTGTGGCCTGGAGGCGAGGAAGGAAAAGGATCTTCGCTCACAAACCGTGCCACAAACCCCATCCATGGGTCTTCCCACACAGAAGAAACACCTGACCATTCAGAAGCAAATTTAGAGCTTATTCACAGGGTGAGAACAAAAGGAAGCTTCCAACACGAAGGGTTTATTTATTTATTATAGTATTTATTCTGACTATCACTCATAACAAACTACAAACTACAAGCTATAAACTACAAACTACAAACTACAAACAATAACAAAGGCCTCCTCCAGGGCTAGAATCTGCTGTCAGCCATGAACTGCTGCGTGGCCATGATCAGAGGCGTCAGGGTGGAGACTGGCTTGGCTGATGTTACAAACGGATGCTGCCCAAAGAGAAAAAGAAGCAATGAACTTCTACTTTCCCCACAGCCTGAAGCAGGCTTTCTCTGGCTACCAGAAAGATACAGAAAGGAGGGCATTCTGTGCACCTCTCTCTCCACATCCAGGACCTGCAGCCGCTTTGCCTTTTACCTGCAGAAGTTCCTGGGCAGACCAGCGCCTGTCCTCGTCCCTCTCCAGGCAGCAGTGCAGAAAGTCTCGCAGCCACGCCGACTGTTGCCTGGGCTTCTGTAGCTTCGGGGGGGCCCTGGTGCTTATCAGCTGTTGAACCTAGAGAAGAAGGAAATGCCACACTCTACCTGTCTCCTTTGCACCCCAAACTGCTCACACAGACCCCACTGGACAAGCTCCACTCTGCAGTGGCACTTTACTCCCTGCCACAGGGTGGCAGATACCTTTCCTACCCCTACTAAAACTACCCAAAGCCAGAGGCAGCCATAGCCAGTCCAGTATGCAAAGGCTCTTGCCTTGACCCCTGATTTCACTGGATAATGGAATTAGCAGCAACTCCATCAGCAAAAGCACACTTTGCTTCACACAGCCTCTACAAGTGATATGGAAGACTGACTTTTGTCCAACTCTTCTATTTCCAAGGATTATTCCATAAAATGCAGCTCAGCACTGCTCACTGCTCCCTTAGGCAAAGCTTCTGCCAAGCAAAAGGCATCCTGATTTTTAGGTCCTGTTCATGCACAAAAATGGCAAGGGGATGATCTGGCCAAGAAGCACGAGAGACTGTGCAGCCTGGAACCTATCATTTTCAGTTGTTGGCAAGCTTTCCAGGCAGAAGGATGGGAGCAGATTTTGTTAGGGTGACAGCAGTGTCTGAGAGCAGCTGCAGCGTACCGTGCGGGAGGTTTTCATCAGGTACGGAGGCGCTCCTTCCACCATCTCGATCCCCACGATGCCAAAGGACCAGATGTCCACTTTGGGGCCGTAGGGCTTCCTGGTGAAAATTTCTGGCGCCATCCAGTAAGTCGTTCCAACAGCTGATCTCCGTTTGTTCTGCTCGGTGGTGAGCTGAGCAGCAAGGCCAAAATCAGCTGAGGAGGAAAAACCACTCTGATCAAGCCAGCGTGACTTAGGAAAGCAAACAAAAGAAATCCCCACTGTACCAATGTCCAAGAAGGCAGTGTGGAACCCAGCTGTAAAGGGGCCATGCTGCCATTCCTCAGGCCTGCAGCCAAGGAAATACGGAATTGGCCACTTAGCAAAACCCCCCAGTTTCAGGCAGTGGATTTTAGTCCCCTGAAGCTATTAGACTGTAACTGCCTTGCTTGGGAAGGGACACACACAACCCAAAGCCACCCCTGAGCCTTTCTTCCCAGCAACACCTCCCTGCACCTTGTGGCTGTGCTCTGTGCTTGCAGCAGGGCAGCCTGCACTGCCACAGGTCCCACTGCAGGGAACTGGAGCCACCCAAAGGCAGCCCCACACCGCAGCCTGCCACGGCTGAGCCTGGCCAGCAACACCCACCCAACTTGACTGATCCATCCAAGCCCAGGAGAATGTTGTGGCTTTTGATATCTCGGTGGATCACTTGCTTGGAGTGAAGGAAATCCAGGCCTTGCAGGCACTGAGAGAGGAAAAAGAAACACAAGCCTAAGTGGACTTCATCCCACAGGCAGCAAAGTGGCACATCTGCAACACTGACTTCCTGGGGGATGGTGAGCCATGGCAGGACAGGCTGCTGGCAAGGGCAAGAGCCTGCTGCTCCACCATGAGAACAGCAGTGCCTTTCTAAGTGAGGGTGTGTTTGCTTCTGAAAGAGAAAGGGCAATTGTTCCTCTGGCCAGTGCCCTGCAAACACAGACCGAAGGAGCCCTGCTGCAGTGGCTGTGCTCTCTCCAGCCAGACAGCAGTGGATGCTTTTGCAAACACCACTTTGGGTGCAAGGCTCTCCTTTGAGGCTGAGCTCTGGGAGAGTCCTGTGAGTATCTCTTTGTCTTTGCCCCTTGCTTCACTTTGCGCCACCAGTGCCTTTGCCCTTACAGGGAAGGAATGCAGCACACACAGGCTCCAGGCAAGTGTTTAGAGAGGCAAAGACAAACACACTAGAAGAAGGGCAGGGACACTGGCAGGCACTTCTGATGCTCTTGCTACTGCCAAGGACATAAGAGAAAGGCTTGGAAGATGAAATCTCTCCTCTCCTTATCACCCATTTGGAAGGACCATCCCGACCAAGCCATGGGAAGGAAGCACAAGTGCCATCCCTTACCTCCCGAGAGACAGCTGCTATCTCTTCTTCTGCCATGTGAGTCTCCCTGATGACATCGTGTAAAGAACCTCCGTCCATGTATTCCATCACCAGCCAGAGTTCCTCATCCACCAGGTAGCTGAAAGGAGGAAACAACAGCCTGGAGATGAACGCACGCACTTACACAACCTGATGGATTCTTGTTTCTGTGTCTCTCTCAGAGGAACACAGGAGGAAGTGAGTAGTCATTCACTACGCTCTGCAGGACTTGAACTCTGTGCAGTTTAAAAGACTGCTCGGTATCCACACCAACGCAACAGGCCAAGGGAAATACAATAGACAGTGCTTTGTCAGCACTTCAGACCCAGGGGAAAAATCAAACCCCAAACACAACAAAACAATGTGGAGAGAGGACAGGAACTTGGAGGCTGTTGACTCAGTAAGACAGGGCCCAGTCCTGTCTTTGAAAGCACCCTTCAAGCAAGGTATGCCAGGAAAGATGAAAGCAGCCCCAATGCAATCTTTTCCCAAGATGCTGTAGATCAGCCCAGAAACAGGAATTAACAGCTCCATCCTCTTTTGTCAGTGCCCAAAAGAGTGGTTGCACCTCTGGCTTGCAGGATGTGAATGACCTTTCATGGCAGAACAGCAGAACCACTCACCTGTCTACATAGTTCACAAGGTTGGCATTCTTACTGCCACGCATGACCTGGATTTCATTCAGGCACAGCTCGCTGCTGCTCTCTTGCAGGAGACTAATTTTCTTGATGGCCACCTAAAAAAACATGGAAAGCCATGAACCAAAGAAGTCTGTGGCACAGGAGCTCAAGGGGATGATGGAGACAGTGATTACGGGATGACAGCAGCCCCAGCTGGGCTGGGCCAAACTGCCTTGTGACTGGACATCAGACCCCGTGCTTGGGCACCTCCCAGGACAGAGTGACAGATATCCTTTGCCTTGTAAACCTGGGAGAAACACAGTCTAAGCTCTCCACGTCAAAGCTCTAACAACACTCACTGTGCCCACAGTCTTCCCCAGGGCCTTCCTTTATCATTCCCATTGACATTGACACACCTCTTGCAAGAAGGAATCGATTCTGTGCCAGTAAAAATGGAGCAAAACTGCTGGGAAACCTTGGGCACTTCTAGGGGCTTGATCATTACTCCAGCAACCACTGGCATTCTCCATTGCACAACTACAAAGCAAACCCTTACAGACATCACAGATAAAATTGTGTCCTAAAAACATCTTGAGGGTTATTCCCCCTAAGAAATACAACCCTACATATTTCACAGAAAAAATGCCGTGATGATGAAAACATCATTAAGGACACCTCCAAAATAGACAATCCAAGCAATTCCTCACTTCAGGAATTTGCATATTATTCCACTAAAATACTTTACTTCACACCACTGATATTTGCAATTACTGCCTGACTGTAAAAAGAAATAAGCCGTGCCTCGATCCTCTAGGGATGTACACCAGGCTCTGAGCAGGACTCAGGCCCTTGAGACACTCCTTGCAGACCTTTCTCTCTCTCTAAGCACAGATCCCAAGGGCAGCACTGCAGGTGGCTGCAGAACTACCAGCATGATTCCCATGTATTGGCTAACAGCCAGAAATGAGAATTCAGGAACGCTGCAGCCCCAAAGAGCAGTGACATGCTCTGAGACACCACCTGGGCACTTAGACCCAGCCCTGTGTCCTCCTCTGAAAGACACCGCTTGGCCTCCTTGCATCCCCTGGGGCAGCTGAGAAGGACAAAATCTGTCCCCACTGTATTTGGCAGGCAGACGCTGCTCTGCACTCCATTTGCCTTTGCAGCAAAGCTCTGCTGGCGAGCCAAAGCTCAGCCACAGCTCACAGCAGAGGGGAGGGCACTCGAGAGCTGCAGAAGCTGCGGCGCTGCTTGAGGCTTACCTCTTCTCCTGTGGCAGTCTCCACTGCCATGCACACAGTGCCGAAACCCCTAGAAACAAAACAGCAGCAGAGAAAGAAGAAGTCCTTTAGTCCCTGCAAGTGCAAAACAAGTCCAACAGGAACAAAGTCCTGGGGAAAACAGTAAATGGAACACCACAGATTCTTCTCTGGGTTTTTTCTCCCTTTTCTCTTTCTCTAGCTGTGCATGTGTCGGATTTTTCCAGGAATTTGCTGGTTGGGTGTTCTTACACCTCTCCTTGGAGTCTGTCTGCCAAACTCAAACAGACACAGATCCCTTCTCCAGCTTGCAAGGAAAGTAGTGTCCAGCCACAGCCAGAGCAGGCAAAGGCTTCCCTTGCTGCATACACAAATGGAGAAGTCCTCAAAACACAGGATCCTTAGGCAGCTGTGTTCTGGGTCCAGAGCCATTGGCAGCTGCTTCTCTTCCGTGCACCAGACACTGGAAGGACTCCACTTTTCTGGCGACTTCTTGTACATTTGGCTTCTGTTCTGGGGTGACGTTATGATGCTTGTACCCCCAGTCACCTGTTCTGTTTATGCTGGATGTTATATTCTGTGCCTCCAAGACTGGATCAGACTATAGGGGCCGGGAGAAGAGGGAGCACAGAGTTTTGTTATCAGCTGCACTCTCCCCCGCAGTCTGCTGGAACACAGAACTCCAGTGTTGTTGTCTGGGCACAGATGGGGCCACACACCACACTCCTTTTGCTTTTTAGTTAGTTTAGCTAGCTAAGGCAGTCTGAGTTTTCCCTTTACTGTTTTTCTTTCCCTTTTCTTGGAGTCATTCGAACCTGCTCCAGACTGGGACCTGGCAAAACACTGAGAGCTCACACTTTGTAGCCCACCAGGGCCTACTCTGCAGCCTTTCCCAGCACTGGAGAATGACAACCCCCAGGAGAGACTTTCTGAACTTGCCATCTCTTCAGAGCAGCAAATGAGTTTTGTCATCCATGATTGTTCATTTTGTGTGCTGGGGAGTGATTTCTCTGTTAAATAAACAATTTCTTTCCACTTCTCTCCAAGGAAATTGTTCCCAAACCGGCTGGGGGCAGTGGCTGTGTGGGTTTGCTTTTGGGAGGGGCCCTTTCTGGAGGTTTCCTCCAAAATTCACCCTAAACCAGAACACCTTGTACAGAGAAAATGCTGCAAATCAATCCCATCTACAGTCAGCAGAGCTGGCTTTCAAAGGGAACAGCTTGGTGGATTCTTTGCAGCAAAGGCCTAAAGCCCACAGGATCCACGAGGGGTCTGCCATCAGGCAGATGATGCCTTTTCCTCTGGAGTGCATTGCCAATGGGCATGCCCCTGAATCTTTGCCTTCTGCAACCTTAGCCAAAAAAGAGAGCAGCTCCTTTCATTTCTGCTTTTGGCTTCTAGACTTGGTGGTGGTCATCCTGACCACTGAATTTTATTTGCAGCAAAATATTGGAAAGAAATGTTACTGAGAGCTGTTTCCTGACAGCTGTCAGCTGCTAACTTGACCTTTGAGGCAACGAAGTTTCTCCTCCTTTCATTCCCACGTACTCTGTATTCTTTTATGACATGCCAAAATTATTTCTCCTACAAAAAGTGGCAAACAGGTGCGAACACACTTGAGGGACAGGAGGTCTGCCAGGTGCTGCTCTTTGCCACAGATAAGACATTGCCAGCATTCAGGTGTCTCTGCTGTGCCTTCACAACACAGCTATAAATGCTGGCCAGCACTGAGAGATCACCTGGCATCACCTTAATGCAGTGTCTGAACAGCTTTGGAGCTTGCCTGATGTCACTCTGGGGAGATGGGACACCAGCAAAACACACTGCCCCTCCCTTTGAAGAAGGAACTGTGGCTGCACTCACCCTTTGCCAATAGTTTCCAGTTCTGTGTATTTAGCCTCAGGATCTCCCTCGCTCACCAGCATCTCTGTAAAAATCCCAAGGAAAGATGCTCACTTCAAAAGAAATCCTACCCTGCAGCAGGTCACAAAGGCAGCCCCACTCTCCGGGACACTGGGCCCTTTCAACTCAGTCAGTCGGGAAACAACAACACCACCGCACCAGCACCACCTCAAAAACAGCAGCAGCAAGACAAGCAGCCCTGCAGCACAGATGGCCTGCACAAAACTAAAAGTCTGAAGTAAAATCTAAGCACACAGAGCAACAGTCAGAGGAGACAGGGATCAGAAAACTCTAACCAAGAGAAGTGGTTGTTGTCTATAAACATTAAGGGCAGCAGGAAAAACAAAGCCTTCCTGTTCTTGGCAATGAACACTCTGCAACATTCAACACAAGCTTTCATCCTTGCAAACATCAAAGGCATCTTGGGTTCTGGAATCAATTTTTGTCATCAGCTGCCCTCTCCAGAACAGGAATAATATTGCAAAGTGCTTCCAGCAGAGCCCAGATCTCCAGCTTTAAGCAGGGCTTTGCCTAAACAATGCCCTTCAGCCTTTCAGGAGCAGCAGCTCATCTTATGAGCTACTGTGATGGCCTCAGGAATGAAGTCCCTCAGCCTTTAGGACAGGCTGAGTGCTGAAGATGACCTTGGCCGTGCCCACAGCAGCTGGGCCCCGCAGGAGCTCCTTGAGGCCTACTCATTCGCGAGGTCACAGCCTCCTGCTCAGCCAGAAACAATCTCTGCCTGGCCTTTTGCCCACAGGGAAGCTCAGGCAAAGCCAAACCAGGCCGAGCTGCTCTCAGAGGCAGGAGCAACACCCCGCTGATCCCTCACCACCTCAGAGCACAACAACAGGGCCTGTGTGGAGGAGGCCTCAGGACCTGGCACTCAGCTGAGCAGGAGCAGGAGATGGGACAGCTCATGCCGACACACGCGCACACAAGGCACTGCTCCTGCACACAAGGATCACAAAGGACCTACTCAGCATGGCCAGGCACTTGTCCTCTGTCCTCTCTCGCTGCTGCTCTCTGCTGCCAGACGAGCTGGTCGTGCTCCAGGTGCACGAGCTGCTCGTGCTTGAGCTTCCAGCCTGGGCACTGGAGCCTTCTCCCGAGCCTTCAGCTGCAGCTCGTGCAGGTGCCAGGACAGAGGAGATGGAGCTCTGGGACAAGAAATGAATTTGGGTTACAAATGTGCCTGGCAGAGATGCCCCTCCCATCTTATTTCAAATGCAAGCCCCTAGGAAGATGCTGCTGGCCACACCCAGGGCTCTTCACCTCTCAGCCTGTGCAGCCCGCTTCAACAGCTCAAGGCACAAAATCCAAAGGCTGCTTTTACATGACGGACAAAATGACACCAAAGACGCTGCTATCCAAAGCAGGCACTTACTGGTGTTGTTTGCTCTGGCTGTGGGCTGACAGCAGGGCCAGGTTCATTGGCACCTTCCTCCTCTTCAGCCTCTTCCTCGGGTACAGAGGCAGCCAGAGTAGGTGCTGACGCTGCCCTTGTGCTCTGTGGACAGACAGCAGCATGAGGGACAGGAAGAACCTGTCATTCACCACCTCACCTATATTCAGCTACAGGCCCCGCTGCAGCTCAGCTCTTCCTTTAGCTACTGACTTTAGCTGCTCTGTGGGGAGGGCCAGGTCCCTGCTGGTGACAGTGCCTCCTCATGTCCTGCAAGCTTGTGAACTGCATCTTTGCACTGCTCTCCTCACAGGGGACAGGGAGCCTGCACAGCCACTGGCCACCAAGGGCCTCACTTGTACCCCAGCAGCATCCAAAGACATCCTAATGCTACCTCTTGTCTCTTGCTAAGACAAATTCACAGCCCCTTTCAGAACAGTAGGAACCTGCTGCCTAAACAATCCAAGTTCCACTCCCCTTTTCCAAGCCCCACTGACTGACCGAAGGACTGGAAAGGTTTTGGCCCACAGCATCTTCAGCCAGGCACAGGAGGTGCTGTCTGATCAGAAACTTGCAGCTATGCTTTGCTCCAGCCACAGCACGACCCAGAGCTGCCACTTACTGATGCTGGATGCTCAGGCCCTGCAGTGGCAGCAGGTGCAGTTTGGGGAGCATCTTCCTCTTCTTTGGCCTCTTCTGCAGGAAGACACGCAGCCAGAGGATCCTCCGAGGTTGGTGCTGGGCTCTGCAGACAGACAGCAGCGTGAGGGACAAGTGACCTTCTTTATATTCTAGACCCAGATGCACTAAGGAGAAATCATCTGCAGAGAAATGGGATTCTAAGTTGTTCCAGCTCAAGTAAAATGGGACAATTAGAGGGGACTGCACTTTCTTGTGCAGGAGAAATTCTGTCATGGCTTAAAGCAGCAAGCAACCCCACTTCCAGCTGCTTAAAAGCTCTGAAAAGAAACTGGAGAAAACAGCCTGGGCTCCTCTTGCTGCTGCTGCTCTTGCTGCAAAGGGTCTGGACTGTAGTTTCATTCATCCAACCAGGCTGGCACTGGACTGCAACAGGCCCAGCTCACAGCTTGCTCCACAATTGTCAAATGCTACCAAGGCCAGAGGCTCCTTTCCCACTCACCCAAAGACCGGATTCTCTCCAGGCACGGGTGATGTGACCTGCAACACACAAGGGAAAAACAACCAGATGCTGTAAGAAAACTGCCTGTGCTGGGCAAGCCCACAAAAAGTCAACCCAAAGACAGAGCATTCTGCTTTCACTACACCACTCCATCTGCAACCCCTGTGTCACACAGCAAGCAAGGCAACAGCACAAAATATTGCCTGGTGTCTACCTTCTGTCCTCTGTGGCCACTCAACCCATAGAAACTTGAGACTCAGAAAGGCCCAGTGGTTCTGTAACAATCATTGCTTCTGCCCCACCCCACCCAGCAGGAGCTACAGCTCCTCCCTTTCCTGTGCTTCAGTTTTCTCAAGAGATTGCATGCAGCAATTGCTATGACCTCACTGGAGCCTTTCCCCAGAAAAGCTCCACCCAAGTGCCCCTTAGCCAGGGTGGCAGTTCTATCGTGACACAGCACAGGAACAACTCTAGGGTTCAGGAGTATACAAGAACTCCTCTGAAATGTCTATCTCAGAGGCCTTTTCCAAGCTGATTCTGTGACTTCATCACAGAACACATGGCTCTTTTAGCGTGCAGGAAGTGTCAAGGTCCACAGGCACATGCTGGGATGAGGGAATATAGACAAGAAGACTTGAACTGAGGGACTTTCCCTCAGTCCTGGAGAGCAGTGCACAGCTTTTACAAGGACTGTTGACAAGCTCTCCCACTCTTCCTGTCCTGGAAGTTGTCTTCCTTGAGCCAGCAAACTGAGGAGACTCTAAACTCCATAGCCACAGGCTGTGCCATGGGAGGAGTGGAATCCCTGCAGGCCACATTACAAATGCTGCCCACTCCCCACTGGCTAGAGACACCCCTCTCTTAGCTGGAGCTGTTGACAGCGGCTTGACCCAACCAAAGGCCTCTTTGTGGCATTTTGGTTTCCATATGCTGCAACATCTACTTACGTGCCAGGTGGGTGAGAAAGTACCCAGAATAAGCCATGGAAAAAGCCGTGCAAACTGCAGCACACACTCCCTCCATGGCTCGAGCAGCACTGCTCAAGTCTGCACCAGACAACGCCTGTGGGAAAATCAAAAATACTCTGAGTCCTGCTGGCAGAGACCTCGTCAATCAGCAGGTTCACCTGCAGTGAGCGTGCCACAGAGCTGCTCTGCACACTGAGCCCTTCCAGGCCTTGGCACAGCAACTTTGCCTTGACAAAGCTGGGATGCGGCCGCTGACATCACAATAGCAGCCGCCCTAGGCTGGATTGTGAATTCATGCATAGAACCAGACCTGCTCTACACCTAATGCCAAAAAAGCCTGCAAAGTTCTCCTCTGCTACAAAGCAACACAAAAAGCCCTCCTAGTCCATCACCTGTTGCTCAAGGCATGTAAGAGCAGAAACACACTGAGCCCCTAGAGCCCACACTGAGAAGCTGAGCACTGAGAAGGGACCAGGATGTGAGGAACCACATTAGTAGTCTTTGGCCACTATTTCTGCTGAGCAAAAATCAGAAGGCTTGTTCCTTTGTGGTAGAAATCAGAAAACAAGGAGAAGAAGCACTGCTTTAATTACATTTAGAGGTTTCTCCTAGGTACAGAGACATGGTCATGGATCTTTCTGTATATATATTTTATTTATATATACACATATATATATCTATATATATGTATGTGTATTATATTATTGAATACTATATATTCAAAACATTTTACATCATAGCTATGGGAAATGGCATTCCCACAGCAGGGAAATGCCATGACAGAAAATGCAAGGAGGATCGTTCTGTCTGACTCACTCTAACAGGGAGGCCTTGGGACCAAAGCACCACCACCATTTTTCCCCCCATTTTTCTCCTTCCACAATATTGCTCAGGAGGCGGGGCTGAAATGGGTGTCACGGAAGCGGCAGCTCTGACACACAGCTGAAACCATCAGGGCCAGGGTGGCATGTGGGACTGTTTTTCCACTGCAGCAGAACCAGGCAAGCCAGAGTGGTGACACTGATCCCAAGTGAGTCCAGCCAAGCCAAGTGGAGCCCAGCAGGGTGATAGGAAGAGGCAGCTAAGTGGCACATCCCATTCCCACACACATGCCCAGCGTGGCAGACTGATGGCAGTGGCGGTGCCAAACAGAGCTCTGCAGGGACAGAGAGACACCCATCACCATCGCCACTGCCACCATCCCTGCTGCAGAGAGGGAGCAGGAAACTGCCACTGCAGGTGCACAGCTGCTCCAGGCAGCACCAGCAGCCCCCATCTACCATCAGAACCATTCTGTAAGCCCTTGCCATCCTGTCTTTGTTCCAGGGGCCCCATGTGACACTTCACCTTTGTTGCTTAAGCCATTACTCCTTTTGCACTATTTTCTTCTTATTGTTGTGCACTGCTTTTTATTTCCTCACTACATTATAACTCTAATAGTTTTAACCTCTCATTTATTGTTTTCTCCATTGTCCCTTTCCATTGTCATGGAGAAGGAGAGAGAGGAGAGGCTTTACAAGGACTACCTCAAGAAGAGGACATAGAATGGAGGGAAGGCCTTCGAAAGAATAAACAACCCTCATGCTGCCGCTTTTGCAAGGAATAAATGTCCAAGTTTCTTAATATCCAGCCACAAATCTGTGGAGTCTTGACAGCCAAGAAGCACAGGAACCTGGACACCTTGTTGTGAGAGACTAGAGGAGATTGCTGGCTCAACACTTTTCAGGGGCTTGTATGTGGGGAAGGGGGCAGATCAAGCCTTGCTCTGGTGAGGCCATGCCCCACTCGGCACGCCCCACACCCCCAGGCCTGTATCCCAGCCCAGCAGCGGCCACTGATCCCTGGCACACCAGAGGCAATGCCCCACACCTGTGTCTGGAGCCCCTAACCCAGCTCCTAAATGGCCAGGTGAGTGGGAGCCCCATGTGGGGGAAGGCCCCAGGAGAGCCAAAGGCTATTTACCTTGGGATATGTGGCCACCATATGTCTTGACCCTACCTCTTCTTGGAATTTCTATCAGCTGAACACCAACTGGAACCAGGAGTGATAGCTATGTTGGTTCTTTTCTGTCATTCTCTTTTTCTCTTTCTTCTCCCTTTTCCCTCCTATCAGAGTTTTGAAAATAACTTAAAATGTAACAGGTTTAGTAATCTAAATGTAAATTAACTTACTAAGATTACAAGTTGAATGGGCTAAATTAATGCTTCATAGAATGTTTTATGTTGATTGAATCCTGCTCTAAATTATTTTTGCCTTTCAAGTTCTCTGATTTTCAGATGTTGCCAGTGAAGGGTTTTGATGTTGTTCCGAACTCTTGAGAACATCTCGTCAGTATTTCTCCTGCTTTTCTAACTTAGAGTACATGAACAAGTTTAAATCCTTTTAAAGTATCTCATAGAGCAACGTTTTTGGAGGCTTGCATTTTAATTGGCACAGCAAGCAGGGTACTCTTGAGGTGATATGGGCCTTTTATACAGCATTAACTGTTCATGACATAATAAAGGAGAAATAAATTTTCAGTCAAAGCTGCTCTTTTCTGGCAGAAAATTAATAGAATCCCACGCAGAAACTGATCTGAACTGCTCTCCAGTGACGCACTTGCTAAAAGCTTATATAGAAAGCTTGTCCAGCCCTAAAGAGAGATGGGGATGGAGAGAAACTAGCACCATCCACAGTTACTTGTGGAGAAACATGAAATTTGGTAGAAGAAAATTAAAAACTCCAAGTAAAGGACCATGCCTGGTATCCATATGCATGGAGGTTTGACTCAGAGCTGTATGGTGCCCATCAGCTGGAAAAGGAGCTGCATCAGCTGCAAATTGCTGAGCCTGAAACAATAGCCAGCCTCAGACCAGAGTAGGAATTGAATGCCAGGATGAAGCCAGCCCCCAAACCATGAGAAACCAGTGAAACACGCTCTTCCAAAGCCAAAGAGCTTTAGAGTTGCAATTTAACACTGCTGGGGAAGGCCTGGAAGCAGTGTTTTCCATAGTCCAGGAACAGCCAGGCCTTCCTGACTGCAAGGTCAGCCCCACAGCCCTTGGGAGGGCTTTACTGCCTCAAAGTCCAACCCCGCCCCTCACCCTAAACTCTGCCCACCCCTATAAAATACAGAGGCAGGATGCCCCGAAGATGATGTCACCTTCCTCTGCTCCCTGGAGGAGAGGTTCAGCTCTGCAAAGCCAATCTTCTTCCCTCCTCATCCCAAGCCCTGCTCACTTGATAAAGAAGGAATTCACTTACCAGGATGCAGTGTCTGGCAGGGATACCTCATTCTGCAACAGAAGTGGTTGAACTACACTGGAAAATAAGCAATGATCGCAAAGAAAGGGAAATGGAGAATGTTTTGCGAATTTGGATTTGGGGGAATGAAATAGAACTTTTGGAGAAGGAAGCACATGGTGAAAAGCGCTGGTCTTTTGCTCAGGGAACAACTTGTGGTATGAAACGTTTGGACCCCTTGCAGAGGGGGGAACCCCATACCATGCATGAGAAACAGCTGATGCCTGTTGACCTTCTTCTGTGTTATTGTAAGTTATTTCAACATACAAGGATCAAAACTGAGAAAACAAAATCTTGGCACCACCTCCAAAAAGTTATTGTTGTTGATAGAAGGTGGTGGATTGAAATATCCCTAGAGGCTCTCTGGAAAGAAAATGGGGATTAAATGGGGACTCAGTTTCCCTGGATTCTTAATGAAGCTTTGCAAACTGCTCCTGCCCTGCCTCCTTCTGGCAGCCCTGGCTATTGGGCCTTCTCTGCCACCAAAGGCTGGAAGCCAAAATGCTGCTGCTAGAGCATAACCCTTAGGAGAAAATGCTTTTATCATCGTGCAAGTTTGTTGTTTTGGTCTCACTAATAAGCCTGAATGTTCAAGAATGTCCTCACTAGTCAGGAGACTGGGTGTACATCCAGACCCGGAATGGAGAGCCACTTAACCAGAAGTGGAAAGGACTTTTGATCCCATGGCTGTGAGATTTACAGCTGGACATTCCTAAATTATGTGATTAAAGTTAGCTCTGGACACATGGAATTGTATTGGACAGTCCAGTAAATGTAACTCTGCTGCAAATAAAGCTGCAATGGACATTTCTAAAGTGAAAAACATTAAATGGTTTCTCTTTCTGCCCATTTCCAGAGCAGTGTCCCTGGTATGGCAGCAAGGCTGTTTGTTCCTGAATTAGTCAACCATCCTAGCAGGACCGTGTACCTAATGACTACAATAGCAAGTATGGCTTTGAGTGCCAGAGGGGTAAGAGACCAAGAAAGAAAAGAGAGCCATGTCTATAGGAGTGTGCACCCTAATGGCAGAGTGGCAAAACTAGCCTTTGTCCCCCAGAAAAGGAAAGAAGGCCAGAAGTTTCTCTCAAGGATTAGGTGAAAAGCCACCTCATGGGACCTCAGGGACTTCACCAAATACTTGAGGACATCTAATTGGATAGAAGCCAAAAAGTGCCGCTTGATCCATCAGGGAGAAAAAGAAGAGAAGAAAAGAGCTAAGTGCTTTTGTGAAGTGTTTTTACCAGGAGCGGACTGCTGCACCTGGCTCGAGTTTTTCTCTTTGTTATTATGCCTTTTATTAAACCTTTTTGTTTCTAACACTACAGCAGAAGTCATCCTGCTAATTTTATGCCCCCAGAGTAATAGATAAGCTGTCCTTGGGTGTATTATATTTCTTTTGAGGGCTTATGAGACCTGGCTAAGAAAAAGAAACATAATAGAGCAGAGCTGGGCAGCAGTTGGGGGTACTACAGTGCACTCACAGCCACCTGCCAACGCAGCTGGCCAAAACTAAAACAAGCAAACAGAAGTAAAACCAAACAGACCAACCCTCAAATAATTTTTAAAAATTAAAAAAAAAACAAACCAACAACCAAAACCCCAAACACTACAGGTGCTTGGCCTAAAGGCCTGGTTACTGATAACATAAGAAAACAACTATTAAAGATGACACCTGGGACACCAGCTGGCCAGAGCCAATTCCCAGCTATCCCATAATTTGCCTTTCTGTGCAAGCACAGAAGTTTCAGTTGCCCACCTTTCAGAGAGAGGAGCCTGCCAGACCAGGTTGAACATTCAGCAATGTCTACTTCAATGATCTCAAGCTTTCAATCCAAGCCCAAGCTTATGAAATGTGATTCTTCCTTTAATTTCCTAGATTCAAAACTGATTCTTCAGATCTACGCATGAGACAGTTCTCCAGATCTACTGAGGACATGGAATGGTTTGGAAAGCAAACTAAGGAACAAGGCACAAACCCAAATTTTATAGGGCCAGGGAGAAAATGCTAAGAGGAAAAAGGGCAATTGTGTTTTTATTCCATCATTATTAGCTATAACTTGCAATTGCTGTGGGGTAATTAAGAGTTTATTCAGGTTGACAACTTGAGTCAAAAGTTTATTTCATTCCTGAAGCTGCAGACTTGAAATGCTTCAAGTTCTTACATCCCAGGGGAATCCTGTATGCAAAATACTTGAAAACACATTTTTTATCAGAAAGAAAAAGAGATTTAAGCATTGTTGCAAATGTTTTATATATTCATAGAAATATCAAACTACTAGGTTAATTCCTGAGACTATTTTTATCTTTTGCTCTTGTGCTTATTGTTGTCTTATTCCATATTCTCTTACTGCTTGTAACCTACATTAATCCTATCTCAATGCATGCAATAATAAAGCAAAGAATTACCTAAGGGATGAAAAGAAGGCATTCCTCACTATCTTGCATAAGGATGAAAACAGAACATTTCAAAGGCTTCAACAACTCATTTCTCTGAATAGGAGCAAAGAAATAAAAGGCAGCAAGCTTTAAACACTCCACAAATTCCAGCTCAAGTAAGAAGCTCACAAAGGGCACTAAGGCAGGGAGACGTGGACACGTGCACACCATCACCTCATCTGACAACAATGAACCTGTTTCACAGCACCAGGCAGTTCATAGAGCCAAACTCCTTCCCCAGCCCCATGGGAAAGCAGTGTCAAGGCACAGGAACCGGGAAGTGTCCCAGGGTGCAGAGATAATGCTCCCAGCATTTGAGCCAGCAGCACTGGCTCAGACACACTGAAGTTCAGCTGTTGCTGTGCAGCAGTTTCTTCACACTGCTAAGTTTCATGGGGGTGGCTGTATTTTTCACAACAGCCACTTCAGTACAGGATGGGCGTAGTGAAAGGCACCGCAAGCTCCTTTGCCCTCGGTGGATGTTTGCCATGGAAGAGCATACTCAAGCTGGCTCTTCTAAATCCCAGGGTCCTTGCTCCCTTCAGTGTGCTCAGCACGACCTTCAACTCTATGGTGCTGTGCAACTGGAGCAGCAGGACAGGGACCTCTGCAGCCTGAGCTGCCCTTGTTCCTCTCTGCCCGTGCACAGACGACGGCGTGGAAGAGAACGGCAGCAGGGCCCTGCGTGTCCCCGGGCTCAGGATTTGTGCTGCTTCAGCTCCACAGAGAGAGCCACGAGTCACGTGAAAAAGCCAAAGTGTTTATTAAGGGAAGGCAAAGCAAAGGGGTGAACTGGGAGGGAAAAACGTGGATGGGCAGGGTGTGGGGGCTGGAGGGAGGGAGCTGCCAACAGGGAGGGAGAAGGCAGGAGCTCCTGAAGCTTGCCACAGGATCAGCTGTGACCAGCAAGAGCTGCTGGGCCTGCAGCTGCAGCTGGTCCCCTCTGCTCTGCAGGTGGTTCCATCTTCAGTGGGAAGTGGGGGTGGCCAAAGGACACTGATTCTTCTGATCCTGCAGGCGCAGTTCGGCAGATCTTGCGTCGAATGTCAGCTGGACAAATTGCTTTATAAAGGAGGGGCACTCGTATTCGCTCAGAGCTTGAAGGGCTGGAAAAGAAAGGAACAGTGCCACGGTCAGAGGCCTGATTGCTGGAATCCAAGCAAAGCCTCCTGCCAGGGCCTTCCCACCCAGCTTTGCCATGGCCAGGAGGGAGCGGCAGACAAGGGCTTTGGCCGGAAGGCGCTGGCCTCGCATCCCCTACGTGTCCCTGAAAGCTCTCCGGGCTCTGGCCCCACTGTCCCTGGTCCACACAGAGAGCAGAGCCCTGGGCAGCCCGGGCAAGGATTGTAGCTCTGGGGCCAGGATGTGCAGCTGCCCCCGGCGGTCCCCGCTGGCACACGGCTGCCCTCACTCACCCTCACTGAGGACCTGGAGCTCCTCCTTCTGCCCCATCAGGAGCACTCCGGCCACCCCTGGCAACACAGAGGCTGTGGCGGCCCCAGGCGGCACAGCTGCCCGACACGGGCGCTGCCAGCCCCGGGGCCGCACGCCCTCCTCCCCGGGCAGGGCTCAGCCCGGGCCCTGCCGCTCGCTGCCGCCCGAGGGAGGGCACGGCTGCGGGAGGGCGGCGGCAGCGCCGAGGGCGGGCGGGGCTGCAGCGGCCCGGGCGCGGCTCCCGCTGCCGGGGCAGGGCCGGGCCGGGAGGCGGGGAGGGACGCCGCTCACCGATGATCCTGACGGCCGCCTCTCGCAGGGGCCTCTGCGGGCTCTGCAGGCGCGGCAGGGCCCAGCGCAGCTGCTCGGCCGCTCGGCTCTCGTCCTGCAGCAGCTGCGGGGAGCGAAGGCTCGGCGCGGGCTCTGCCCCTCGGCCGGGCGCTCCCTGCGTCCAGCACCGGCCGAACCGGCCCGCACGGCCCAGGGCAGGGAGCGGCGTGTGGGGCGCGGGCTGGCGGCCCCGGGGGCGGCGCTGGGCAGGGACACAGCTGCCAGCCCCGCACACTGAGCACCGGGGCCAGGGGGCTTCTCCAGCCCGCGGCTGACGCTTCCAGGCTCTCCTTACCAGGTGCTCAGCAAACTTCATCCGCTGCTCCTTCCTCAGCAGCTCCTCCATGTCCCTCCTCCTCAGGAACCGGGCCGCACAAAACAGTGTTTTCAAAGAGGCCTGGAGAGCAGCACACAGCCAGAGGTGGAACCAGAGCCCAGGGCACAGGACCTGTGTCCCTGTGCCAAGGCCATGCAAGGCTGCAGCCTGCCGGCTGCCAGGGCTGGAGGCAGCTGAACCCCTTGCCAGGGATGCAGCAGCATCACACAAAGCCTCACCTTGGCCACACGCCGGTTCTCATTGTGCCAGCAGAAGAAGAGAGGAAGCAGGCTGCGGCTCACAATTCTTGTCAAAGGCTTTTTGCCCTCTTCCACTACCAGCTCCATCACCTTGCTGAAGAGCTGAATGGAGAGCAGCTGCACATGGCTGCTCTCCTGGAACAAAGGAAAAGACCTTAGCACCAACTACTCCAGGCTCAGCAGGGCAGAGGCCTCAAACTGCACAAGACACAAAATTTCTAGGCAGCCTCTGGTGCTCCTGGCTGGGGGCACAGAGCCTTACATTCTCAAAGTGTGGCAGGAGTGGTTCAGCCAGCTTCAGGGCGGTGACGCCGGGTATCTTGAGGTCTTTCTCCTGGAGCATATAGGTAAGCACAGAGAGGATCATCCCGACCATCTCTGCATCAGGATCAGCCAGCTGCTCCAGCAGGTGCTGATACAGGCCGCGTATTCCTCCACTCTGTGTGCAAGACGAGGCTGTGCTGTGAAGCTGAGGACAGCTGCAGCAGCAGCAGCTGCTTGGGGCACTCAGGCAGCTGAAGCGGGAGGCAGGAGAGCTGGGAGCCGCTGCCTCTGGTGCCAAAGGCCAGCCGAGCCCAAAGGTCTGTGTTCCCCAGCCCCACGCTGCCAGCGCGGCTTCAGCCACTGCCCCCTTCTCACCAGCGAGGGCTCCTTGCTGAGCACCACGAGGCCTCTGAGCTCCAGGCGCAGCCTGTCCCTGCACTCGCTGGGCAGGTGCCTGGATACGACCGACAGGGCACTGTGACCGTGTTTGCTCAAGTCCAGACACTCCAGGAGCTGAAATGCACAGGGCAGTGATGGGGACCCGGCCAGCAGGAGCCCGGAGCCGCACAGGGCCGGGCCCAGGCAGCAGCAGCAGGCACGGGCAGCGTCCCAGGGGCTGCAGCTACCAGAGGCCAGAGAGCTGGGAGGCAGCTCAGGCAGGCAGCGCTGGCCATCAGGCTCACCTCCACAAAGAACGCCAGGGCAGGCAGATGCCAGCGTGGCTGCTTCCCGATGAGCAGGCTGAGCAGGTGCAAGGCAATGCGGGAACACAAGGGGGCCTCTGTGGTGGCAAAAACTTGCAAGAGCAGAGCCACAAACAGCTGGGCCGAATGAAGGACTACTGCGTCGTGCCACTCGGGCATGTGGGCAATCTTCCACAGCACCACAGTTGCCTGCAAAGGAGAGAGCAGCCCGAAGCAGCGCTCAGTGCCCAGCTGTGCATGTGGCAGGGCCCAAGGGGAGATGCAGGGCGAGCACCCGGCCTGCTGGCCCTGAGCCTGCCCCTAGCCCAGCTTTCAGCCCAGCAGCTGAGGCAGGGAGCTGCAGGGCAGGGAGAGCATGGAGAGGCAACCCGGAGGGTGAGCAAAGGCCAGTTGCAGAAACTCACAGCCAGGGCAAAGACGGCCTCGTTATCCCCACTGTAGAAGAACATGCTGTACAGTGGCCTGTCCTCTATCACAGAGAACAATGCTGGAAGCACCTTCTGCACTGCGGGTCTTGACGTGCCGATGCTTCTCCACATCAGTACAGCAGCCCTTGGGAGCAGAGCTGCACGTCAGTACCGTGCCCTGTGCAGCCACATGGGGCCGGGTGACAGAGCCCCAATGCCCTGAGGGGCAGGGGGGGAGCATGGCAGCAGCTCAGGAAACAGAGGGGCCCGAGGGTCCTGGAGTTCTCTGCCTGTCTCTCTGGCAGACTCCACTGGACAGGCTGTGCAGGGTGAGGGGTCCTATGGGCCGGTGAGCACCGAGCTCTTGAGGCCCTTGTGCCCCGTACCTGTCACAGGATGGGGCACAGCGCAGGAGGCTCATCACCACATTAGCAGAGTGTTCTTCATCCACCCTCGGTGGATGCTTGCCATGGAAGAGCATACTCAGACTGGCTTTTCTAAATCCCCAGGTCCTTGTTCCCTTCAGCGTGCTCAGCACGACCTTCAACTCCATGGTGCTGTGCAACTGGAGCAGCAGGACAGGGACTTTTGCAGTCTGAGCTGCCCTTGTTCCTCTCTGCCCGTGCACAGACGACAGCGTGGAAGAGAACGACAGCAGGGCCCTGCGTGTCCCCGGGCTCAGGATTTGTGCTGCTTCAGCTCCACGGAGGGAGCCACAGGTCAAGTGAAAAAGTCAAACTGTTTAATAAGAGAAGGCAAAGTGAAGGGGTGAGCTGGGAGGCAAAAAAGGGGATGGGCAGGGTGTGGGGGCTGGAGGGAGGGAGCTGCCAACAGGGAGGGAGAAGGCAGGAGCTCCTGGAGCTTGCCACAGGCTCAGCTGTGAGCAGCAAGAGCTGCTGGGCCTGCAGCTGCAGCTGGTCCCCTCTGCTCTGCAGGTGCTCCCATCTTCAGTGGGAACTGAGGGTGGCCAAAGGACACCGGTTCTTCTGAGCCTGCAGATGAAGTTCGGCAGATCTTGTGCTGAACATCAGCTGGACAAATTGCTTTATGAAGGAGGGGCACTCGTATTCGCTCAGGGCTTGAAGGGCTGGAAAAGGGAGGAACAGAGAATAAAAAAGTCTTGACTAGAATTGATTTGTTTGTTGTTTGCTTTTTAAAATTTTCTGGTCTCTTGATAGCTTAAGAGTTTCAGTCTATCTATTTTTTAAATTTCTTTGTTTCGGTTATTTGTTTTTCTGATCTATGGAAATCTATAATATTATCTCAACCTTTTTTTTTTTTTTTTGTTTTGTTTTGTTTTGTTTTGTTTTGTTTGTTTGTAATCTACATCATGACTGCCATGGTAAGTTACTTACCAGACAACAAAAACTTTATGCACTTTGTGTTTGCACTGCTGGAACCTGTGTCAGCTGTGTCATGCTCTTTGTGTGCCCATAAGGTGTGACAAGGAGCAGCTGTAGTGGATGTCAAAGGAGTGCAAGGAGGGGTGGAGGAATCAATTTGCATTCCTTAGAAAGAAGGGAAACAGAAGTACTGAGATGGCTTTACACTACTTCTGCGATGGATTTCTGGCATATTGTAATACAATTATCTACAAGCAGGAAATCAGCAGGCTGCTAAAAAATGACAGCAGAGGGCTGAATACCCCTAGTGCTGAAGGGCAAGGGATTTAATTTGTCCCTATGTTGGTAGGGATCTCATTCTGTGATAAGGTAAAGAAACAAATTGCAAGTAAAATAAATCTGTGCACATCCGTGTTGAGACACTCTGACTGGCGAGGTGTCTGGATGTTGTGTGCATAAGAATCTCTAACCAAATACCAAATTCTAATTGACTTTCACAAGTGAATTCATACTGGATTTCACAAAGGCAGTTGTCAATGCTCTGCAGTTGAGCAGCTTCTTGAATTAGGAGAAACTCGCTCACTATTCTGAGCAGACTGCATTCTGAAAGAGCAGGTGAAAGAGCTAAAAATCCCATTAAATATGACATAGCAGACAAAGGATTTCTAAAAATTGCATTGTAAATAGAAGCATATTTTTCTGATTTTACTTTCATTGTTCTGTAAAATTAGCATGACTTTTATGAATAAAAGAATTTCTGTTTATTGAACAAAACAAATTCTTTTCTTCTTTACAAATGGCTGCATAAATTAAATACTATTTCTGTATTTCAGAAAGCTGTGGGAGAGCTGTGGAGAGTTCTGTTTAAATCACCCCAAGTGATTTCTAAATCACTTCTAAATTGTTTAAATCATCTCCAGCCTATAAGATAGGAAACTCTTTTTGTTAGAGAAGCAGCAAACCCATGTCTCTTCATACTTGAAATATCTGATGCTTTGAATAATACCTGACATTGGAATGCTGATTTTGCATTTGGGACCCAGATCATCTACCAGTCTTTAGGGATATTGGGACCTGACATCCATCTCAGCAGCTTGCTTTATGCAGTAACCAGCTGCAAGCAACTTAAAGAACATCAGCTGTGAGAGTCACTTCTAAAACTTCCTGTCTCCAAAGTTAAATTATTTAAACAAATACTATCGGTTTTTAATAAGATGTAAAATGTATAAGGAAGCTTTCAGAATGGCTTATTGAGATATAAATGGACTGTGATTGACTGGAAATGAAACTAGGTGCTGTGATGGTTCCTTTTTGCTATGGAAGTGTGAGCCTGCTGTTACTCAGGAATGACAGACTTCATTGTCAGGAAAACAAGAGGTTCCATAGAGCAAGGAGTTTCCAACAGTGCAAACCAGCACCAATCATTTTGCAAATCAGGACAGCCTTCAATCACGTTTCTTTCCAAGTTTCATATTGGATGCTCTCGTGACTGTTTTCTTTTCACGGGCTCATCTGGAAAATGTGGAGATCCTGAGCTGTTTACACCGACTAATCCCTCAGGCTAGGAAATAGAGCAGAAAATAATGCATGTGACAGACTCCTTAATCCTTTTGTGATATCCATCTTTAATAGGCATCCTGATGGCACACAAGAAACCTGACTGCAGAGTGGTCGTGCATACAGAGCACATGTCACTAGTTGCTCAAAAGTGGGCCTGTGGGTATTTCAGGCTGAGTGGGTGGGTGTTTTCTATATCACATGCATGTGACAGCTCTCTTCATGTAGTAGGTGAATGCAGTAACTGATGTTCCACCACTAACATTTGTTTAATGCAATCAAAGAAAAGGTTTTTTTCTTTACATTATTTGTTTATATATATCCAACTCTGTATCATAATGGATTCTGAAAGCCATAGTGACTTTTTCATCTGCTGGGTTTTTGTTGTTTTGTTTTTTTTTTTTTTAAAGAGATCTAATAGCACAGTTAACACAGTTGAATTATTTCTCCATGTAAGAAATTTCACTCCATTTTCTGCTTTCCACATTTATTCAATTTATTTTCATCAGGTGCCAGCTTGCTGTATGGCAAACCAGTCTCATTCTATATTGGTTTGTGATGAGGCCACAGGGCAAAACAAAGCAAAAAGAATAGGAAAAAAGTAGCCAAGAAAAGAGAAGCCCTTGACCTCCTTCCTTTATGTGGCAGCCTCATTTGGCTGAAAGATAAGTGTTGTAGTATAGATGAAAGTAATTCCTCTAATACGAGAAGTATAAATTTATTTCTAGCTCCTCTCAGTGTGGAATTTGTGTGCTAGATTTGGATAGTTAACACTTTGTGACAGGAGTCATGATTCAGCAGAAAATATTTTCTAGTTGAAAAACTCGCGTGACCGATAGCTGGTGAAAACCCAACACAAGCAGAAAGTTTGTTTGGCCACCCTGTCTTAAGAGCCTCACTCCTGAGTGAAATTGGCAAAATGAAGCCAAGATTTTTCCAAAGGCTCGGGCCTGTTTATTGAAAGTCAAGACAAGCGCAGAGGAGAGCCCAGGGTGAGCCTGGGACCTGGGCGGCAAGTCCGAGTTCCAAGCTAACAATGCTGCGTGCTGCACAGGGTGTTTCCTTGGGCACGGGCTGGGCAGAAAGACCCAGGTGCTCAGCACCCGGGGCTTTTAAAGTCTCTTAAAGGATTGGTGCGCTCTCAATCCACCTGTTGCATGCTCCTTGTCTTGGTTGTTGGTTGCTCCATAAGATAGTGCATCTCTGGCCAATCATTCCAGAGTTCCGAGGCTTCATTGGCTGGCTGCTCTTGCAATCATGTTTCATATTAATGTCATCATCTCCTGAGGCAGTTTTCTAGCAAATTCCCTCACCCAGATCTCACCACCCTCCCTCTACTGGGCATGCATTCCTATTTCAGCACATTTAATTCCGTAACTTATTACTCTATAACTTATTACCTAAATTAAGTATAACAGTTGATCGCATTAATTAACAATTCATGACCCCGCCTACAAAAGCTAACTTTATTTATAACCCTACTGCCAAGAACTTGGAGCTCTGCTCCTGTGCCTTTCTTGGCAGGGCTCCTGGGGCAGCTGGTTACTGTGCCAACAATACCTGTTCTTCTGTATCAGATACAGGAGTGATGAGAGAAAAAAAGAAAACACAGTGTAAAGCAGAGCTCCTGAAGAAGGGACAGCCACAATGTGTCCTTTTGTTGTTCAGAAGCTTCTCACCCTCAGGGAAGGGAGCAAAACTGTCGAAAGTCGGCTTGTGATGGAAACCACATCAAAACCTACCACTTTAAACCTGAACTGGAAATCCGATCATCCTCTTGTGGTATTCACATATTCTGTGGACAGAAAGAGACTTCATTCTCTGCCAGGATTTTCCTGAGAGCTGTGAGAAAGCTCAGAGAAAACAATTCTTCTCTTAATCTCTGCACCTGTTGTTGTGCACATGTGGAATGTGTTCTGGAGGTTGTTTACCAAAAGGTAGTTTCCTAATTGGACTCTGGTGCTGGTGTTGGATTCCTTGCCCAATTGGATCCAGTGTGTTCGACTGCCTGGCAATGGAGATGGGTTTTTCCTAGTAGTATAGTGTAGTAGTGTAATATAATATAGCATAGCTTAATAAAGCAATTCTTCAGCCTGTACTATACCATAATATACTATAGCTCAATAAAGCAATTGCTCAGCCTTCTGCAATCATGGAGTCAATGCACATTATTCCCCCTGTTTGAGGGCACCCTGCCACACAGTAATCCTATAAGGATTGATCAATGGCCTTTAACAGAGAAAAAATTAAATATCCTTAAGAGATTGGTAATGGAGCAATTACAGGTCCAAGATCACATCACACCCATGAATAGTCCCTGGAATTCACCAATATTCCTCATCCACAAGAAGACATCGGGCTCCTGGAGGTTGCTTCATGACCTGAGGAAGATGAATGCAGTGACTGAAGACATGGGACCTCTTCAGCCTGGACTTCTTTCTTTAAAAATGTCACATTAAAAATGTGACTTTATGGTCTCATTTTTCAATGGGACCCTTCTGAGAGATATCCTTTGTTGAGAATAGAATGGGTTTTTCTTCCCTACAGGTTTCCAAAGACTAGTTTTACAGTGTTAGGGATGGTAGCACAAATTGTCATTAAGGCCAGAACAATACTGTTCAGTTTAGCAAGTCAAAATTTGCAGTTATCTATTTACCACTGAAAAAAATATTCTCTTGATTGGGCAATGCAAAATTCTGATGATTTATAATACGCATTGTTAAATTTTCCAGGTATTTGTTCTGTTCCTTACGTGGTTCACAAATTATTGCAAGCAAAATTGAGTTTTAGAGAGGAACCTATGTTAAGTGAGGAACCTTTAAATGCAATAACTTTCTTCCCTGATGGATCTGGGAAAAGTCATACATCAGTTGTAATTTGGTTGAACCAAACATCTAAAACCTGGGAATCAGATTTTCAAATAATAGAAGGATCTCCTTAGATTGTTGAGCTTGCTGCTGTGATTCATGCTTTTCAGCTCTTCCCACAACCTTTTACTTTAATCAGAGATTCTGTTGCTAATGTGGTTAAAAGATTAGAAGGATCAGTTCTAAAGGATGTTAGTAATGACACTTTATATTGTTGGCTTTCCTGTCTGTATACATCATTGCAATATAGAACTAATCCATATTTTGTTTCTCACATCAGGGCTCATTCTTCTCTTCCTGGATTTTTAGTGGAAGAAAATGTGAGAGCAGACAAACTGGGAATGGTTATTTCAAACACTTTGCAAACATTTTTGAACAAGCAAAACTGAGTAATGTCTTTTTTCACTTGTGCAAATGTTTCAAATTTCTAAAAGTCAGGCTAAAGCTATCATCAGTACTTGCCCTGACTGCCAGCTTGTGAGCCTTCTGTTTCTACAGGAGCGGTCAACACGCAGTGTTTGCAGAGCCTGCAGTTGTGGCTATCACTAAATACCCTTCCTTTGGTAAATTTAAAATACTCATGTTTCAGTGGGCACGTTCTCTGGTGCAGTTTTTGCTTCTCTTCACACAGGTGAAACAGGTAATTGTGCTTGTCAACATTTTTTGCAAGCTTTTGCTTCATTGGGTGTGCCCCAAAAAGTAAAAGTCAGCAATGGTCCTGCATATATATCTCAAAAATTTGCCACATTTTTAAAGGATTGGGCTGTTTGTCACCATTCTCCCACAAGTCAAGCAATTGTTGAGAGGACACATCAGACATTAGAACAGATTCTTGATCAAGAATGAGGGGGGGAGTAGAGATCACACCACAGATGAGGTTGAACAAAGCTTTATATATTTTTAATTTCTTGAACTGCTCTGTTGCAGAACCTGATCCACCAATTTTTAGGCATTTTTCAAATAACACACACGCAAAATGAAAAGAAAATCCCCCTGTTTTAATTAGAAACCCTGGGACAGGACAAATTGAAGGTCCTTTCTGATTAACCACTTGGGGCAAAGGGTATGCTTCTGTCTCTACAGGTGCAGGAATTAAGTGGGTCCCAGTGAAAAGCATCAAACCATATCACACCCCAGAAGGTGTTGATGAGTCCAAGACTGTAGAAGCAAGTACGCAGACGTGAGCTGAACAGAGGGATCACAGGTCACACCTGACGTTACTTGTTCATTGCTGGGACCTGCAAACTCTGATTTTATGCTGTTTAGAAATGTGTCAATTGTTGGTTTTGTAGAGCTTTTTTTGGCAAAAGTGTGGTTTTTGTTTTGTGACGTTATAGATTCCCTCTATTGGGTTTTCAAAGGTGAAGTTTTTATTAAAGGTCAAAAGCAACGTTTTTAAATTGAGGAAGATATGGGAGGATCTTTTGCCAAAAATTAGCTGACGAAAAGAATGGAGCAAAATTGAATGATACACTGATGTTGGTTGTTTTTAATTGTTTAACAATTTAACAAACTAATGCCAATATCACTGCAATAACACAGTGATATTAAACAGATGTTAACATCTGTTTAATATCACTGTTAAACAGATGTTAAGATTGTTGGGCATGCTACCCTTTGAAATAGAGCAGCTGTTGATTTTTTCTTTTTCCTGGCACATGGACATGGTTGTGAGGAATTTGTGGATTGTGTTGCGTGAACCTGTCTGATCATTCTGAATCCATCCACAAAAACATACAAAAGCTGAAAGATTTGACAGGTCCAATTAAAGAAGATGCTGGATCCTGGTTAGATGATTTGTTCCTAGGATGGAGCTTTGCACCTTGACAAAGGGAACTTTGTAAAATAGGTCTATATGTGTTGGATGTTTTGGCAGTGATACTGTAGTAATACCTTGCATACCTCAGTGTGTGCCACAAATGATGGACAAAACTATCAAAGAAGTGTTTAGCATACAAGAGACATAGGTAGGAAATGGATTCACAGAAAGTTCTCAAAATCTCACAGAGATGGTGGATGAAGGTATTGACATAGAAGAAGGTTTTGAATTAAGACCTTGGAACAGGTGAGACTTCTTCTGACAATGACTTGTAATTGCTATCAGACATGACTTACGCCCTTTGAACTGACTGGACTTTCACAACATTAAAATTGCTGTGTTGTAAAATAGCAAGGCTTAAGGTGAGCAAAAAGGATGCTTTAAGCAAGTAAAAAGCAGATATACTATAGTAAAGCTATGAAACGCAAGGCAGTTAATAAATGACACGGTTATGAAGGGTTTTTTAGTCAGAAGGTTTTGGGAAAGCTGCAAAAGGCAGGGCTCAAAGACATAAGAACTGCGATTAGAGCTAAGCAGCAGCCATGAGATAAGTCAGCAGCAAAATTACATAAGACGTAAAAAAGTGAGGGTAAATAGAACAATGGTCTTTGTATTAAAACTTGGCTAGAATAACTCCCTAAGCTACAGAAAAGTATATCTAGTGAGATATTAGGAACTTCTGAGCTTAATAATGGAGCTCTGTGCATTGTATTTTAAGGCTTACAAGTGGGTATTGTATTCCAAGAAAGCAAGCATAGTTTGAACAAAAGGTACCTGTGCTTCTAGGGGTTGGATAGAACTACTGTCAATATGCTTTTGCTTTGTGGGATTGTGTGGGAGCTCAGTACATCACTCTGGATGTCCAGAGCTACCGAGACAACCCTTGGGGGGCTCGGAGGCCCTGGAATGTTGCCAAAAGTACCTGGTGGCTTGACTTTGATCCTTTTAAAGAAATGACACCTGAAGGTGAGGAGATGAGAGAATTTCATGTCTAAATGGTGAGGGGATGTTATTCACTTGTTAGAACTTAAGTTAGAATGCACTGTACAGGGGGGTTTTATGTATTGTACAGGGGGGTCTAGAATTCTGTGCATGGATCAGGAGTCCCAAGATGGAGGAATCTGGGCGTGCCCTGTCCTTCTTCTTTCTTCTCCTTGACATCCATGTTCAGGATGATGTTGGCATGTGTGGATTGGTTCATAGAGAGAGTGCACTTGCCAACAAGGGCAGAAAGTATTGGGAAGTAAAGGTAAATATCGAATACGTAATTTTCATTATAAAAGAGACAACCGCCTCGTGGGCGGGAGAGAGTGCCTTTGGCTGTCTTGCTGGTCAGACCTCGGCTGGACAGACAGAAAATCTTTGTAGATAAGAAATAATAAACTCGACTGAAGACCGAAAGCAAGAGTCCAGACTCCTTCTTCGAGAGCGCGGCCTACCCAGAACCACTTTTTCCCGTGCTGGGGCAGAGACAAGCAACAGCCGACCCCGGCAGGATTGGTCAAAAAAGTTTACTTTTTTAAGGTAAGGTAACATTAAGTTCTTTGTGTGCTGCCGGGGATGTGAGATGCTGGCATCTTCCCATTGTCATAACCATCTAATGAGAGTGGAAACCAAACAGCTGGAAAACAAACAGCTCGAGACGCGTTCCTCAGCATTCCCGTCCCGTTCATGGATTGACACAGACCCCTGGCCAGCAATGCTCTCCTCTCAGGAAATGTGGAGGGACATGGAGTTATCCAGCTTTGTGAAGAACAGGCCCCAGGAAGACTTTAGCTCCACTTCCCAAAACTTCAGGGTGGCTTTGAAGAAAGTGGGAGACAGCTTTTTTAACAGGACCAGTTACAATAGGATGTGGTCTAATATTTTAAGGAATAGATTGTAAACAAATCAAGTTCTTATATGAACTGTCCATGAGGTAGGTAGACTTCAGGATGCTTGTCTGTGGTTTCCAGTGTCTACTGAAGTGTATTTTAGGCAGCTGAATATCATAGGGTTATTATACTTTTATATTATTTACTTAAGAGTCAAAGATGCACCTTCACAACAACCCCTTTTCCCCCTTTTTTCTTTGTATAATAAATAAAAATAAGGACAAAACATGGGTTTTGAGCTCTGCCTGAGTCTCTTTTTCACTATGAGAACCTGAGAAAAACCTCTTCTGGATGAGGCTTTTTTCATTTCTCTCAATGGAAAAAGAGAATCTAGGTTTAATAATATATTTTTCTTTACCAGCCAAGTTCATGGCTTGATCAGGATCATGAGCTTGGTTGGGGGAGGTTTTTTGTATTTATACTTTAAAAACAAACTTTTACTAATATCTAGTGCACGAAAACTTTAGACATGAATAACAGTGCAAGCAATCCACCCTTCTCCCCTTGTTAAAAGTTATATATTTAGTTAGTGATTTAATAGATGACTTTTCACTTTTAAAATGTGTCTTGGTTTGAAATGACAGATGTCTGCTGAGGAAGGCAGAAACCTCCACTGAAATGGAAAATGTGAAACCCCTCCTTACAAATTGTTGTAGTTTTGAAATTAAGGGGGCCTCTCAGGCAAAGATGCGGGAGCAGGAATAACAGTTCTTTATTAGGGAAGAAAATAAAAGTCAAATAAACAATGCAGTAATACAAAACAACACTGCCAGAGTCAGAATACAACTTGACACCTGTCAGCAATGGAGAGAGACTGAAGACTGACTCAGTGATAGAATCCAATTTTATTGTGGGATACAAACACTTATATACTATTTCAGGAAGACTAGTAATGTGTACTACAATGATTAGGTTAAAATTACGTACACAAACTTATGCATATAACAACATCTCTTGCTTGCAGAGTTTAATGGGATTTTCTTTTTCTGGTAAACCTCTTTGATTTAATCTTCTTGCAATCTAAGTCTAACTTTCAAAGTTCCATTTGCTTTTGCCAAGGCATCCTGTTATCAAATCTCTTATGTTAACCCGGTCCAAAATCCATCATCTGCCTTGTGTCCTCCAACACTCCAACAGACACCCTGTTGGTCAGGGGGTTTGTAACAGTCCAATTGGAATGGTGGCTGCCGTCCTCCTGGAGTGTCAGGTGTGGTTCTGTTGAAGCAGTGATCCTGTAGAAAGGTGTAGTCATCCTCTGAAGATCCAGTGGTGGTGTGGATGGGCCTGGTCTTCCTCTGGGAATCCAGTGGAAAAGGCAGCTGCTCTTCTGGGAATCCAGTGGAAAAGGCTGTCCTGGTGTCCAAAATCTCAGATGATATCCAGTTAGGAATGCTTGGCTCCTCCCTCTGGGCAGAGCTTCTCACAATGTGGGATGATGTAGTTTTATCAGTCATGCTGTGGCACTCAATGGCCCATTAACAGCAGATGTGTCCCCAGAGGGAGGATTGGTCATGGAAGAGATAAAGAAAACTGCCCAATTAAGAGAAGATAACAGAGCCACACCTCTAACAGATGGCAAATGGAATACACACATTTCCTTGCAATCTAGGACAAAATGATGACAAGTGGTAGAACTTCAGTGAAAGAACTTTGCAGCAGTAATTTGGTTATGACAAATTGATATTTTTTTAAAAATTAGTATCTTAGTGGATATCCCTTGGATCTTAACCATCCTTCTTGAAACAAGGCAATAATAATTAGTAGGAGTACTAGGAAAACACATATTAATAGACACACTAAGGCTTCCTTGATGCACAGCAGTTATTGCCTGAAGGAGAAATAGCACATTTTCCCAATCATAGGCCTATTGATTTTGGTCCTAACAATCGCAAACAGTCATAATGAGTATTGTACTATGAACTCTAAGGCATATTTTACAAACAGTTGTACATTTTTCTAACTTTTGTGTGATAACCCTTCAGTGTGTTTGTTAGAGTTTTTGGAACATGACAGCCTTGATTTGAAAAGCTTTGTAGGGCAATGTTGGCTTTCTGTTGGACTTGGTGAGAAAGTGGCCCTCTCTCAGCTGCTGTGAAATGGCCGTGGCATGTGGCCAGCAGCATCTTTTCAGGATGGCTTGCTTGCTATTGCTGACACGGCCCCACACCCTGGCAGGTTTCTTTCCATTGTATTTTGTTGGTTGGGCACCCGCAGGTGCTTTTCCCACACTCTGCTTCTGGCTTTGGTGTCTGCAGCTCTTCTCAGATCCGACCTTGGAGGCAGGCTCGGGGGCAGGGCCACTCCCGATGCAGACACGCTGGGCTCCACGGAGGTGTGACTTTGGAGCCAGCCCACTCGGTTTCTGTGGTGATGGGAATTGCGGCGGCCCCGGTGCGAATGGTGGGGGGCGATCTCAGCGGCCACGTGGCACGGTGTAATGGCTGCAGAATTCCCCTGTAACCCGGGAGGGCTCGGAGCGGCTGCATGGCATGGTGTCCCCGGCGGGGAGCAGAAGCATTCCCCACATGGTCTGCTCCCCCAGGGCAGGGCGGCGTGGTGTGCCCGCCCGGGTCGGCTGCCGGGGCTGTGGCGGCCGCCATCTCTCCATGTGTCTGGATTGTGCAATCGGCGCCACCGGCCCTCTGGATGACATCGGTGTCCTTGGCTCCGGCAGCCCCCGGATGGTCTCCGTTTTCCGGGATTCCCCCACTCCCTGGGGCTGTGCTGGTTCCCACAGCCACTCCACATTGGTCAGCCACAGTCCCAGTAGCAGAGCACGTTTTCACAGCAGCCGGGGCCTGCCGGCTCCCGTGGCAATGCCAGCTCACACACAGGGTGGAAAGAAGAGGCGGCTGCGCTGCTGCCCTTCCCCCTTTGCCTTTCATAATCCAGTTCTTTAATAAGTCCAGAACAAGTGTCCATGGTTTTATAATACCGATGGCTGCATCATTGCCAAATGAGACTGCCTCAAATATATTTTGTCCAGCCCTCTCCCAAAAGGGCAAATCTATAACATCGCCTTTTGATACGTGCAGCTCATGGTTTTCGCACCATGTGAATAAAGCTTGTAGAGCTTGCTCAGCATGGTTTATTTCTCTTATTTGAAGGAAGAAAATCAGTACCTTCATTACAGAGTTTTCTGATCCTGACATCCAAGCTCCCATGGTCTCCTAAGTGATTCCAGTCCACAAATACAGGGCTAGAAACCTTGCAGTACTTTATGCTACTTAGCAAATTCCCAGGTTTTCACCATATCAGTTCTGTCACCATTCCTAGCTCCCAGGCTGTATTTCTCCAGTTCCAAACACCAATTTGGGCCTGTTGCTCTTGTAATCTGGTTCCCACACCATTTCCCAGCTCTTACACAGCTTGTAATCCGGTTGTACACCGATTTCCAGCTCTAACGCCGTGTGTCTCCTTTGCTCTGTGCTTCTGAGTTCTTATCACTCTGGGGTTCACCACGTGTTAGGTCACTTCTGGGGGTTGTGGGTGCAGGAGACAGAGATCACTCAGCCCCGAGGTTTGTGTGGCACAGAGAGGGTTTATTTCCCAGCCTACCCCTCATACAGAGCATTTGAAAGACCCGGTCTGCATATTCTCATTGGTCTGAACTCCACACCCCCTCGGCATCTGGCTGCTGAAATGCTTGCAGCTTACTAAGAGATCTGACTGGGGGAAGCCCCTGGCAGTCAATCCCGGGGCTTGGCAGCAAGCTCATCTCTGACATTTGGGAGCACCAGCCAATGGGTGCCTTCTTTCTCTTCAGTTCTGTTAGGTCTCGGTTTGGTTTCAGTTATGTCAGGTTGAGACTAAAGGCATAAAAAGGGTGCCATGTTTACAATAAAGGGATCTCCTTTGGATGCATGAGGGGGTCTGTGTCACTTTGTTCCCCACTGCTGCATCCAAATCTGCCTTTTGGGAGTGCTAATTCACTAAACAGTCACTATACACAAACAAGGCATGGGCTATAATTCTCAAAAAACTTCGAATTGTCTCAAGCTGTTTTGTTTTGTTTTGTTTGTTTGACAGAACACCTACTTTGTGTGTGAGGTAGAGAGTTCTATCTTACAGACTGCCTTAAAAGAAGAGATACTGGAACCCCACCAGATCAGATCAACCAAAGCACTCCTAATCTATTACTAAGTATTAACAAGGTCTGAACTTATATTTTCTGTCTCAAGACTTTGTATGTACATCCATCCACACAATACCACTGTGATTAACTACACTGACACACAGGTTTGCATAAAGATTATTTTCCCAAATACATTGGAGTATGGTAGAGCAAAAGAAAACCTTGATTGCAGTGTCTAAAGACATTGCATCTGGTTAAATATTCCCTTTCTGTTCACAGCTTTAAATTAAAATTTACACCTTTATAACTAAAGGTACTATAAATAAAGGCACTAGAGGTTCCCATGAACTCCACAGATCTTTGAGAGGTGTTTGAAGGCTAGGTCTGTATACACAGAAGTGCTTCATCAGCAGGTTCTAAGTTGCAGAGTTTTCTGACTATTTGCCACCTGTCACTTCTGTTTACAGTGTATATAAAATAATTTTCATGCTGAAAATCATTAACAACTACCTTCCATATTTAGTCATGGTTAAGCACTCATGCCAGCTCCTATTGAAGTCAAGAGCAGGTTTCGGAAAATAGCACAAATAGGATTAAACCTAAAAGGTCTGCCACTGCTATCACTGAAATATTAATTTGCATGTTTTCTTAATTTTCAACCAAAATATGACCATGGCTTTTAATGTTGGGTTTTTGCAGCTAGTATGCAGATGTAATAATCACAGAACTGAGGTCATTTGATATTACAGAAAGGTTAAAAACTAGGCATGGGATGGTCATAATGAAAATTTTCAACTAACAAAAACTGGTTTGTCCTGCAGCCTTGAACTCATGTCCTTATACCCTTCCCAAAAGAAAACCTATTCACTGAAGATGCATCATCATCCCAAAAATATGTTGAAATTAGGCTCATGATTCCCTCAGAAAGCTAGGAGGTAATATTTTGCTGCAGCCAAAAGGTTATTAGAAAAAAGAATGAAAGCTGTTGGTGCTAGGTGGTGTTAGTTCTGGTTTGCATTTGTTCCAGTTAATTTCTTGGGTGTTGCTGTGAGCTGGAAAAGGGGCAGGGTTGAACACCAGAATAAAAGAGAGGTAGGAGAAGAGGAGAGGGGACAGAAAAGTAGGCTGTCAGGAGAGAATAGAAGTTGCCTAGCACCCAGCCAAAGGGGAAGGGGACAGGGATCACCCGAGGCTGTGAAAAGCAATCAAAAGCAGCATTGTGTTGGTGTGTGTGTATGTTCAGCTCTCAGGAGACAGAGATACACAGCCGGCTCAGTTGAATCCTTACTAAGAAGAAGGTTCTCTTTTGCTTTAATGACTTTGTCTCCACTTAAAGGTAACTAAGAGTTTGTTTATTCCTAACACCTCTCTCCCAGCAGCTCAGAGCAGCATTGCACAGTCCTTGCTGTGCTCCAGAGAGCACAAAGCAGGCTGGCCTGGTGGCCCTGAATATTTCTGCAAAGCACTCTGCATTTCACACCTTTGCTGTGGCTCAGGGCAGAACTGCAGGCCTGCAGGCGCTTCCTGGCAGAGCTGTGGGAGGCACTGGCTCCTGCAGATGGGAGCTGCCAAGCTGTCAGTGCCTCAGGCTGGCCTGGGTTGCCCTGGCAGAAGTGCCGTGCCTGAAGGACGCTGCCCTGTGCTCCAGCCTGCCCAGCAGCCCGGCTCCCTGCGCCGCTGCCCAGAGTGCTGCACACACTGCTGCCCTTTGCCAGGAGTCACAGGGCAGCCGGCAGAAGAGTAGGAATCCTCAGCCACGCCACCTGCCCTTGGCTGCCCCTGGCCTTTCTCTGCTCCTGGGCAGACTCCAGACGGCCAATGCCTCCAGTCTGGGCTGTGCCCAGCACGGCTACGCTTCCCCTCGGGAGCAGCCAGCTGCCACCTGGGCTCTGAGAGCGGAGGATTCGCCCGCTGCCAGGAAGAGGCACCCAGGGCCCGGCTGCTGCCTCCTGCAGCTCCAAGGGCCTCCTTCCAGCCTGCCTCTGCCCAGGCTCCCTGCTCCGGGCTCTGCCAGGCCTCTGCTGGGGCTGCACCCCGGCCAAGGCCAGGCCCGCTCTCACCTCACAGGCGCTGCCAGCTCTGCACCAGAGGAGACCTTTCCGAGCCCCCTCTCTGATCCTTCTGCTTTCTCACTTGAGCAAGGCTCTCCTTCTGCCAAAGAGATTGCACTTGGGGATACAAATCCTAGTGGCAGGAAATCGAATGCTCCTGAGTCACAGCAGAGAGCCTGTATCCACATAGAGTATTTGGGCTGCCCCATTCCTCCACTGTTTTTTCATGCAAATGCCATTGCCCTTTCTCCCTCAAATAGAGGTACTACAGCTGACCAAAACCAGACAAATGGGTCATATTCCAAAAGCAGCATGGTCTGGAGAGGATAAATGAAGATGAGCATACCCCAATTTCACAACATGCCAAAGACACTGTAGGGGTGACTTCCACCTTTAAGAAACAACAGACAATTTACAAGGAAATCATGAGCTTATTCACAGCGTAAGAAGGAAGGAAATTACAAGGAGAGTTGTGGTTTTAAAAATTTTATTAATTTCAAATCCTTCTCAGCAGACCTATTAGACAATCATACCCTAACCCTAAACCCCTAAGTTGTAACCCTAACCCTACCCCTAACCCAAATTCAAACCTAGTCATAACACTAACTGTAACCCTAGTCCTAAACCTACTCCTAAACCTAGTACTAAGCCTAAGCCTAAGCCTAAACCTAAGCCTAAGCCTAAACCTAAGCCTAAGCCTAAGCCTAAATCTAAGTCTTCTAAATGAGTTGATGTTCCAGAAACTTTATTTAAATCCAATCCTAATGTATACTCTATTCTACAAAACTCTTCAACAATCCTACTCTACATTTCTACTCTAAATTTCTTATGACGATAACATCTTGAAATTATTGTTAAATTCTCGGCTCCTAATACTTCTTTTTCTTCTTCTGCAATGAAATGATGAGTGGTGCCAGGATGGAGGCTGGCTTGGATGATGTTACAAATGGATGCTGTACACAGGAAAAAGGGAAAAAAAAAAAACAACAAAGAGTGGTGAACCATGACTTTCCAAGCTCAATGCTTCACTGGCTCCATGAGGATTCCTCTAGTTCCTACAAAGACCCACAAAGTAGAACAATGGGACCATCTGCACCTCCATCTTTATGTGCAGGACCTTGCCATCACAGGCAAACCTGGCCCAGACTCCCACTCATCCTTTTATCAAGGTGTTTTCATCTTGCTGGGATTTTTGCCCTGCCAGTGCTCTAGAAATGGTGTTTCTGCCCTGAGGTTTCTTCCTTTCAGAAAACTCCAATGAATCACATTGGTCCCTGTCTTTGAAAGACAGGCACTGTGCTGATTTCCACAGGGAGACAGAGCAGTGCCTACCTTTCCATGCCCTGCCCCTCCTGTGCTGGATGGCACCTTCCTTCCCAGCAGGGACAGCCCAGTGGCACTGGCTGCTGCACTTCCCTCTCTGCCACATGAGCTGGCAGTAACCCTGGGGCAGTTCCTGTCTGCTTGAGCGTGCCAGGCAGCAGATGGGGCTGGGAGAAGTCCCTCTCAGCTCTCCCTGTTTGCGTGCCAGAAACCTCCAAGGGTGGGCTGGGGCACAAACCAGGGCCCCTCAGAGGCTCACAGTGAGCCCCCCACAGCCCCTCCTGCCCACAGCCAAATCTCTGACCACTCAGCCAGGCCTGGCATCCTTGGGTTCCTGCACCACCTTTGCATGTCTCTGTACCCTGCATTGCTCTACTTCAATTCTTTTGCCATTAGATAAAATGGGGCACACCACCAAATTACAAAACAGGGCAACAGAAAACAGTCAGAGGACAGAGCACCTCTCATCTCAGGAAAAACAGAGAGGGGTGGAGTTATTCAGTTGTGTGAAGAACAGGCCCAAGGAGATTTTATAGCCATTTTCCAAAATTCAATGTGGCTTTGAAGAAACTGGGGGAAACCTTTTTTGAACAGTACCAGTTACAACAGAATGTGGGAAAATATTTCTAAACACAAATGGGATGCAATCAGAGTAGATCTTAGGTAGAATTTGTTTACTTAGAGCATTCTGCAACACCGGCACACCGGGTCCCCAAGAGCTTGTAGGTGCCTCATCCCTGGAACCATTCCAGGTCAGGTGGCAAAGTGGTCTGAGCAATCTGATCTCTTTAAAGATGTCCCTGCTCATTGCAGGACACTTGCACCTGATGACCTTCACAGGGCCCTGCCAGCCCAGCCCAGTCTAGGACTCCTCACCGTTTTCATTTCAAGAGCACCAAGAGTGGAGGTGAGCAGAAACAGGGGCTCATCTGATGCCTTGGACTTCCATAGAGGAGGAGCCCATCCCTTGCACCCTGTTTCACCTGCAGTCCCTTTGCATTTTACCTGCAGGAGCTCCTTGGCAGACCAGCGCCGCGCCTCATCTGTCTGCAGGCAGCCGCTCAGGAAGTCACGCAGGCAAGGTGAAAACATCTTGGGGTCCTGCAGCTTTAGTTTCCGTCTTGTGCCTATCAGGATTTGAGGCTGGGGAAAAAGGAAACAGGGAGGCTCCACCTGCTGCTTTCACATCTGTAACTGCTCTCCCTGCGCCCATTGTTTAAGCTTCATTCTGCAGTGGCAGTTTCTGCCCTGGCAGAGACCCAGAGATGACTTTCCTTCACCAACAAAAAACCCAAACCCCACGGCTTTTCCAACATCCTGCAGATCTTGCCTTGGCAGCTGATTTCATTGACTGAACCAACAAGTGGGAACTACATCAGCAAAGCACATTTGATTCTCTGAGAATTCACACCAGCTTGATAGGCTTTTTGGAAGAGGGACTTTGCTACACTAACTCTGCTATTTCCAAGGATTAGTACAAGAAAGGCGTCTCTGCAATGCTTGTTGGTCTCTTAAGCACAGCTGCCATAAAACAAAACTCATCAAGTTCTCTCCTTTGTTCTTGAAAACCATGGTAATTGGAAGGAAAGAAAGGAAATCCACCAGGTATTCCTCAGGTAAGGAAACAAACATTTAAATCTCAAATTCCACACAGACACATTAAGATGCCTGCAGAAATGTATTGGGATGAAAGTGCCTGCTTGGGCACACAGGAAACACCTGCAGCTCTGTCTCTCAGCAGTCGGAAAATTTCAGCTTCCCTTATGCAGCAAAAGAAAACTTTCCATGGTCAGAAGAAGGAGAGGTGCCATCCCTATGGTCACTCTCTGCTCATTTGGCTACTCAAGTCAATGCATTAATGGTAGGCTCATCCCAGAAAGTGCCAGGAAACACTGGGAGGTTTTGGCAAGCTCTCCACATCACCAGGCTCTGGCTTGGTGACATGGAGAGCATGGCTTGGGCTATGAGAAAAAACACGGTCACTAGGTGTTTCAGCAGCACTGGAAAAGAAGCAGAAGAGACTCTGAGCCATTTACACCCTCATTCCCAGGCTTCCAGCATGTTTCCCAGTGAGAAGAAACTGCACAGGGAACTAAGTTCCTCTCTAAAAATCATTGTTTTAGAAACTTTGTTGGCTTTGGGTTTCTTTTCTTCATTGCTGGAAATGTAACACCAGTTCTGAGAGGCTTGCCTTGTGGTTTTAGGGGCATCTTCACAGACAGACAAGTGGGAACAATTTGAAACCCAAAGCAAAGTGTTGCCTGAGAAGAGTTGGGGAGTGTTTGCCTGTGTCAAGGTTTGAGCTGCCTGGCAATCCCCTTGTATCCATGTGCAGAAACACCCAGCTGCTCCCCAGAACTCAGTCCCTCTGGGCACACAGGCCTTGGGAAAACGATTCCAGCCTTTCTCCTGCTCAAGAGCATCTAACCTAAGCTGAGCTCCAGTTTCTTCAGTAAAGTCAAGGACGTTCTCTTCCATGCAGCTGACAGTGTTCATGGAGCTCAGCAGGTCTTCCTGATATTCCTCAGGCCAAGGAATTACAGTGGAATTTGGCCAGACAGCAGATGAACATTATCCAATGTGGTTCATGCGGAACCAAGTTCTAACGCTGACAAGCCAGAGGGAGAGAGCTCATTCTGCTTTTGAAAGATGTCAGTTAGAAACATAAGACACAGACTTGGAACTACTCAAACCTCAGCATGCATAATCCATCAAAAATAGATGAAAATAAGAATGGCAAGAGGCCTTGGAGTCTTGATAAAAATGCCCACCACGATAATAATAACTCTGCGCTAGTGGCAGTGAAATCAATGGTGGCCAAAGAGACTTTATTACTTTCCTCTTCAAACCAAAGGAAAATTTCTAAGCCTAAAATAGCCAATGCACTCTCCTTGATTAAAAGCAATTATGACAATTCATTCAAGTATGCAGACATGAGCCAAACAGAGGGATAACAGGTCATGCCTGACGTTCCTTGTTCATCAGTGGAACCTGCAAACTCTGATTTTATGCTATTCATAAATGTGCCAGTTGTTGGTTTCGTAGAGCTTTTTTGGCAAAATCATGGGTTTTGTTTTCTTACGTTACAGATCCCCTCTATTGGATTTTCAAAGGTGAAATTTTAATGAAAAGTCAAAACCAAAGTTTTAAAATTGATATATATGGGAAGATCTTTTGCTGAAAATTAGCTTATGAAAAGGATGGAGCAAAATCAAATTATACACTGGTGTTGCTTGGTTTAATTGGTTCTTGTAGTGCAGATTTGCCTGCGGAACAGCCAAAACCAAATGTTTGGGTGACTTTAGCCACCAGGCAGCAGGCTCCAACACCATAAGTTTGTCTAATTTGGAACCAGAAAAGCTTTTCTCAACATGTCTAGTCGGTGTGCCAGTAGAGTATTTGCCCTTAGTCAAAAAGCAATTCAGTAGTTAAGCCTGGTGAAATTGACAGTGGGAGCAATCCTGTAGTGGATTGGAACGTTTAGGCCAAAGAACTTCCCAAACCAGGATCTGAACCCAAAGAATTTGAAATCCTTGGTCTTTTAACAATGGATTTCTGCCTTACGTTTGAATATAATGATTGGCAAGAAGGTGATCCTCCAAAGTGCAATGTTACTCCCCATTATTTTGCATATAGAAATTCTAGTTTTTGGTGTAATTATTCAAACAGTTGGTATGTGCTTTCCGAGGCTGACCAATATCCACGACAATTGCCAAAAGGATGTTGGTTCATTGGTGGAGATAGGGCTTGGCAGGGCATCCCATCACACCCTGCAGGTGCCCCGTGTAGCATTGGAATGCTCACTGTGATAGCACCTACTGCTAAAGTAGTCATTAAGAAGAAACACAGGGGAACAAGATCTGCTCATCACTACCATGAAAACTGTAAGAGAGATTTCATGCCTTGGAATGCTGCCAAAAGGGTTTCATCAGGTTATTACCCCAATCAGCCAGGGCATTGAAACATTTAGATCAGGTTGGATCTTGGCTGAGTAAACAAGCTAATGCCACATCCAGTGCAATCAGTGATATGCTGACAGATGTTAATAGTGTTGGGCATGCTGCCCTTCAAAATAGAGCTGCAGTTGATTTTCTTTCACTGGCATATGGACATGGTTGTGAGGAATTTGAAGGATTGTGTGTTGTATGAACCTGTCTGATCATTCTGAATCCATCCACAAAAACATACAAAAGCTGAAAGATTTGACAGCTCCAATTAAAGCTGATGGTGGGTCCTGGTTAGATTATTTGTTCCAAGGATGGAGCTTTGCACATTGGCAAAGAGAACTTTGTAAAATAGGTCTATATGTGTTGGGTGTTTTGGTAGCAATACTGTAGTAATACCTTGCACACTTCGGTGCGTGCAACAAATGACAGACAAAACTATCAAACAGATTTTATCGTACGAGAAGGAGAAGTAGGAAATGGAAATACAGAGAGTTCTCAAAATCTCACAGAGATGGTGGATGAAGGTATTGACATAGAAGAAGGTTTTGAATTAAACCTTGGAACAGGTGAGACTTTTTTGAACAATGACTTGTAATTGCTATCAGACATGACTTATGCCCTTTGAACTGACTGGACTTTTACAGCATTAAAATTGTTGTGTTGTAATATAGCAACACTTAATGTGAGCAAAAAGGATGCTTTAAGCAAGTCATAAGCAGATATACTATAGTAAAGCTATGAAACGCAAGGCAGTTAATAAAAGACACAGTTGCAAAGGTTTCTTTTTAGGTGAACTGAGAGGGGAATTGTGGGAATCCATAACATCAGAGGGTTTTGGAAAAGCTGCAAGAGGAAGGTCTCAGAGACATAACTGTGATTAGAGCTAAGCAGTAGCCATAAGATAGGTCAGCAGAAAAATTATGTAAAAATTATGTAAAAAGTAGAAAAGTAAGGATAAATAGAACAATGGTCTGTGTTCTTGGCTAGAATAACTTCCTAAGCTTCAGAAAAGTATATCTAGTAAGATATTAGGAAGTTCAAAGCTTAATAATAGAGCTCTGTGCATTGTGTTTTAAGGCTTACAATCAGGTATTATATTTGAAATAAGCAAGCATTGTTTTAACCAAAGGTAGGTGTGCTTGCAGTGACTGGATGGAAGTACTGTCAATATGCTTTTGCTTTGTGTGATTAGTCAAAAAACCTTTAAAGTAAGTTGTGACATTAAGTTCTTGGTCTGCTGCCTGGGATGTGAGCTGATGGCATCTTTGCATTGTCATAACCATGTCATGAGACTGATGCTGGAAAATAAAACAGCTCAAGCTGCATTCCTCAGCAGTCCTGTCCTGTTCCTGATTTGTACACAGCCCCTGGCGGGTGATAATTCCCTTCCTTGCCAGTCAGGGAATAAGGCTCTACGTTCACTTCTGAATTGGCCATTCGTTCTTAAAGATGTAAAGTCTCTCCTTGTCAGAGCCCAGGACATCCCTCTGGCTGCCCTGGGTGGCTCAAGCCCCTGGCAGGGGGCTCGCAGACCCTGGCATGAAGGCAAAGATACCTGTGCCTTTGAGGTGTCTTTGATTTTGACCTAAGGAGAAAATTACCAATGTTACGTGAAGAGTTACAAGTGATGAAAGTTTAAGCAGAATAATAGTTTGTCTCAGGGTGAAAAGGCAGAATTTTGGGGTTTTTAGAATGGGGGTTCAGGAGGCAAGATGGAGGTATTTGGGCGTGCCCTGTCCTTCTTCCTTCTTCTTCCTTCTTCTTCATAGCCTCCATCTTCTGTGTGATTCTGGCACTTTTAGATTGGTTTAGAGTAGAGACCAACTGGCTAACATAGGTGATAGGTACTGGAAAATAATTACAAATAAAGTACACATAGTTCTTAGTTTAAAATGTTGACACCACCCAAAGGGCAGTGCAGTGTGCCACGAACTGACCTGCTAGTCAGACTGCAGCAGGTGAGGAAAATAATGTATTAGATAAGAGAAAATAAACAACCTCGAAACCCAGAGGCAAGGAATTATGACTCCTGCTTCGAGCACCGGGCTGGGAAAAAAGAGACTTTCTAACATTCTTGGGGTCATCTTGACCACAGAGATCCTGACACCTCCTCAGGGCGTTCTGGTGTGGTTTGGAATTGGGAACGGTCTCCTTCCTTTATCAGCTCCAACCTACACTGCCTTTGGAATGCTGCCTATTGGCCAGTTGTTGCCCAGCCATGGACTTGTGGATGAGGAAGAAAGTGCAATTGCATTTCCAGCCAAAACCCAGTGAAAAGCAGGACAGCCAAAACATGCTGTGGATATACAGGCTTTCAGCTGTGCACACAGATGCTTTTGGTTCCTGCTCAGTGTAGCCGGCACGTCTCCGCAGTGACTGCTCCCACCTCCCAGGCAGCCATGGCTAATTGGTACGAGGCTCTGCAAGTGGAACCAAGAAGGTGGGCACGTCTGCTGGCAGTACAGGAGAGCAGAGAGGAAAGCACCTGGCAGGACCCTGGCCAGCCAGGCAAAGCACCCACTGGACCTGCTCTCTGTCACCAGGTAAGAACTGGTAGGTGACGCCACACTTGGGGTTGTCTGGGGCTCAGCAATCATGAAAAGTGTCTGTGCTTGAGTGGGTTTGTTCCTCTTTCTGTGCCTTCTGCTGTCCCTGTGCTCCACAGTGTCGGGCTGTGTAGCTGTGTGTCACAGCTAAAGTGCAGGAGAACCTCATCTGTCTGCCCTTTGAGCAGCCTTTTCAATCTGCAAGCTCCGTCTGGAGAGTGACTTCCCCCCGTGTTTGGTCCCGGAGGCCAGAGCCTGTCATCTGCAGTCCCAGGTGCCATTGAGGGCTGCCCAGTGCCTCAGGCTGCTGTGACTCTAGCACAAACAACAGGAGGCAGTGGCAGGTGGTTCTTTCCAAAGTCGCATTCTTCAGGGGCAATGTGCTGCATGTGTCCTTTGTCCAGCCCAGCCCCAGCCCTAGGGATCAGATGCAGCAACTGCTATTGCTGCTGCTGAAGTCAGCGAGGATTTGGTGGTTGGTTCCATCCCAGAAGAACTGGTCACTTATGAAGCCGGGTGCTGATAGTGCCCTGCAGATCTCTGGGCTGCAGGGCTGGGAGGGAGCTGTCCCTTGTTGTTATTCTCCATCAGGGAAAGCCGTGCCAGCCAGATGTGTGTAACAGAGCAAACAGGGAGTGCGCCAGTCTCTTCAATCTCCATCTGCTGAGTGGTGCCCTTTGAGATTAAGTGGCACAAAGTCAATTGCTTGTGGTCCCTCTGTGTATCTCCGTGTTAGACAGTGCTGCTAAACCTGCCTGCAGCACAGCAGCAGGGGAAAAAGCCCCTCAGCTCTGCAGGTGCTACAAGCTGCTATTGATGCATAGAAAATACTGCATATTGTCTTTATGAGGAAGAGAAGAAGTGGTTTAGCAGCAAGAGAAGGTGGAATGATTCTTCTGATCTTTCCTCCTGTCTCGTACAGGCAGATCTGTGTGGCTCATAGATGTGCCCCTGACTGGCAGCAAACAGGGGAATCCCCGGAGCTATAGCCAGGCTGGGCCTTGGGATGCCGGGACTGACCAGGAGCATAGCCCTGGGTGGGCTCATCTGCAAAGTGTGGGCAGACTGTGTCTTGGAGGTAGGTGCCACATGCAAAGTCCATCAGTTCTGCCTGTCCCGTGGCCCGGTCACGGAGGATGTTCTCCGGTTTGATGTCCCGCTGCAGGACCCCACAGCTGCTGCAGTGTTGCATAGCCTCCAGCACAAAGAGGAATGGCCCCTGCACCACCTCCTCCAACATGGAGCCCCCATGCCAGAATGAAATCAAAGAGGTCCTGCGAGTGCTCAGGGCACTCCATCACCAAGAAGATGTTGTGAGGGAGCTCACACCAACCCAAGAGCTGATCAACACCATGAAACCCAGGGGACACCTTGTCCAGCAGCTCCATCTCCCTGGGTACACGGATTCCGTCAGGCTGCAAAGAAGACCACCATGGTGTCAGTGGGGCTGATGCTGTGCCAGGCGTCTAGAACCCCTCACCCAGCCCAGGATGCTCTGAGCCCTCCAAAGAGCTCACACCCGCTCTCCCTCCGGGCATCCTGGTGGCTTCCACTCTGCTGGGCCTCGGCCAACCCCGCCTGTCATGTCCCAGTTTCTGCCGCTGGCCCCGCTCACTCACCAGCTGGCCCTAATGACGGATGCAATCCTGTGACACACTTTTGATGGCCACCTGTGAGCCAAGGGGGGCAGCGGGCTGAGCTCAGATCCTGCCCTGCGGATCCCCGTCCTCCCTCTGCCCCCCGCCCCACCCCCTCCACCCACCAGGGTGCCATCCGTGGGGCACGTCCCCGAGTAGACAGTGCTGAAGCCACTGTGCAGCAGCAGTGACCCCAGCGGAACGGCTCTCGCAGGACCTCCTGCGCTCTCTCTGCGGGTGAGACGCGGCTGTCAGTGTTCAGGCCAGGACCGGGAACGGTCCCCAACCTCCCCACCATGGCCCACCAAGTGCCCCATGCCGGGCATCCCCATCTGAACGGGGCACCGGCGGCTCGAGCTGGGTGGCTGCTCTGTCGAGTGGCAGAGCTCGGTCCGGGGAAAGCGCTGCTCACTCCTCTGTGCACTCGCTTCATCATTTGAGCAATGCTGCTCCAGTCTGTGGAACATGGAACAAAAAAGGAAAAATCACCCTTTTGCAAGAATGTCCAGAGTGTGCATTGAAAAGAGGCAAAAAATGGACCCTTGCACAAGTCCCAAGACCATGCAATTAAATGGAAAATAAGGACACTTGCATGACTTTTCAGGCTGTGCAGAAAAAGGAGAATGAAAGGACACTTGCACAAGGTGTCAGAATGTACAGCAAAAAAAGGTGGGAAAAAAGGTACACCTGCACAAATCCACAGACTGTACAAGAGAGAAGAAGAAAAAGTGAGACCTGCATGTGTCTGCAGACTCTATAAAAACAGGTGATGAAAAGGACTTCTTTGACAGGGCGCACACTGTCCCAAAGCAGTGCCAAACCTGCTTGCCAGCCTCACGGGTAACAGGAGAAGGCCGCAGGTCAAGAACAGGAGTTCAGCCAATGGCTGGAGGAAGCAGAGGAATTTGCAAGGCAGGTGAGTGCTGGAGGAGGCCTGACAAGCTGCCTGCTCTTGTCCTGCTGCTGAACTTCAGTGCTCTTGAGAACAACACTTGGGCCTAAATCCCACTGGAATCAGCATTTCTTAGGGAGATTGGCATTTGCTGAGGAACGGCTTACAATGCTTATCCTCTTGGCAGTTAACCTGGGCCGTGTCTTAGAAAGGAGGAAGCTGAGTGAGTGTGTGGAGTTTCCTGGAAGAAACAAAGCCCTGTGACAGCAAGCAGCATTCTCAGGCTGCTCTCAGGGGAAAATCCCAGCAAGCTAAAGACACCTGGGTAAAGGGGTGAATATGATTGTGAGCTACGCTGGCCCGCAGTAGCAAGGTCCTGGACATGAAGGTAAGGGGTACATAGTGTCCTCATGTCCTGTTTCTGCACCTTTCTGGGAACCAGAGGAATCCTGCCTCCACCTGTGAGGAATTCAGCTTGGGAACGAATAACTCCTTTCTGGTTTGCCTTTTATCTTTTTTGCTTTTGGACAGCAGTGCTTTCTAACATCATCTGAGCCTGCCCCCAGCCTGGCTGATGGGACCCTGTCAGCAAAGGAAGGGCAGGAAGCCTGGAGAGGAGGCACCGGTGCTTGAGGAGGCTCTGTGCCCTGCCAGCTCAGCACAGGACTGGGAATCCAACCAGCTGGCTCCTGCACTCCGTGGGAGCATTCCCTTCCTGGCCAGGCTGCGCTGAAGCTGTGCTGTGCCTGGCGCTGTGCATTGCCCTGGCGCTGTGCGTGCCGCACGGACAGTCCCGTTTGTGGCTCCGCACTGCCCGAGGCTCTCCCCCCTCACACAGGGGCCCCGCCCCGCCCCGGGCGCCCCCTGGCGGCTGCCCGGCCCCGCCCGCCCCGCGCAGGCGCGCTCCCTGCCCATGGCGCCGCCCAGCGGCAGCCGCCCCTCCCTGCAGGCCCGGGCCGGGATTGGGCCCTGCTGCTCGTCCTGTCCCTCGGCTCCCTTCTTTCCAGAGAGAGGAAGGCTCCAAAGGAAGCGTTTGCCAGCTGTGGCCCTCTGCTTCACTCTGTGGGGCCGAACGTCTCCCCTGAAGGTGGCCCTGGTGCGTCCATGAGTGCTGGTGCAGGAAAAGGCCCCTTCCTTCTGCCGCCAGCCGTCATCAGTGGCTCAAAAGCAGCGCCCAGCTCTGGAAGGAGAAACAGCCCGTGGCACAGTGGTGCCATCCCTGCCCAGACGGGGCTTTCTGCCACAGCAGCAGCAGCAGCAGGGCTTGCCTTGGCTTCACCTGGAAAGCCAGAAGCCTGTGTAAGTCAGCAGGTTGCCAGGCTGAATCAGCTCCTGGTGGGGGTGAATCCTGCTAGCTCTGACCATTTCCAAAAGGTTATAAAGGCAGCAGTACAGACATACATGCAGAGCAACCAGCGTTGCATAAATGTGTAAAACTGTGTGGGTTTTGTGGCATTCTTAGGGCTGTCATGCTGACAGTGCCTCCTGCACAGCTTGTGTGCCATGCCATTGCTGGGCCAGCCTTGTCCCCAAGCTGTCACCCCCAGCCTCGTTCTCTGGCTGCTGTTGCATCTCAAAGCACAGTTGCCCAATTGCTGAGTTCCAGCTCTCAGGCTGGAGCACCAACCCGTGCTGTTGCACATGAACGAATGGTCTGTGTCCACTTCATTGTGCTGGCAGAAGCCACTTTTGCTGAGACACAGGACATAGAAAGTAGAGGAAAAAATCAGTTGGAAACTCTTGTATGGAAAATCAAGGTGACTCTGATAATGTGGAGAGGGAGAGAGGGTGATGCATCTGACTCCACCTTATCAGAAGCCTAAATAATTACTTTCTTATACCATACTATATAGATTGCATCTAAACTGAATCTGCCACACACTCACCCTTGCTCACAGCTGCACAGAACTGCATCCACTCTGATTCTCTCGTGTCTGTCTCATGGCAGTCCTGACACACACATTCTCCTGGCCCTGATAGGCCAAGGGAACAAAACATCCTCACTTTGGGTAACAAACTCCATATTGCATTCTACTTTGGCACAACAGAGTCATAAGAATTGTGTTTTCTCTTTCTCTGATGTTCAGAAAATATGAAACCCAGAAATATTCCTGGGAAGATTTGTGCCTTGCTTTTCTCTGTGAAGAGAATGTGGCAACACTCTTGGGCTGGGGGCAGGCTGCTGGAGCTTCCCGTTGCTTTCCTTTGAGGAAACAGCAGTGTTTTGTGAATGGTGGGCAGAAAACGGTATGACTGGCTCTGGGGACTGTTTTGTAAGCAGTGCATGTTTGAAACTATTCCCTGATCTCTAGCCTGGAGGAAATTAGGGTCACCCAGCAACATCTTAAAGCTTCAGGATTATGACACCAGTAAGGCACAAATGTGGGGTCTGCAGATCCACAGACATTCCTCATCTAATCAGACATTTCTTGAGAATTATCATGACTTTCCGTGTGACATGCAGAGGGAATTTGCATCAGGACAATATGCAGCCTCCCAGCTGTCACCTGTGGTGTCTGACCAGCTGCTCTCTCCACTCCACTTGCTGGGCTCATGCCAGAGGTGGTCCTGGGGCTGGGAAACACCTGGACTTGTGCAGAGCCCTTCCAAAATGCTGCCATGGCTGCAAGAGCAGGCAAACAGCAAAAGCCCAGATCTTTCTCCATTCTTTTAGTTTTTAACTGAGACCTGGTAGTTTTTCCAGGCACTTTCTGTTTGTGCTCAGGAAGGTATTTTTAGGAGGGAGAAAAAAACCTGTTTTCAAGGGCAGAGGAGAGGAGGGGGAAGGAAGCTTCTGAACTTTGGAAAGCTTGTGGTTGCTCTGTTTTCCTGAGCCTGCCTTGCTAAGGTGTGCCCACCAGCTGAGCTATTTGGTCTCTGCCTTATAACTCCCTTTTAGGTGGGACTTGCCCATTTTAGTGGTTTTCCTTGCCCCACCAGCTTCTACATTGTCCCACATTGGGATTTAAGGTTCTTTTCCTTCTTTCTGTGTGTCCATTGGAGTCAGATCCCTGTGACTGCCAGATGCATCCTGCAGGGAAGCTGCCAGAAGTGAGGCACAGGTCCCAAAGGCTTCTTTGAGGTGCTGTAATTGTGCAGCAGCAGTGTGCTGTGTGTGCAGCAGGTTGGTTACTTGGCTTTTGCTCCCCACTTTGGTGTCATTGTTCCTTCAGCAAGCCCTACAGTTTGCTGGTTGATGTTAGCCATGCAGCAAATGGGTGGGAATGACAGGCATTCCAGTTGAGGGAACTCTCCAGGATATTAGCAGTGCACAATTTCATCCACAGCACTTAATCAAGTGTTCTTGGTTTTTGGAGAAGCACTGCTGGGCAAAAGGGCACATTGCCTTTGGTTTCCTCACATGCTGGCTCTTCTGAGTGTTCAGCTTGGCGTACAGGGTGAATGGGCTTGGTGCCTGTTCTGTGTTACTCTGGGATCCTTTGAGCTGTGGGTTATGGACTGCAAGGGAGTTTTGTGCTGCTTTGGGGCAGAGGAGAACTTTCTGGGCTTTTCTATTGTGTTAGCTGTAGGGAAGGTTTGGTTGCCATGCATGAACTCACAGAGCAAGCCAGAGCGGCTGCTATTGTGATGTCAGCAGAGGGCTGCCACGTCACAGCGTTGTCAGCAGGAGGTTTTCCTGGTGCCCGCAAGGCCTCAGCATCCAGAGCAGCTCTTGGCGTGCTCCTTGCAGGAGGATCACCTCGTCTGAGTTGTTCTCAGATTACGGCCGGTGTCCTTTTGTTTCTCTATTTTCTTGCACAGTCCTTGGACTGGTGCAAGTGTCCTGTTTTACCCCTTTTTACTTGCACAGTCTCAGGACTTGTGCAAGTGTCCTGTTTTTCCCCTCTTTACTTGCACAGTCTCAGGACTTGTGCAAGTGTCCTGTTTTACCCCCTTTTTACTTGCACAGTCTCAGGACTTGTGCAAGTGTCCTGTTTTTCCCCTTTTTACTTGCACAGTCTCAGGACTTGTGCAAGTGTCCTGTTTTTCCCCTCTTTACTTGCACAGTCTCAGGACTTGTGCAAGTGTCCTGTTTTACCCCTTTTTTACTTGCACAGTCTCAGGACTTGTGCAAGTGTCCTGTTTTTCCCCTTTTTACTTGCACAGTCTCAGGACTTGTGCAAGTGTCCTGTTTTTCCCCTTTTTACTTGCACAGTCTCAGGACTTGTGCAAGTGTCCTGTTTTACCCCTTCTTTACTTGCACAGTCTCAGGACTTGTGCAAGTGGGGTTTTTTTTCCATTTTTGTTTCCTGACCTACGGACTCGAGCAGCCCTGCTCAAAGGATGGAGCGAGTCCGTAGAGCAGTCAGCAGCGCCTTTTCATTGGCGGCTTCTCGGAAAGCTTTTCTGCGTTTGGCTGGTAAATAGAAGTTGTTTTTTCCTTTGGGGCAGCACGTTGGAACAAAAATGGCATAAAGATGCCATATGTTTGGTAAAGCTCCTGTCAAGAGCTTCAGCTGAAAAGGGGTGTCTCTTGCCCAGCAGGGTGTAGGAACCTCCAAAATGCAGACTGAGAGATCTTTGCAGATATCCTCCCAAAAACTGTGCAGGTCTCTCCAGAACTGAGGAAAAGCATCTTTTGATTGCATTCCATCCTTAAAGGATGTGCCTGTCTAACTGGACCCCCTCTGTGTGCTCCAAGAGCCATTGGCTCTGTGCTGAAGGGCAAACTGCCGAGCACTTTGTGTGTGCTCCTGAAGCATGGAGCTGGGCCTGTGCTGTGTCCCAACAGAACTGCCAGTGCTGAGAAGGGTTTGGTGGAAGCTTTTATAGGGAATTGTTTACAGCAACTGTGTGGTACATGCTGCATGCAATTTACAAAAAGAAAAAGCAAGTCCAGGAAAGAGAGGAGAAAAAAGCTGCTTTAGCTGCAGGCTGGACAATGAGCTCCAATGTAGGCACTGCCTGCTAAGGAACAATTTGCATCTTCATGGCCAAGTTTCTAGTTCCTTAGTGGCAATGCCGAGCAAAAGGTAGACACAGCCTAAGGTATTGTCCTGCGGTCTTGCTCGCTGTGTTAAAAATGTTGCTCCTGGAGGGATGTTGTGAAAGGAGAATGCTCTCTGCTTGGGGGGACTTGTTCTGTGGGATTCCTCAGCACAAACAGTTTTCTAACAGCACCTGGTTCATTTTTCCTTGCCCCCGGCAGCTCGCCTCAGAGGTGGAAGGAGTCAAGCGCGCGCTTCGGTGAGTGGGACGGGCACCCTTGACATTCCTGGTGTCTGAGGAGTGTGGAGAAAGCTGTGGGCTTGGCCTGTTGCAGTAGAGTGCCAGCCTGGCAGGCTGAAAGAAAGTCCACATCAGCATCTGCATGAACACTACCAGAAGGATTCCATCCCTTTCCTCCTTTTCCACTGAAGAGGTTTTAACTAATTAAAGTCAAGCTTTGCAGGCAGGAGGCTGCATGCTGATTGTAGCCAGCCTGAAATATCTCCTGCAGAAGCATGCACAATCCTGTTTAAACATTAGACTTATCAGCCCTTTTTAATTGAGTTTTAATGCCTGAGCATCTCACTTTTTCCCAATTTCATGACTTGTGCTTAGGAGAGCTGAGGATAGAGCTCAGGAGAAATCAGGCTCTAAATGACAGGTTACTCCTTGTCCCTCACACTGCTGCCTGTCTGCAGAGCACCACAGCAGCAGCAGAACCTCCTCTGGCTCACTCTCTTCCTCCAGAGGCTAAAGGGGACACAAAGGACAAGAAACCTCCAGGTGTTGTCAGTCCAGGGCCTGAGCATCCTGCAGCAATCAGTGGCAGCTTTGGTTGGTTGAGTGCAAAGCTCTGGGGCAGTGCAGAGCTGCAAGTTTCTGAGCAGACAGCCCTTGCCCTTTGAGGCTGAGGATGCTGGGGGCTGGAGTCCTGCCATGAGCTCGCACTTCAGCCCAGCCACTGACCCATGAGAAATGGCATCTGAAAATTGACATGCAGGCATCGTTTTCCTGGCATTCTCACAGGGACTGTGAACTTCCCTTGGTGTCAGAGAAGCGGTAGCATGATGTCCTTTAGTGCTACTGGTGTGGAAGTCAGCCCCTTTGTGCACAGAGTCTGTGCAGGCTCCCTGCTGTCAGCAGAGAGAGGTCCCCAGGTGCAGTTCACAGCCTTGTGGGGTGCCGAGGAGCCGCTGTTGCCTGCAGGGACCCACCCCTCTCCACGCCCTATCTAGGTAGCTACAGGCACTGCTTCGACTGCCCCCTTAACTTTGACCTGACCCAAGTGTGTTGAGGAGAATCCTGAGCAGCTCTGCATGGCAGAGACAAAATTTGTCTGTGAAGGGCTGGAATGCAGTTCCTTTTGGCTGCTCTTGAAGGCCTGAAATCCTGAGGGGAAGCCAGTTGAGCAGAGCTGAGCAGGGAAATGTTCCCTGCTTCTATTCAGACATTTCCAGAGCAACTCCAGGGTTAGTTGGGACACAAACACCACATCAACACCACATAAACAGCCCCACACAACAGCTTTTGTCTTCAGGGGGGCTGCTACTTGCTGCTTCTGCCAGCTCTCAGGAGCCAACTTGCCTGCTCCTGATTGCTTGTTTGTGCTTTTCCCCTGCCTATTCCTTGCAGGTCCCGCGAGGAGAGGATCTTGCCAGTCAGGACTCCCGGGCCCAGGCAGGAAAGGCGGAGCGGCAGGAGAGCACGGACGGAGTGCACGGCGCCCAGGAGTTCAGGTGTGTGTTGAGCTTTCTCGCTTTCTCTGAGCAGGGCTGGGCATTGCTGGGCTTTAGGAGGCCCAGTGTCAAAGAACAAATTTGGCTTTCTCATTGTTGGACTTGCTCAGCACAGATGAGGGAAGGCAGCCCAGGGCAGGTCTGGCTGCTGAGCAACCTAGAGCACAGCTGCCTCCTGGGACTCACTCCTTAAACCCTGACAAAAAGCATTCCAAACTAGACCAGAGTAAAAGCAAGGGAGGGTCAGGCTGGGCTTAAGGACAGCAGAGCATTGACCCGCAAAGGCAGTCATGCAGCAGAACAAGTGTCTCAGAGAGCTTGTGCAAATTCCAGCCCTGGAAATTCAGAAGCCCTGGCTGGATAGGGCCTTGAGCAGCCTGTCCAGATGCTGACCCCAAGTGCTTGGAACTGAAGACTGGGCTAGAGGCTTCCTGGCATCTCTGCCAGCCTAACCCATCCTTTGATAACTGGATTGGAAAATCATCCCCACCTCCTCCCCAAGCTATGGCTTGCAGGCTCTTTCCTTGTTTCACTAGTGAAAGCAAGAGTAATTGTGGCAGTACTCATCTAGACTTAGCAAGCATGTCTTAGCCAAAGAAGAACTTTTGCAAGTCCAGTATCCACTGTAATCAGAAAGGAGAGTAAGAGCTAGCAGGCAGGAAGCTGTTACTCAACTGAGAGTACCTGAGCTTTCTGGAAGTGTTCTGTGGCTTCTGGAAGCTTGTTTGACTTCCTCAGCGGTGACTCCTTCACCTGCAGGAACAACAAATAGAGATGCTGGTCTAGGGAGGGAATTGCAGCATTCTCTTGAGGTGGAAGTAGAGGGCTGTTGGAAGTCCCTGAGACTGCCTTGTGTGGGACATGGTATGCAGTCCTGGCCTTGCAAGGAGACTGTGTTGCAATTAAAGGCTTATTTGTCTGTCTGCTTGCTGTAGGTGGAAGGAGTTGGCTGCATGTGAGAGAAAGCGCCACTCCTCACTAGAGAGGGCGTCTGAAGTGGCGGCAGCGACAGCGGAGGAATGGCAGCCTCAGAGGGATCTGCTGAAGGAAGTGGTTCCTCTGGCAGTGCCAAAGGTATGCTCACCTTGTTCCTAGGCAGCACTTGTGGGAGAGGGATTTGTCCTAGCAAGACCCCCCTGAATGCTGCTTCTGGCAGCAAGCTGAGACCGAACCTGTGTTGTTGTTGTTGTTGTTCCTCTTGAAAAATGGTGCCCCTCCACTCCCAGGTTTTCCGGCGGCAGCGGCCAGCCCACAGGGGCCTGGAGAAGCTGCTGCAGGAGTTCTCCCGCCAAGGGCACACCCTGTCCCAGGTGTGCAGAGAGAAGGCGGTGCTGGCACCGGAGAACGCTGCCCTGGAAGCACGACTGGCAGCCACGGAGCGAGACCTGCGAGGCCTTTCAGAGCAGCTGGCAGAGGCCAGGTAAAGGCAGGGAGGAGACCCTGGGTGGGACATTACTGAAGGTCTGTAGTTACAAAGGTGGTGAGCATTATGCCAGGATTTACTGCCTGCTGTGTGCTCTCCAGATGTTTCTTGGGCAGAGAAGCAAAGAGATACAAGCAAAAAGGGAAGGATATTGTGATGTGAATCTTACTTTTCTGCCAGCTCAAGGTCTCAAAGCTTTTTTTGGGTGCCTGCTTGGGACCCCTTGCACATTCCTGTGACAAGTGCAAAGCAAGCCAACTTGGCACTGAATTCAGGACCAGGGACACTGTGCAGATGTTTGCTGAAACCAGAAGTTTCCCTCTGGTTTTGCTTTCTCCTTCAGTGCATCTGACCATCAATCTTTCCTTGCCAAGTTGTTTGACATGGGGTTTTTGGAATTCAAGGCTCTTAGATGTGAATGTTGTGAGTAGGGCGCTGACGCTTCAGGTGAAGCTGGAGGGTCACACTGAAAATCTTGAGAGCCTGCAGAGCTGACTCTTGTGAAGGATGGTGCAGAACCTAGAACTGCTTACAAACAGCAGCAGCAGCAGAAGGGAAAGGTCTTGTGACTTCTTGACAGTGTCTGGGGATTCTTGCTGCACACTGATTCTTGCCCACTTGTCCAGCCACCTCTGTAACCTGTCAAGGATCTTTTTAGCTGGTCCTTCTTCCTTTTTAAAGAGTGCCCAGATATTTGGGCACTGCGGCTTAGTTAGGCAAAAATAAAGGTAGCAAGTGGTCTTGTTTATCCAATTCCAGTCATTTAATTGGCCGGATATCTGTCCCTCCTCCTAGAGAGTTCTTGTGCAGATAGAAACCTACTTCTGGTTTCCTACTCATGCTGCCAGAAGCCAGAGGTTTTGCTATATGGTTTGGTGAATTCCTTTAGTCCCTTTTACTTAGAGAGTGCCTGGCCAACAAAGTACCTATATGTCCACTATGAATGGCATGAGCATTGAGGAGTCAGCCAGGAGAGCCCTGTTCTGTCCTGCACCTGCAGAGTGACTTGGAAGTGCAGATGAGCCCAAGGCTGTGAGCAGAGGCTGGGCTTTTGTCCCTTTGCAGATATTTGGTGGGCACATCCGTGTGTGCTAGGTCAGGCAACAGCAATTTCAGCTTTGGCTGCTGAGACCAAACTGAGCTGGGCTAGGTCATGAGGAAAGGCTGCCCAGTCACCTGGAGGGGCCTGCTTTGCTGTGTAAAGTGGCAAGATAGTCCTGCTGTATCTGAGTTTCCATGCAAGCCATTTTCCATACTAAGGTGTAGGGATCTTAAGGCACATCTTACTGGAGAAGCTGCCCCTGTGTGCCAGGAGCAATTGCTCTTCATCTTCACGCCTTGTAGGTCAGAGAAGGAGAGCCTGCAAAGCAGCCTGCTGGAGGCTCAGCAGCACATATGGGAGCTGGAGATGGCCAGGAGCCGTGTGGAAGCCCAAGTGCACAGGGCCAGGCAGGCCAAGGAGGCGATACTGGGTGAGAGCCTGGTGTGCTTTGTTTCTGCTTATGGCCCTGCCCAGTGCAGTGGCTGGCAAGGCAGCTCTGTGCCCAGGGCTTCTGAGCAGTGAAGCAGCTGAGGACAGGTCCCTCCTTGCCTGAAACTGGAAGGGCTTAAGGCCAGCAGATTGCTCTGCTTGTGGAGTGTCTGATTGCCGTGTGTCATGTTTGCAGAGGATGTGAGGGGCCTTCATCGTGAACTGCTGGCTGTAAGAGCTCTCAGCCAGCAGCAATGTGAAGACATGGCTGAACAGCTCCGCTGGGCACAAGAGCAGTGCTGCAAGGTTCTGAGACTCTGGCAATCTGCCCAGGAAGAGGAAAAAAGGAATCTCGAGCAAAAACTGGTAAGAAACAAGAGGCACCTGAAGATTTCAGGCAGGTTTGGTGGGCTGTCTCAGCAGAAGAGCAGCCTGAGTATGTGACATGGCCGCAAGCATCTGCTGTAGGCCAGACGTTGCTGGTCCAGGCAGCAGGGGCCTTCAAGGACTCATACTTGAAGGCCTGTGAAGAGCCAGAGGACAATGCTGGGACAGTATATGCATGCACAGGTTCAGGATGGGCATCAGCCAAGTTCCCCAGGAGGCTGGGTGGTCGCCACACAAAGCATGGCAGCAAAGGGGCAGGATCTTCCCCACAGCCTTGTGCCATGCAGCAGGCGGCTGCTGACCTTGCTGCCAACTGCAGTCCCAGCAACTGGGTTCCTTGCTTTCTGTCCATGGGAGGCCATGGTGGACAGATGTCTTTGGGCCTGAATGATATACAAGAGGCCCTGTGTTGCTGGTATTTCAGCTGGTGGCCTGCCTTGTGACTGGATCATCGAGGCGATGGCCTCATCCTCATCCTGCAGTCCATGTGCAGCTCTTCCTTGATCAAAGGGCAGGGGGAATGTGAGCACAGAGCCTCTGAGAACAGGCAGAAATGCTGAGGAGAGAGGGGCCAGAAAACAGGCAGCCATGAGAGCAGGGAAGGAAGGTGGCATCTCCTTCCTTCCAGCTGCTGACACTCCCTCTACATTTTGGGTTAGAACAGCATTGCTGGAGGGCACAAAGTCACAACTCATGTGCACTTTCCAGGTGGGGGGGTTGTTGGAGGGATGAAGCTTCCATTTCTTTCTATGGGGAGCATTGCTTGGACTTCATCAGGAATTGTCTGTTCCCCTCATCAGGAGAGACAACTGGAAGAGCAGCATGTGGAGGCACGGAAGCAGCTGGAGGAACGGGCAAACTTCCTGGCAGAGGTACAGAGGGAGCAGGAGAAAAGGCTGCTTGAGATGAAGGGGGAAATTGCCGTCATGCAAGCTGAAGAAGAAAAGCTACCAAGCAGAGGCAGTCAAGAGGCACAGAGTGTGGAAAGAGAGTTTGTGTGCTGTTTTGGACTCCTCTGGGCTCCTTATGGACACTGCTTCTCTGGGCACTGTCTGTCTGGGTGGCATTGTGTCCTGGTTTAGGGCAAGTTTGGGAGATAACCCCCAAAGGGGCTTCTCTACAAAAGCAGATTCAATTGCCCCTCCCCCCTCTAACCGGTTTGGGAGAAAATATCTCCTTGGAGAAAAAGTGGAAAGAAACCTGTTTATTAAACAATAGAACCCAAACAATATTAAACAATAAAACTTCTCACTGCTCCAAAGAAAGCAAACTCAGAACAGTCCCTTCCCCGGGTTGCAGCTCGGCTCACTCAGTCTTTGACCAGTCTCTGGTGCTGGAAACGCCGCGTCCCAGGCCCGGCCAGGGGGCCACAGGTGGAGCTGCCGGTGCTCTTCTGGGTGTTCAGTCCAGAGCAGGCTTGAACAGGTCCAAGAAATAAGGAAAAAAATCACAGTCCAGGGAACTTCTTTGCCTCAGCTAGCTAAAACTAACTAAAAGCAGAAAAAAAGGGAAAAAGGAGCTCTGTCCAGCTGTCTGTCCATCCGCAGACAAGACAGTCCAGGAGCAGGAATGTGGAGGAGTGAGAGCAGTCTGAAAACAAACTGCGCGCTTCTTCCCTCCCCTCTTCACTGTCTGGAAGAGAGTCTTACAGGTGTAAAACATTATTCGGTATAAACAGAACAAGACAATTGGGGATAAAAGCATCATATAGTCAATCCAGAACACAGCAGAGCTCTGAGACCTTTTCCCTGACAGGAACCGACCGCTTCAGTGAACTTTGAACAGGTCCTGGCTTGGCTGTTTAGCAGGGCCAGAAATGATGGGATACTAAGCATGGGTGTACATCTGCCTCTGCTGCCTCCACCCCCATTCCTGGCCATGGCATGGGGGCCCTGGAGCAAGTGGGGCAGGCAGACACCTTGCAGAGAGCAGCAGGGCAGGGAGCTCTGCTGAACTTCCTGAATGGCAGTGAGGCTGAGATGATGGATGTGTGGGAACTGGAGAGCAGCGAGCATCCCGAGAGCTCAGCAGCAGCATCTGGGCTCCAAGGCTGCTGGGGAAATGTAGGAGGGAAGGGCAGCAGCAGCAGAAATGAGGGGCTTGAGGCAAGCAGGTTTGGACATGCTGCAGAATGGCTTTGTGGGGATTTGGCTGGAGATCAGCACTGGCTGTGAGACACGTTAGGGGCAGGGAGAGAAGAGTGATCTAAACCCACTGCCATGGCATCCAAAAGGCCAGGGGAGGCAGTGGCACCCCAGAACACCTTGATGTCAAACATGTGGATGTCAGTTGGGAATGTAGTCGCATTTCCAGGGAAGTGAGAAGGTGGGGAGAGCTCGGAAATGTGGGACATGGTCTCTCCCTGTCCAGTTCCCTTTGCATTCCCAATCCTGTGCCAAGTTGCTGCATCAGTTTGACTTTTCCTACCAGGTCCCAGTTAAGAGCATTGATAAAATTCTTGAGGCATCAAAGGGGGCAAGTGTGGATGATTGATCTGAGCACTGTGTTCTACTCTTTCCAGACCTCCTTGTTGTATTCCACGGGCGGGGAAATGAAGAAGAGATCATTGGGAAAATCTTTGATTCCCCGTCTGCGCAAGGCAGGAATTCCCCCTGTGGGCAGTGCTGCTGGGTCTGTGCACAGCTCTCCCCAGCTGGAATTGCAGAAGTCCCAGGAGATGAGGTAAGCCAAGGTGTCTGCTGCTCCAGTGTGCTCTTCACCTCACTCTTCCCATCTCCTGTGGTGATTTTGCACAGTCTCCCATGTATTTAGGCAAACCTCTGAGTATTCCGCATTTTGCCCATCCAATGTCAAACCCAAGAGCAATGCCCCAAGAGCAGAGGTGGTGCTGGGGAAGAGGAGGCAGGGCTTCAAAGTGTCTCAGGATGGGTCCCCTGCTGGACTTGGCTGTTACTTCAGCCAGAGCTTGGCCAGTTCTGTGTGACTCCAGGAACTGAAAGCTTAAGGACAATGCATCATCTTTGCATCCTCTTGGGTTTATGTGTTGCAATTCCTCCTTCATCACAGTGACCATGCCAAGAAGGTTTGCCTCTTTCATGGTATGCCCATTCCCTCCCTTCTCCTTCTAGCTCCTCATATGTTCTTTTGTCTTCCATTTTCTCCAGGCCAAGACCCAGCAGCAGAAGCCAGGAGAAGACCCCAGAGCATGTAGGTATGTACAGGCACGTCTGTCCTAAAATGACCATTGGGAATTTGACTCAGAGTTGACACTTGGAAAGGTTGGTTAAAACGCATTCTTTAAAAAAAGTCTTTAAATTAATTTCAATTCCTTGATGGTCTCAGTGGACTCTCCCAGAGCCCAGTCCCTGGGTGTGTTCTCTGGTGGTGGAGTGAAAATTCTTCCAGGGTGAAGTGTTGAGTGGCAGGAGCTTGAGTGGTACCTGGGGATTCTGGAACTGCAGCGCAAAAAATAAAACATTTCCGCTCCACGCTGCATATGCCTTTTATGTCCCTGCAGCTTTTCTTGTGTCAAAATTAGAGTAGAAAAAGAAGGCATTTAGCATGAAATGAGAAATTTTCCCGTTCCTTCCTCCTGCTTTTGAAAGAGAAAACCATTCCTTTGGGTATTTTCTGGTCTGAACTCCTTTAGATTTAAAGGAGATTCATGGATATTGGTTCTGCACTGGGTTATTCATGGTTTTGCTCTGGGAAGAATAGGGAAATCTCTTATGATGGAAAGTCCTTTTGAATTTTCCAGTGAAGGAGAAGGAGACTTCCAAATGGCTGCAGCCTAGGTAGGGTGTGAGTTTGTCATCCTCTGACAGCACAAGCCCAAAGCCACCTGTGGCAGGTTCCCAATGACAAATCTCTTCTGCGACTGTCTCTGCCTGTGTCAGTGCTGCAGGCTGAGGCTGGGGAGGAGATGCCTTCTGCCTTGTCCCTGTCCCTGCCTTGCCTGATCCCTGACAAGTGGAATTGTGCCAGACAAAATGCAGTCTCTGGCACATCTATGTCCGGCAATGCTTTCAAGGTGTAAGGCTCAATGACACTGTTGTTGTTCCTTTGGCATCTATGGGCATGTAATGATAGGAGAGATGAGACTTGGAGAAATGATTCAGAAAAAGGGATCAGATCCCCTGGTCCCTTTGCTCAGGGTTAGTTCTGCCAAATGCTGGATATGGCCCCTTTGGAATGACTCCTTCATTGCTGGTATGCACCTGCAATACTTAATGCATCAAGTGACCAGTATTGCTCTGTAAGCAGGTGATATTTTTGCTCTCTCAGAGCAATATACCAGCTGAAAGTATCCAGTTTTAAAAGATGTGTTCGTCTTGTATTGCTTGGCTGCCTCAGTATTTTCCCCTTTGTGAAACAATGTAAAAAATTAGTTCTCTTACTTCTAAGAGCTCTCTTGGAGGGCATTTCAGAATCACCTGCCCTCCACTCTTCCCATTCAGAAAAATTTAAATTGGCAGTATTAGCCAAGATAAGAAATGTGTTGTGGCACATCATGTTTATGTTGTTGTTGGGTTTTATGTTGGTTGGTTGTTGTCTGCATGAAAGAACGCAGGGAGAAAAACCCATGGAGCAATGAAGCACAGCAAAAGTGGCAATTTCCAATTGAATGGCCAGTTTATGCCCTGCAAATGCAGACTCCTTGAGTACTGGGGTCATGTAACCTGGATTGCAAAGCTTCTTCCAACATGAGGTGCCATTGTTCATGTGCCAGCACTTCCTCTGTTGTGAAGAGAAAGAAAAGCAATGAAGCAATAAAACCCAACCCAGAACTGAGTGGGAGTTACTGAAACAAAGGCCATGAACTCTAGCTTTGGAAAGCAATTACTTCTGGGTTGTAATTGTCAAATTCTGTTGACCACTGTGGGTTGCCCACAGTTTAGAAGGAAAGGGATTTCAAAGTAGTGGATGGGTAATGAACAACACATAAGCAAAGTTGTAGAAGCTTTCTCTCCTGGTTTGCCAGCTCCATACATTTCAAAGGAATTCTAGTAGTAGTAGTAGTAGTTCTAGATGGTAGTTCCATGAAAAGAAAAACAGAGAGATCTTCTAAATAATGAAAACACCCCTTACATGCCTCACCCATTAGATGGATTGATTGTAAAGGTGGGAGTTCACTGAACTCACTTCTTCCCTTGTGAGCGTGGCTCAGCCTCACACAGAGGTGAGGTGGGAGCTGGGCCGCTCTCTTTTGGGAGGAAGGGTCTTGTGGCAGCCTAGAGAGGCTGTGCACATTGGCAGGGAACAGCTGTGCCCTGCATGTGCCCTGCAATGAGCTGTGCTGCTGGCAGTGCCCCGTGGAGCTGTAGGGCTGCTCAGCTGTGGGGCAGGGAGAGCAGCAGCAGGGTGCATGTGCAGCTGAGCCATGCCTGGAGAGCACAGGGCTCTGGGCTCCCTGCTGTCCCAGGGCAGCCCAGAGGCCAGGCTGCTCCTGTGGCAGCTCTGTGGAAGTGGGGCAGGGTTTTCCCCCTGGTCTGCTTCAAGCTGCTGGTGGCAGGAGCATGTTTCCCTGTGCAGCTCTTTAGAAATTTCCAAGGAATCTGTCCCATGAAATACGGAGCTTCAGATGATTTAGATTTACTTTGTGGACTCTCTTATATTTTGTGTCTCCACTTTGCAGATCTGACTGGCTACCCTCTTGCCAAGAGGTTTTCCCTGGCAAGTCCCTCGATGCTCCTTCCCTCCAAGCCGTTGCCTCCCATCCAGAGGAGCTCTCCTTCTGCCACGCCAAGCAAGATGTGCAGCGGAGAGCAGGAGACTGGGAATGCTGGCAATGTCTGGGATGAGGAGAGTAGAAAAAACCAGGAGCTCAGAGCAGAGGGAAAAGGAAGAGAGGTAAGGAGACCAAGCTAAGTCCTTTGTGCTAAATTTTCATCTTGTGTGCTGTCAGCAGAGCTCTGAGACCTCTTCCCTGACAGGAACTGACCCTTTCACTGAATTTTGAACAGGTCCTGGCTTGGCTCTTTGGCTGGGCCAGAAATGATTGGATACTAAGCATGGGTGTGCATCTGCCCCTGCTGCCTCCACCCCCATTCCTGGCCATGGCATGTGGGCCCTGGAGCAAGTTGGGCAGGCAGACACCTTGCAGAGAGCAGCAGGGCAGGGAGCTCTGCTGAACTTCCTGAATGGCAGTGAGGCTGAGATGATGGATGTGTGGGAGCTGGAGAGCAGCGAGCATCCCGAGAGCTCAGCAGCAGCATCTGGGCTCCAAGGCTGCTGGGGAAGTGTAGGAGGGAAGGGCAGCAGCAGCAGAAATGAGGGGCTTGAGGCAAGCAGGTTTGGACATGCTGCAGAATGGCTTTGTGGGGATTTGGCTGGAGATCAGCACTGGCTGTGAGACACGTTAGGGGCAGGGAGAGAAGAGTGATCTAAACCCACTGCCATGGCATCCAAAAGGCCAGGGGAGGCAGTGGCACCTCAGAACACCTTGATGTCAAACATGTGGATGTCAGCTGGGAATGCAGCCACACTTGCAAAGAAATGAGCATGAGGGGAGAGGTGTCAAATGTTTGACGTGGTCTCTCCCTGTCCAGTTCCCTTTGCATTCCCCATCCTGTGCCAAGCTGCTGCAGCAGTTTGTCTTGTTTATTACTGCCAGGTCCCAGTTGAGGACACGTGTAAATGTTTTGAAGCAGAGTGGAGGCAAGTGTGGATGATTGATCTGAGCACTGTGTTTTATTCTTTCCAGACATCCTTGCCTTCTCCTGTTGGTAAAGAAATGAAGAAGAGATCATTGGGAAAATCTTTGATCCCCCGTCTACGCAAGGCAGGAATTCCCCGTGTTGGCAGTGCAGCTGGGTCTGTGCACAGCTCTCCAAAGATGGAATTGCAGGAGTCCCAGGAGATGAGGTAAGCCAAGGTGTCTGCTGCTCCAGTGTGCTGTTCACCTCACTCTTCCCATCTCCTGTGGTGATTTTGCACAGTCAGCTGTCCCATGTATTTAGGCAAACGTTTTTGTATTCCACATTTTGCCCATCCATGGTGATCCAGCAGAATGTCAAACTCAAGAGCAATGCCCCAAGAGCAGAGATGGTGCTGGGGAAGGGGAGGCAGGGCTTCAAAGCATGTCAGGATGGGTCCCCTTCTGGACTTGGCTGTTATTTCAGCCAGAGCTTGGCCAGCTCTGTGTGATTCCAGCAACTGAAAGCTTAAGGGCAATGAATCATCTTTGGGATTATGTTTTGCAATTCCTCCTTCATCACAGTGACCATGCCAAGAAGTTTTGCCCCCTTGCATGGTACGCCCATTCCTTCCCTTCTCTTTCTAGCTCCTCATATGTTCCTTTGTCCTCCATTTTCTCCAGGCCAAGACCCAGCACCAGAAGCCAAGAGAAGACCCTGGAGTATGCAGGTAGGCACAGGGCTCCAGTGTACTGTTCACCTCACTCTTCCCATCTCCTGTGGTGGGTTGGCACAGTCAGCTCTCCCATGTATTTAGGCAAACTTTTTTGTATTCCACATTTTGTCCGAAAGTGGCCTTTCTAGTCTTCACACTGAGTTGACATTTGGAAATCTTGGTTAAAACCCATTCATTTAAAGGTATCTTTAAAGGTATTTCAATTTCCTAATGGGCTCAGTGGACTCTCCCAGAGCCCAGTCCCTAGGAGTGTTCTCTGGTGGTGCAGTGAAAATTCCTCCAGTGTGAATGTTTGAGTGGAAGGAGCTGGAGGGGTACCTTGGGCTCTTGGATAAGCTGGGCAGGAAAAGGAAACATTCCTCTCCATCCTGCACATCCCTTTTATCTCCCTGCAGCCTTTCTAGTGCCAAATGGGGAATGGAAAAATAAGCCAAATAGCATGAAATGAGAAATGTTCCCACTCCTTCCGACTGCCCTTGAAGGAGAAAACCATTCCTTGGGGTAGTTTCTGATCTGAATCCCTTGAGATTTGAAGGAGATTCGTGTATATTGCCTGGTTTTGCACTGGGAGGAACAGGGAAACCTCCTATGATGGAAAGTCCTTTTGAATTTTCCAGTGAAGGAGAAGGAGACTTCCAAATGGCTGCAGCCTAGGCAGGGTGTGAGTTTGTCATCCTCTGACAGCACAAGCCCAAAGCCACCTATGGCAGGTTCCCAATGACAAATCTCTTCTGCGACTGTCTGTGCCTGTGTCAGTGCTGCAGGCTGAGGCTGGGGAGGAGATGCCTCCTGCCTTGTCCCTGTCCCTGGCTTGCCTGATCCCTGACAAGTGGAATTGTGCCAGACAAAAGCAGTCTCTGGCACATCTATGTCCGGCAATTCTTTCAAGGTGTAGGGCTCATTGACACTGTTGTTATTCCTTTGGCATCTATGGGCATGTAATGATAGGAGAGATGAGACTTGGAGAAATGATTCAGAAAAAGGAATCAGATCCCCTGGTCCCTTTGCTCAGGGTTAGTTCTGCCAAATGCTGGGTATGGCCCCTTTGGAATGACTCCTTCATTGCCGGTATGCATCTGCAATGCTGAATGCAGCACTAGACCAGTATTGCTCTGTAAGCAGGCGGATAGTTTTTCTGGATTAATTCTGGAGTGGAAATGACTTATGTCGTTGAATGTTTCCTGTGTCTCTTATGTTACTGACCAGAGGATTGCACAGGCTGAAAGGACCCAGTTTTAAGGGAAGTGTTTGTCTTGTATTGTTTGGCTACCTTTTTATTTTACCCTTTGTGAAACAATGTAGAAAATTAGTTCTCTTCCTTCTAACTGCTCTGTCACACAGAGGTGAGGTGAGGTGGGAGCTGGGCCGCTCTCTGTTGGGAGGAAGTGTCTTGTGGCAGCCCAGAGAGGCTGTGCAGATTGGCAGGGAACAGCTGTGCCCTGCATGTGCCCCTGCAATGAGCTGTGCTGCTGGCAGTGCCCCATGGAGCTGTAGGGCTGCTCAGCTGTGGGGCAGGGAGAGCAGCAGCAGGGTGCATGTGCAGCTGAGCCATGGCTGGAGAGCACAGGGCTCTGGGCTCCCTGCTGTCCCAGGGCAGCCCTGAGGCCAGGCTGGCTGTTCCTGTGGCAGCTCTGTGGAAGTGGGGCAGGGTTTTCCCTCTGGTCTGCCTCAAGTTGCAGCCAGCAGGAGCATGTTTCCCTGTGCAGCTCTTTAGAAGCTTCCAAGGAATCTGTCCCATGAAATACGGAGCTTCAGATGCTTCATCTTTGCACTGGGGGCTCTGTTACATTTTGTGTCTCCACTTTGCAGCTCTGACTGGCTACACTCCTGCCACGAATCTTCCTGAGACACGTCCCGCTTCACTCCTTCCCTTCAAGCCCTTGCCTCCCATCCAAGAGAGCTCTTCCATCAAGCTGAGCAAGATGTATGATGGGGAGGAACAGAAAGGGAAAAGTAGCACTGACAACGAAGATGTCAGAAGAAACAACGCGGAGCAGAGTTCAGAGGGAAAAGGACATAAGGTAAGGAGACTAAGCTAAGTCCTGGATGGTAGATTTTCATTTTATGTGCTGTAGGCAGAGCATGGAGGCCTTTTCCTGTGCTGTGAGCCCAGGGAAGCAGCTGAGCTAAGGAAGAGCTCAGCTGGACACTGCGCTTCAGGCTGTCTTTGCCATGGGTGTGTAGTGCAGACGTCATGTCCTCAGCATGTATCAATAGCAGGAGAGGTCTTTGAATGGTTTCTGGGCTGTGTTGTAGTTCCTCGTCTGTCTTATGGCTGAGAAAACACCAACAAGCAGTCAGAGCAGCTAAAGCTGTGCAATCTGGGAAAGCAATCCTTCCCCACTGAGTAATCTACAGGTATCTTTGATGCACCTGTATGTTTTGCTGATGTTTTCTGCCAGCTGTGTCTGCTTTGGATGGAAAAAGATGATTGCTGGAACCTGCAAAGTCCGGTTGTCTGAGCTTGTGAGTGGTACAGCCATGCCCCCTGCACAGCAATCTCTGATGCTATTTCCAGAGTTCATCAGATTCTGGGCAGCTGTGTGCTCTGGCATGGCTTTGTCCATAGGGAAGGGATAGCCTGTGGCCATCGGGAAAGCAGCCCGGATCCCAGGCACACGATTTTCTTTGCACCAGGGCCAGGACGTGCAGTTGTTTTGGGTTTGCTGTGGGGTGCAGGAGGAGACAGATGAACAACAGTTTTGGTTGACAGAATGTCCAATCAAAGGCTTGGGCACTTGATTTCAGCCTTGCAGAGAAAGGGCTCAGTGTATACAGGAACTGACCCTTTCAGTGAACTTTGAACAGGTCCTGATTTGGCTCTCTAGTGGGGCCAGAAATGATGGGATAATAAGCATGGGTGTGCATCTGCCCCTGCTGCCTCCTCCCCCATTCCTGGCCATGGCATGTGGGCCCTGGAGCAAGTTGGGCAGGCAGACACCTTGCAGAGAGCAGCAGGGCAGGGAGCTCTGCTGAACTTCCTGAATGGCAGTGAGGCTGAGATGATGGATGTGTGGGAGCTGGAGAGCAGCGAGCATCCCGAGAGCTCAGCAGCAGCATCTGGGCTCCAAGGCTGCTGAGGAAGTGTAGGAGGGAAGGGCAGCAGCAGCAGAAATGAGGGGCTTGAGACAAGCAGGTTTGGACATGCTGCAGAATGGCTTTGTGGGGATTTGGCTGGAGATCAGCACTGGCTGTGAGACACGTTAGGGGCAGGGAGAGAAGAGTGATCTAAACCCACTGCCATGGCATCCAAAAGGCCAGGGGAGGCAGTGGCACCCCAGAACACCTTGATGTCAAACATGTGGATGCCATCTGGGAATGTAGTCGCATTTCCAGGGAAGTGAGAAGGTGGGGAGAGCTCGGAAATGTGGGACATGGTCTCTCCCAGTTCCCTTTGCATTCCCCATCCTGTGCCAAGCTGCTGCATCAGTTTGACTTTTCCTAGAAAAGAGTCCCAGTTAAGAGCATTGATAAAATTCTTGAGGCATCAAAGGGGGCAAGTGTGGATGATTGATCTGAGCACTGAGTTCTACTCTTTCCAGACCTCCTTGCTGTGCTCCACTGGCGGGGAAATGAAGAAGAGACAATTGGGAAAATCTTTAATCCCCCGTCTACGCAAGGCAGGAATTCCCCCTGTGGGCAGTGCTGCGGGGTCTGTGCACAGCTCTCCCCAGATGGAATTGCAGGAGTCCCAGGAGATGAGGTAAGCCAAGGTGTCTGCTGCTCCAGTGTGCTCTTCACCTCACTCTTCCCATCTCCTGTGGTGATTTTGCACAGTCTCCCATGTATTTAGGCAAACCTCTGAGTATTCCGCATTTTGCCCATCCAATGTCAAACCCAAGAGCAATGCCCCAAGAGCAGAGATGGTGCTGGGGAAGGGGAGGCAGGGCTTCAAAGCATGTCAGGATGGGTCCCCTTCTGGACTTGGCTGTTATTTCAGCCAGAGCTTGGCCAGCTCTGTGTGATTCCAGCAACTGAAAGCTTAAGGACAATAAATCATATTTGGGTTTATGTGTTACAATTCCTCCTTCGTCACAGTGACCATGCTAAGAAGGTTTGCCTCCTTGCATGGTACACCCATTCTCTCCCTTCTCCTTCTAGCTCCTCATGTGTTTTTTTGTCCTCCATTTTCTTCAGGGCAAGACCCAGCAGCAGAAGCCAAGAGAAGACCCCGGAGCATGGAGGTGGGTACAGGGCATGTCTGTCCTAAAATGATCATTGGGATCTTGACTCAGAGGTGACACTTGGAAAGCTTGGATAAAACACATTCATTTAAAGATATCTTTATATTAATTTCATTTTCTTGATGGGCTCAGTGGACTCTCCCAGAGCCCAATGACTGGGAGTGTTCTCTGGCGGTGCAGTGAAAATTCCTCCAGTGTGAAATGCTGAGTGGCAGGAGCTGGAGGGATACCTTGGGTCCTGGATGTGCTGTGCAGGAAGAGGAAACATTCCTCTCCTTCTTGCACATGCCTTTTATCTCCCTGCAGCCTTTCTTGTGTCAAAAATTAGAGTAGAAAATGAAGGAATTTAGTATGAAATGAGAAATGTTTCCACTCCTTCCTCCTGCTTTTGAAGGAGTAAACCATTCCTTGAGGTAGTTTCTGGTCTGAACCCTTTGAGATTTGATGGAGATTCATGGATTTTTGGTCTGCACTTGGTTATTCCTTGTTTTGCACTGTAAGGAATAGGCATACCTCCTATGATGAAAGTCCTTTTGAATTTTCCAGTGAAGGAGAAGGAGACTTCCAAATGGCTGCAGCCTAGGCAGGGTGTGAGTTTGTCATCCTCTGACAGCACAAGCCCAAAGCCACCTATGGCAGGTTCCCAATGACAAATCTCTTCCGCGACTGTCTCTGCCTGTGTCAGTGCTGCAGGCTGAGGCTGGGGAGGAGATGCCTCCTGCCTTGTTCCTGTCCCTGCCTTGCCTGATCCCTGACAAGTGGAATTGTGCCAGACAAAATGCAGTCTCTGGCACCTCTGGGTCATCCACTGCTTTCAAGCTGTAAGCCTCAATGACACTGTTGTTGTTCCTTTGGCATCTCTGGTTGTGTAATGATAGGAGAGATGAGACTTGGAGAAGTAATTCTGCTGATGCAGAAAAAGGGATCAGATCCCCTGGTCCCTTTGCTCAGGGTTTGTTCTGCCAAATACTGAGTATGGCACCTTTGGAATAACTCCTTAATTGTGTATATGCAACTGCAATGCTTACTGCAGCTAGGCAGCGGTAGTCCTCAGTAAGTAAATGACATTTTTTATGGATTAATTCTGGACTATAAATCACTTCTGTCATTCATCCTTTCCGGTCTTTCTTTTGTTACTGACCCAATCATTCTGCAGGGTGATAGAATCCAGTTTTAAGACAGGTATACCTCTCATAGTGCTTGACTGCTACATGATTTTATCCTCTGTGAAACCATGTGAAGAATTAGTTCTCCTAGTTCTACCAGCTCTCTTGGGGAGTGTTTCAGAATGACCGGCCATCAGCTATTTCTATTAAGGACATTTTGAATTGTCAATATCAGCCAAGATCAAAATTATTTTGAGCTAGGTCATGTTTATTTGGGTTTGGATGTCTCTGCTGAAAAGAAAGCAGAGAATAAACCCCTGGAACAAGGAAGGAGAGCAAAAGTGGAACTTTTGGATGAGCACTTTGTTCCCTGCAAATACAGGATTGCAGAATACTGGGCACATCTAATGAGGAAAGCAAAGCTTCTTTTGCCTCCAACACGTGGTGCCAGAGATTTACAGGAACCTTTGCTTCCATTCCCAGGCCTCTCACTGAGTCAGGCCAAGGAGACAGATCATCCCAGCAGTCCTGGTCTTAGGAGTGACAAAGAGCTGAGGGACAGCTTTGGAAAGGTAAGGGATAAGAACAGGGATGAGCAGACTTCCTTTCCAGTGGCTGTTTAGTGCTTGGCCCAAAATGCCACTGAAAATCATAATCTTCCACTCCTTGGGGGATGGGGATTCTCTTGGGAATGTATTTGACAGCTACAGAGCAATTGCTTGGCTATTTCCAGTAGTGCCAAGGTGACTGGTTTGGAGATGGTGCTAAGGTCACACCAGAAGCATTCTTTATGTGCAAAGGCTGGTTTAGAGAAGTTCAGAATGGCAGATCATGCTAGACATCAGTGAATGTGGGAGAAGTGCATCCTTGGATGCAGAGAAGCAAAGACTCTAATGTTGAGTGTAAGCAAGGCTGCAAACTAAAATGGGAGAGTTTGCTTTTTCCTGGTTACCTTTGTGGCTGTATCTCACAGCCCTCTCTTTCTCATGTTTTCTGCTCATTAACATCAGCGTTTGTGCAACTTGTTTTCACAAGACTCCTCCTTTTGGTCTGCTGGCCTCAGAGACCAAGTCCTTCAGAGCTGAGTCCTTCAGAAGCCAGGAAGTGAGAAACAGCTGCAATTCCTGGCCATGAGTGTTAAGCAACAGCCATTCCCCCTCCTTGCTGGGTATTGCACATGGTTTTCGTTCTTCTGCCATGGCCTGTAGGAACTGCACTGCCTGCTCACTGTCATGTGAGCTCTTCATCTGTCTTGGAGCACTCCTATGACTTTCATGCTTCAAGCAGGGCTTCCTGACATAGGTTGCAGTTGCAGCAGTGTGAGGTTGTGGCAGTGAAGTGTTCCACCTCACTGTGTGTAATTGCCAAGGCGAGCATGGGAGACATTCCTCTGAAACTATTGGAATGGATATGGAGATGCATGGAAGACTGTGGCACTCTGTGCACTCTGTGCTCCTGATGAGGTGTTGTGTCTGCTTGGTGTGTCTCTGCTTACAGTCTGTGATGTGTTTCCATTGCACCTAGACCCACGCTGAATTGTGCAGGTTGGCTAAAGAGAACTTAGAGCTGAAGAAAATGGAGATTTTGATGGAAGAGATGAAGAGGAGACAAAATGAAAAATCCTTGCAGCTTCCTCCCGAGACATTTGAGCCTGGGGATGCAGCTGAAGCAAGTAAGTGGTGGCTACACTTGTAGTGGTCCTTTTTGACCACTTGCTTGCCCTTTGCACAATGTTGCAATCAGACTGGGGGGGCTGTTCTGCTTGCATCTGAGTAAGAAGCTTGCATTAGGATTTAATTCTGTTTCCCAAAGAAAAACAGAGAGACATGAAGTGTCTTGCCCATGGCCTCATTGAGTCAGTAACAGAATATTAGCTTCCCACCTCCACTTGTAAAGTCTTTCAGAGTAGAAAATTCTGTCTTGCAAAGTACACCGGGGCTTCAGACTCTCTCCTGGAGAGCAGCCTCCAGGGAAGGTGAGGCCAAAAGGATGCTTTTCAACCAGGCTGCAACCTGGAAGGAACAAAATTCCATTCCTTCTGATGAAAACACCAGAGATCCTTCTCCTGCCGCTCCCTGCTGAGGAGCTGGCGCTGTAGAGCTGTGCTGAAGCCCCAGGCAGTGCTTCTGTTGTAGCCCCAGGAGCAAGCAGCGTTCCCAACTGAATCCTGGCTGAGGGGCTCAGCCTGCAGGGCCGTGAGCGCTGCCCGAGGGCGGCAGCGGGGCCCTCAGGGGCAGCACTCAGCCCGAGGGCATCACACCAGGCTATCTGCACTTTGGTAACTTCCCTGCCTGCCTCTGGAACAGAAGAACAAAAGCAAAGCAATACTCTGGGTTTTCTTTGTTTCTTAGGAGAAGCGTCACTGCAGTTTGCTTTTAAACTAGAAGAGGGCAGATTTACATTAGATATTAAGGAGAATTTTTTTTTAAATGAAGGGGATGAAAAGCTGGCAGGATTTGCCAAGGGAAGCTGTTGTTGGTCTATCCTTGAAGGTGTTCAGGGCCAGTTTACGTAGGGCTCTGAGAAACCTGATCTAGACGATGTCCCTGCTCACAGGGGTTGGACTAGATGGTGGTTAAAGGTGCCTTCCAGCCCAAACTCCTCTGGGATTCTGAGATCACTGTCCCATGTTAGTGTGCCATTGTTATACTTGTAGTTCTTTGGGACAACAAAGAATGTTACCCAGCTCTAGCAACTTCTCTGGCCTTTCCCTAGTCACCCTGTCCAGAACTCACCACTTACAGGCTCCTCTTTGGTCCCTGCAGGCTTCAGCCTACCACCTATCAATGGCACAGCTCCCAGTGTACAGAGAAAAGACCCTGGTAGCGCCATGAAGAAAACGGTCGTGAGAAAGCAGGACACGGTGCCCTTACAGCCCAGTACGCCCACCCTCCCTGGAGATGGCAGCTTCCCACGCAGCTCCTCAGGTAAGCCTGCTCCGTGGCAGCATTTTCCTGCAGGGGTTTGTCCTTGCAAAAGGAGCACGAACTGCCTCCTGCCTCAGCCAGCACAGCCGGGATCTTGGGTTCATAGTGTGTCCTGAGAATGAACAGCAAATCTACTTTGGAGTTACTCCAGCTTGGTAGTCTAGAATATTTGAAGTCAATAGAAACAGAGGCACTGTCAGGTGTGAAGGGTCAGGTGTGGCTGTTCCCTGGTTGTTGCTCCCTGGGGACTGAGCTGGGCCCAGCAGGGCTGGGTTCTTCAGGCTTGGCTTGGTGCTGTCACGAGGCAGCTGCAGGTCTCTCCTCAGGGACTTGCCGAGACCTCCTGTCCTCAGGGCTGTGGGAAATCAAGGTGCTGAGACAAGAGGGGCACCTGAGGGGTTCCCTCCTGGGCTGGCCAGTCCTGCTGTTGGCACTGCCTGGCAGGGAGTGGGAGCTCTGCGGCCTCAGGAACCTGCCGCTGGCTGTGGCACCTGTGGCACTTGGAGCTGGGGCTGTGGGGCAATTGTCAGGTTTAGCCTGGAGCTGTGCCTGCTGGGGAGGCTGAGAGAAAGCAGGGAGCCCCAGGATCCAGAGAGCAGGGAAGTCTGTGCCCCAGTGCCAGTGTGTGCCACAGGGAACCCTGGCTGGGAGATGGGCTGCAGGCCGCTCCATGGCGGGTGCCTTGCCCGGGCCTGCAGCGCCCATGGCTGACCCTGTCCTTGCAGAGACCTCGCAGACAGCCACTGGTGCCCTGCGCCGAGAGGAGCCGCTCCGTGGGCTCAGGCAGAAGGACAGAGCCTTTTCGGACCCACAGCAGGCCTTGCAGGAGGCACTGTCCTTGCTGGGCAGCGACGACTGGTAAGAAAGGCCCCATCACTCTGTGTCCCTCTTGGCGTTAAGGTCGGTCAGAAGAGAGTCTTGCTGGTGCCTCTGAGCCCCGAGAGCCCAGAGGGCCAAAGGGCACTGCTGAAACCACTGTGGAGCTATGAGAGGATAAAGAGTGGAGAGCAGCCTTTTCTTGGCCTTGCTCTGCAGCACTGCTCCAACTGCAGCAGGTCCATGCTGTTTCCTGGCTTTGGCTGCTGCAACATGGAGCTGCAAAGGAAATACTGAGGGAAGAGAGAAAGCTGTGGGACGAGATGCTTTGCTGGCTGAAGGCAGAAGCAGGATGGCAGCAGTTTTGAGTGTAGAGATTTGGGTGCCTTGGGCCACTGGCCCAGTGGGACTGAGTAAGATTCCTCTCTGCTCCCACTGCTGACAGCAATGGCAGGGACTCCTGCATGCGAGTCCCAGAAGCTGCTCCAGGCAGCTCCTCTTTTTGAGAAATGGACTGAGTTGTGCCTTCAAGTCCTTCTGCCTACCATTACTCCTGAAGGGCTCATGGCAGAAGAGAAGGAAAGAGAAATAAAATCCTCTGGGAATCTTGCACTTTTGCAATTCAACTTTTCCTTCTCAAGGAATCATATGGGCTTGAGATGTTTTGTCAATACTCACAATGTGTCCCAAAACTCTACACAGACAGAAGGAGGCCCAGAGGTGATACCCTTACAAATGTTAGGTGATATTGGTTGTCTTTTTGATGTCCGGGTTAGCATCCACTCACTGGTGGATGCTTCATTCTCACAGGGAATGAAAAATTTCACAGCATGAAAAATTAGCCACGTTGCATCTCCTTGTGCAGTCTTCTTTGCTTTGCCCTTTCTCTTCTGCTTTCTCTTCCCCATTTCTCTTTGATGCCCTGGGAGGTGCAGAGAGCTTCTGCAGGTGTGGGGGTCCTGATGACACTCAGGGGTGCCCGTGGGATCAGTTGCCAGCCCTGGCTGCAGCTCTGATGCCTCACACACCTTCCTGTAGCTGAGGGCCTGCACAAAGCAAGTGCTGAGAGATGGAGTTGTTTGCCCCTTTTCAATAACACTTTGCTGTTGTGGGCATTGTTTTAGGTCGGAGTGTTCTGGGAAAAGCCAGAGTTTTAACAGTTCTTGCCCAGGGGTGGAATCTTAATCTTCTGGGACATCCTGCTGCTTTTTTGGGGAATGTGTGAGATGGAGTGGGTGACACACAGGCCTGAATTGTAGAGTGGAAACTCAGCTCTAGAGTGCCAGTGCAGACTCTCAGTGCTGAACTGCCTGCTGGGGCTGCCAAAGAAGGAAAATGTCCCAGTAACAGCCCAATGGGACTGTGTCTCAGGGACAGGTACAGGGAGGTGACAAGAACCAGCAGCATGGCCTGGCCTCACAGCTTCTAGGAAGCAGTGATGACAGAGGGACTTCATAGCAGAGATTTTCAGAAAGGTCACAAATGAAGACTCTGAAAGCCCTCTCTTTGCCTCTTGGATTTGTGTACGCTTTTGACAGCCACAGCATCCTGTGGCAATGTGTTCCACGATTTCATTAAGTACTCCTTGAAAAGCACCTGCCATGCTTTGACTGAGCTGCCAGCCTGGTGATTTCAAAGGGTGCTGCCAAGTGCTTGGGTAGAGAGAAAAATCAATCTTTTTTGTACTTGCCTTTCAGGGAACGGAAGAAGAAGGGACTCTTGAACATCACACTGCTGGCTGAGTCCCATTCACAAGTCCTGCTCTGTCGACTTCGTGAGATTTGCTTGGCAGTTACCAGAGAGGTGAGAACATTGCTCTGAATTGTCCCCCATACTTGATATACAGCTTGTAGAGTAGAATATGTGCTTGTTCATCTCCATGTGTGCTCAGGGACTGCCTTCATTTCTGGTTTTAGACCTTCTATTTCTAATGTCTGTCAGCCATCTGTAGGATCTGTGTGTACATGTAGCTGTATTTACTGGCAGGTCGGGTATCTGACACTTGTCTGTGAGTGAGGTACCATTATAATGCAAGGCAGAAAAGAGACACTAATAACATGATATACCAGAGTCCCAATCTCTGCTCAAGCTGTAATTGAACACTGCAAATGAGTCTGTAGACCTGAGCCTGTGTTTTCTGTTTTCTGCCTGGGTGCTTCAACTACAGGTGCTGCTTTTTTGAACAGGAGCATCTGAATGTTTTATCTTTATGCCTTGTGCCTTTATGGTTTGAAAGCAGCCCTTTCTTTATTTTGCTTCTATGTTTTTCAAATAAAAGGGCCTAAAATCAAAGCAGTAGACATTATAGAAGGGTTAAGTGGAACACTTTAGTGAAGCCTATTTTTCATGCCTGCAGTAAGCAGGTGTGTGGGCAGAAATTGGTGCCAGAGTAAGTGCCTTTCTGTGCTTGGGCTCTTCTGCTCCTACTGTGCTTTTATACACAGTGGGACGTGTTGTGATTTCCTGGGAGTTTTGTCTAAGGAAACTGGTTTTCTTTGCAAGGTGATGCTTATGTTTCCCCCTCATGACTTCCCCAGGTGACCAACCTCCGGTCCAACGTGTCCTGCTCTGCAATTGTCACTCTGGGAGAGCTCTTTGCGATCTTGGGGAAGGACATGGACTCCGAGGTGGATCAGATTACTGCAGTCCTTCTCCACATGTTGCGGAACTCCCCAGAGTTTATTCAGAAGGCAGCCTGTCAGAGCCTGGGCATGATGGTAGAGAACGTGACTCCTACACGAGCAATGACTGCTCTCATGGACAATGGAGTCAAGTAGGTTCTTCTTCTTTCTGTGATACTCTTGACCTTCTAGTGTGTGGGTGAGGGAAGGGATGACAGAGAGTACAGGAATGGTGGAAGGGAAGGGCCCTGTATCCTGCATCTCCTGTGGACTCAGTGACTTGATTCTCTGATCAACCTAATTTCTCCTTTCTGAGAAATAAGGAGGGTACTTGCTGGGGCATGGAGCACATCAGGGAGAATGTGCTGGCTGTGGCACAGCCTGCACAGCAGGTGAAGCTCCTGCCAAAAGGAGTCTTGTGTGACTGTCCTGGCCTTAGAGCTCTGCTTTCTATTCAAACTGATGTTTCATGTTAGCCCTGAGATGATGGAGCACTTTCCAGGCACCCTCACCGGCTGAGTGCCATAGGACAGCTGAAGCAAATGCTGCCTTAAATGTTGGTACTGGGCCTGATAGTTCCCAAGAGACAGTCTCTAGAATAGGACAAGCTGTCTGAACCGACTGCCACCCTTTCTTCAGCTTTGGAATATGGTAAAGCACTCAGACGTATCCCTTGCCAAGCTTTACAAAAGAAACAGGCTGAATTGCTGGGTGTTCCACAACTTCACGGCCCACGGCGTGTTTTCTCTGCATTTGTGTTTTCCCAGGGGTCTGCAGATTTGGGGATGAATGGGTGGAAAGAGCCTCATCCTGCTGCAACTCTGGGTGGTGGGTGCCCTCTGATGGGTCAGCACAAATTATCCTTAATTTCTAAATAATTCATATGTAATCTATTACTTTAATCTTTCTCCGAGTAAACTTCGGGAAAGAAATTGAGCATCCGATAGTGCAGGGAGACTGAATTTCCATGCAGACAGCCCTTCTGTACAATGCTAACTTTGTGTTTATCTGAGGACAGAACCTTCTACAGGTGTCTGCAGCTGCAGGGAGAAGCCAGGCTCCTTCCCCCAGCAAGGACAGGGAGCAGGCTGTGGCCAAGGCCTGTGCTGCTGCTGCTCCTTCTCCCTGTGTCCCAGGGTTTGCTCTCTCCTTCCTAGGAGCCGCTACGTCCCTGCGCGGAAGTGTACGGCCGAACTCCTCCTGTCCTTGATGGAGAAAATGGGAGTCATGAAGCTTGCAGGCACACCCAGGGCTGAGAGGCTGGCACAGGTGGCAGGGACACTTGCTCAGGACAGTCACAAGGACACGAGGTAATGATCTTCTTTCACCTCCTAAAACAGGAAAACCGTTTTGTGTTTGGCTTTAAGCTAAAACCAGAAAGAGTGGAAACTCAAGGCAATAATAAGTGACCTCACAGTGTGGCTAAGGGGCACAGAATCATGGAATATGCAGAGTTGGAGGGGACCCATGTGGGTCATGCTGTCCAGCTCCTGGCCATGTGCAGGACAGCCCAAGAGTCACTCCATGTGCCTGAGAGCATTGTCCAAACGCTTCTTAAGCTCTGTCAGGCTTGGTGCTGTGACCACTGCTCTGGGTTGTCTGGGGAAATGACTGTACTGGTAACCTGAGGTTGGCAGCAAGGAGCATTGCCAACTTCCTGTGACTTGAAAGATTCTTTACTGAGATCACAAGAGCTCTGATTAGCCAGTCCAACAGTTTTGTTTGGCCTTAGGTGCACAAGAGAAAGCCAAAGTGTTGGCTAATGTTCATCATTGAAGGATCCCAAACATCTGTTTCTCATTAACTTAAGACTTCCCTAGAAATATTTTAGAGGTCTTTAGCCAATGTATTCAGTCTTTCTAAACCTCTTCTGCAGATTTCTAGAGTGCTATTATCTGTGGCTCAGTGACCTCCAAATTTCTTCTTGAAGAAAATTGTGGTTTCCTAGTGGCAAAACCACCCCAAGCCACCAAAATCCCCTTCCTTTGATGATGAAATTCCCATTAATAGCTGCCAAGAACACCAGAGCAACTAGCTGCCCATGTGCATACAGATAGTATAGAATAATCAAAAGCAAGGATGAGGTGTTTTGTCCTGGCTTCCCTGCCAGTTAAAGGAGGGAAAATGGATGTGCAAGGGCAGCAGAAGACTGCTAATAGGCTCTGACAACAAAGCAGATGTGTTTCCCTTGTTGCCTGGGATCCTTTGATCCCACAGAAGCACACCCCCAGTTTCAGAGAGAAATGGTATTTTTCTGTTGCCCCACATTCTCCTCTTGCCTCTTGTGTTCAGCTGACAGCACTGTGCAGTGTCAAGTGAGGTAAATCTCCCTCTTTGCTGAGTCTAGGTAACGCCTTCTCATGCAAACATTGCACTTCATGAGTTTAAGGCATCAGCCTCTTCTGTTAACACTCTTCCTTTGTTCAATTTTCTTTTGTTTCCTTCCTTCCTTCCTTAGGCATTATGGACAGGAGATGGTGAAGATGTTGCTTAGTAATCAAAAATTTAAAAAGCTTTTGGAACAATCTCTTTCCACGCATGACCTGGAAGATATCCTGAAGAGAATTAAGAAGAAAGTAAGTGCTTGGCAGGAAAAATGTCTCCTTTGTGCAAGTATTGCCACTTCTAATAGGAGATCCAACATACCCAATGTGTCTTTATCTCATTCCTCTTTTGCTGAATCATTTTATTCCTGAAAATGAGCTGTTAATCCTCAGCCTGTTCTTCTGCAGACCACAGAGGAACTGTATTATTAGGGGAAAAGTGGGGTTTTGAATACTTTGAATATGGGTCACAAAGAGGAAAGGGAGAGAGGAGAAAATGGGTTTACATTCACGTGTAAGCCCCCACAGCACTCTCCCTACCCTGCCCTCAGTAAAGCAATTAAGTGACAGTAGTGCTTCTGAACATAACAGAGTCTTTGCAAAAGAGACTCTAAGTCTCTTAGTAGTACCAAGAAAATTACCAAATATACAAAAGATGTCCAAGTCAATCCTAGTTACTACAATTATTGTCTGTCTTTTAGGAATACTGCCCTGCTGTCAAGCCCTGTGGAGCTGGAAGAAGCTTGGTAAATTCAGCAGCATCCAGTGGAAAATAATTTCTTTGATTGGGAGGGATTTTATTCTTTTTATCTACATTACAGAAGGGAGTGTTTCTTTATGCAGGGGCAGGGAGAGTAAGTGTTGAACCAAGTGTTGAACTTCCAACACAATGGGCCCACCCCCAAAGAGTCCAGTTTTTTCTGCTGCTTCCTTTAAGACCACTCATTGCCTACCAGTTTGCATAATTCCCATTTATGGTCAAAACTCATAAATTTGGGATTTTAGACAGCAGCTCAGTATGGTAGCACCCATAACCTGCCTTGGGCTACCAAAAACAAAGAGTTGGCATCACTGAATCTCTGGTCTGTTTATTTCTGTAAGTTAGGAAATGTTTCCCTAGGCCTTGGTAGCAGTGATCCTGGTTCTAACTGGTGTTTTAAAGAGGGAATTTCCTAGTTCTATTCTAAAGATTGATGGGGTTTCTCTGTGTCTCTGTAGGGGATGGAAAACCAGAAGGCTGAACGCCCACCTGTGCAGGAGCCGGTGAAGAAGAGGAATGATGGCTCCCAGAAGCCCCCGGCCACATCACCTCCTAGCAAACGGTACTGAGCACTTTTGCCAGATGTGACAAAGCTCATGACAAGCTTCACATGCCTCTTCCTCAGGCACATCTTTCTGATGGAGATGACCAGTGCCAAAGATTGTTTCCTTTCCCTACAAATGCTCTAGGATAAAAAATATCTATTTCTGCATTGTGTTGAACACAGTTTCTCTGGAGGGCTTTCCACAAATACTGGGCGACAAAAAGTCACCCATTGCTTGCAGTTCAGATGTTCCAGTGCAATGGCAAGGGCAGGGCTGTGGAGGCTAGGAGAGGGCCAAGTCTCTGCTGCCTGACTTGAGACAAGTAAATTCAACCAGGGTTTTTTTTCATCCGAGTCCTTTTTAGATGGGTGTTTTAATGAGAAGTCCCAGTCTAGAGGCAGGATGCCATTCCTCAAACAAGCAGTTCCTTTCCATGAGGTTTGGTCTAGCTGATTGTTGTTTCTCTTACCCTCAAACAGCAGTACCAAGTTTGAGTAGTAAGGAGCAAGACAATTCCTAAGCCATTTTGGTCAACAAGTGTCTCAAGGTGGACTTTTTGTCTTGCGATTCCTGTCCTTCCTACAGTTCGCTTGATGGACAGCGTGTTTGGTTTATTTCCCCCTGTGCTCCAATCAGCATTTAAAATGGGAATTTGGTCCTTGCTGTCTCTTCATGCCAGTGGCAGAGCCACTTGTACTGTTCTCCTCTGATAACAGAGGGGATTTATTTAGCTCTGTCATGCTCAGCGGTGGCAAGAAAGTGACCATATGCCTCAGTAGCATAGCTAGCATCTTCCCATTCTCATGGAAGAGACAGGTTGATCCAAGAGGATTATTCCCAGTGGGTTTTTTATGCTGTGCATCTAGTTTCTAGGGAAGCAAATGAAATGTGAGTGTAGTTCTGGGATGTCTGATTTCTGTTTTTCTCTCTGTTACTGATTTTCTGGATCATTTAGCTATGCCCCTGTTCATCTGTTCAGATGCATCTGAGCTACTTTTGCAGATTGTCATGCCTGGTTGTAGAGACACTTCTCCAGAGTGATGAGTTTCCTTATTATAAAACACACACGTCCCGTATGAGGAGGCATTTAAACTTGGAAGCAGTGTCTCTCTTTCCCCACAAAGCAACGTGACCTGTGTGTCTTAGAAGCCATCTGAAGATAGATCAGATGCATCTCATCCTTGGTTTTCCTACATGAGCACTGGGAGAATGTGACTTGCAGATTGTTTCCCATAATGATTGTCATGAGGTCCACGTTGTTCTTCACTTCAGAGCCTCATGATTTTCTAGCTTGAAACCACATCATTAGGAAAGCTCCTCAAGATGTTTGGCTCACAATTAACTGAAGAGATTATCAGAAACAGATCCTATTTTGATTTTATTTTCCAGGGCAAAGTCTGCCACTGGTGGACGCCGCCTACACCGTGCAAGAGCCCAGGTCACATTACCTGCATCTGTGGAAGAAAGGGAGCTGCTCCAGAAGCTTTACCATCTCCTGGAAGCCAAGGCGTTCCAGACACGGATGGAAGGAGTGGCACTCCTTCTAGACCTGTCCAAAACCAGACCCCAGCTCATCTCCACTAACATTGTTCAAGTATGTAGGATATCTTCATTGCTCCTTTCATTTCGCTCCTTTCCCAAGCCTGCAGAAGTAAAGTTAATTCAGTGTGTCTTGGCACTATATCCTGGCTGTTTGAGACAGACTGGCCCTTCTTATCCAGACAAATTAATTGAGCTCCAGGCTTCAGGACAAGTTATTTCAGTCCAGCTGTATTTGTCTGGCAGGTGCCTATTGCTGCTGTTCATCAGATGATGGCAGAATTTTCTGCTGGTGTAACCTCTGCTGTCTCCTACTCCCAGTTGGGTTAAGTGGAGGGAATTGAGCCATTGAAGACATGGCAATTATTCTCTAGAGAAAAAACGGGTTTGCATGGGGAAGAGAACTATCAGGCTGGGTTGGTTTAAACAAAATGTTTTTAAAAGGATACTTCTGTCAACTCCATCTTGTCTTGCACAGGTAAAACTCATTTCCATCCTCGTCCCTATTCCTCTTAGTAAAGATGGTGCTCACCCTTCTTGGGGGGCCTTTTTTTCTCTTTGGAAAGGAAGAAAACAAATAAGGACAGATCCATCCCCTCTCCTCCCAGTAGCTGCTTTTCCCCTCTTTCCAGAAAAGTGTGCCTGATAATGTGGCTGTCAAGGGACTGAACCTGCTGGAATGAGAGCTGTACAGCACATTATATTTCACAAGTCCACCTGTTAGTCAGAGCAATGGTCTGGATCCTGGAAGAGTTGATCTGAGCCCTGCCCTTCTCCAGACACAGGTTCTGAGACAGAGAAAATAAAACTTAGATCTCCTCCAGCCATAGTTTAGGCAAAATCATAGCTGCCCTCAATACTTGAGGCAACTGTATTAAAAAAATGGGCATTGTAAACATCTGCTTCCATACTTGTAAAGCAAAGGTAGTCTTTTGAATTAATAAATGGAATTGATTTAATGATTTATAGGTGGAGAGAAACACCATAGGAACTTTTCTGTCCCCACCCAAACCTCTTAAAAACAGATGAAAATCTTTCAAGCAGCATGAGGTTGTGCAACCATTCCAGTGAGTGGCCCACAGGAAAACAGTGAAAATGTGCAAGCAAGGGCTGACCTGACAGAAAGGATCACTTTCATCTTTTAGATTCCTGAGTGCTCATTTCTACATCGCCTCTTCAAAAAAGGTCATTTTAATCAAGCTTTCATGTTGTTTGTCCTCTTCACAGATTTTTGATTATTTTGGCCTGAGAATCTGTGACACACATAAGAAAGTGAAACAGAAGGCGCTGGAGGCGCTGGCAGAAATCATAGGACTCCTGCAGGATGCCATGAACCCATTGATGATCCGTTTGGTTGAAGGCATAACAAAGAACCTAAACTCAAAGGATCCCGGGGTTCATGCTGCAGCTATGACGGCTCTGGACCAATCTGTTGTGCATTTAGGTAAGGCTGAGCCCTGGCATGGACTCTCCTCACCTGTGTGTCTGTCTCTTCGACACAAGAGAACGCTGAGTGCCTTGGTAGCTGTTGCTGTCTGTGGAATGCTCCAGCTGACACCCACCAGAAGCTGTGCAGGTGCAGTCCTTATGCACCATCCCCAACTGGCTGGAATGTGCAGCAGCATTTCCCAACAGTCCCAGGAGCCCTTGGCTCTGTGCTGCTGGTCTGAAGAGCAAGTCCTGGACTACAGCTTTGCTGCAATTCAGAGGCAAAGGGGTTCTGGAGTTTGCTTGGGCCCCGTCTGACTTGCCAAATGAACAGCTTTGCTGTAGGCATGAAGGGACACTGGCCCATCAGAGCTTCTGCACAGCAGCCACCTGGAAGGCTCTACATTATAGGCAGTAGCTGCCCATTTTCCACCTTTCTTCTTTGTCTTCTTTTTTCAAAGGGGACCATAGGATTCATCAAGTTCATTTCTTTATAACACATGGGTCAAAATCCATCTGTCAATGATGCCTTGTTCCACACGTTGTTTTGCATGGGACAAGAAGGAAATGGCAAATACCTACAGAGGCAAGGGCAGCTGTAAATTATTCTGCCACACAGATTGATGTCAGGTCTGAAAATGCTACACTGGGGGAATATGGCTGAACAATGGAGTGTTGAAGAGGCAGGTCTTCAAGGGGAGTTTCCACTTTCTCCACCTCAGCTGCTCTGTGAAGTCATGGACTGCCTGACTCAGTGCCTTTCTGTGTCCCAAGTATGGGCTTCTTCCTTTTGGCTCTGGGATGCAGAACCTTTTCATTGCTTCCAAGTGACTGAACTCTCGAGGACCCTGATGTGAAATGTTTTAACATAGCTCCTGGTGGAGCGGACAACTTTGGATTTACAAATGTAAAAGGAGAGCTTTTCTTTTGGTGTTTTAAACACCGACAAGTAGGCTGGAAGGAAAGAAGAAAAGGATTCAAAAATCAGCAGAAATGGACTTTATTGTATAAAATGGGGTTGCCTCTGTCCTTTCCCTCGCCACTGTCCTCTCTTCTATGCCCTCAGAAGAGTGAACAGAAACGTGTGTTTCACTTGTAGATGAAGTATCACTGATGAAAGAGCTCTGCCACCAATGGAGACGACTGAGTGGCCAAGCTCTGCTGGATGTCACGGAGCGTATCACAGGTACGGCCTCCCCTCCTAAGCCAAGAGGTCTCCGAGGGAGTATTTACAGGGAATGCCAGTGAACAGACAGTAGAGTAGCTCCTCCACATCAGGAGGTGCTGAGCTCTCACTGGGGCCCTTCTCAAGTTCCATAGTGGCCAATGTCTTTAATTGCATTTAAACTCAAATGAAGTCCAGTTTTTGAATGGGTACCATAACCCTTTTCCTGCTTAGCCAAATTGGTTTTGGGTACTTTCAGGAGCTCTTTCAGTGTTTTTGACTGCTGGTGGATTAACAGCATAGAGGAAATGAAGTTTCTTCCACCACAGAATAGTAAATGGCTACTACATAACAGTTTGCCTGATCAGGAAACAAGACCGGTCTCCTGAGCATTTCAGGTTTTGATCTTTCAGCCAAATCTGCCATGCAAGGAGCCTGTTGGTAGTCACGTTTTGTCTGTGTTTGATATAGTTCAGTTCAGAAAATGAGCAGAGAGCAGATTCCAGAGGCAATGTGAGAAAACCCTCGTGTTTTGGCTAAATTTCAGTCCCCTGTGTAGCCTTTTTCTCTCTCTATGCCCCTATTTCAGTGCACGTTGTAAGAAGAAATGCTATTAACATTGGGAGGGGAAATGCCATTATAATGTGGAGATGTTCAAGTGCCAGGGCAAATGCCAGGGCAATGGGTCTGGGTAATTCTCCAAGACACCCTGAGGTTTGAAACAGCTCTTTGTTGGAAGCCACAAAAGCATTCCACCAAAGACACCAGCTAGTCTCTGGTGGTTCTCATCCAGCTGTCAAGTAGCAGCCATCTCTGGTGGGCTGGAGTTTTGAAGTGTGTTCTAATACTGCCCTTTGCTGTGGGCCACGGAGCAAAGGGGAGAGCCAGATTAGACTTTTGGCCCTTGACATCAAAGTTACAAAAATGGAATCATTGCTTTTATTAGAAATCTCTCAATTGTCTCTCTAGGGTGCAATTCCAAATCTTCTACGTGGGTTTAGACAACTTGTTAATGGAAATAGTAGGCAATTTGACGTTTCATTCATTGTTCATACAGAAAGAAATTGTGCAATAATTTAGTAAAGGTACAAAGTCTGCCACAGGTACAAAGCTCTGGTTGGAGATATTAGTCCCGAGGGGCTGGTGGTTGTGTTTCAAGGATGATCAGCGGCTTTGCCCATTTCTGGGTCGTGGGGCTGTGTGTGCTGTTTCACTGATCTTGGCCCGAGAGGCTTCCAAGAAGCAAGAGCAGAGGTAGATCCCTGTTTGCATGGAGGCTGGTGGGTAAGCAGCTGTGTCTCTCTCCCGGCAGTGCTTGTGGAATGGGCTCATGCCAGGAGCCCTGAAGCGGTCGAGCGCTACGCCCTGCCCGTGCTCTGGTCCTGCCTGGAGAACAAGGCGCTGCCTGTGCGAAGCGCCAACGTCTGCGCTGTGGTCACCAAGCTGGCCTGTGCCCTCTGCGAGGCACTGGGCAGCCAGATCATTAAGTTTGCTGACAGCACACCTCCACACGTGCAGGAAAACCTCAACAGCCTTCTGGGCTGGTGAAGGTTTGATGTTCTCCAGAAAGCGGACAAATTTCTGAGCTGGACACCACCAGACGTGACTTTTCAGCTGTGCCAGAAATGACAAAATACTAAGGAAGGGTGTGCATCTGCCCCCACTCTGTTGTGCATCTGCCCCCACTCTGTTATCAGCATTGCCCCTCCTAGTCATGACATGGGGGGCCTGAAGCAACTGCAGACTGATGACAAGGTGAAGATGAAGTATGGATCAGCCTCAAGTGAACCCAGACTGAGGAAAAGGTGAAGACTAAGCATGAATCAGACTGAAGCAACTGCAGACTGAGGACAAGGTGAAGACCAAGCATGGATCTGCCTCACACAGAGGTGAGGTGGGAGCTGGGCCACTCTCTGTTGGGAGGAAGGGTCTTGTGGCAGCCCAGAGAAGCTGTGCACATTGGCAGGGAACACTGGCTTGAATTACACAATGGCTGTGCACATTGTGTCCTGCATGTGCACCTGCAATGAGCTGTGCTGCTGGCAGTGCCCCGTGGAGCTGTAGGGCTGCTCAGCTGTGGGGCAGGGAAAGCAGCAGCAGGGTGCATGTGCAGCTGAGCCATGGCTGGAGAGCACAGGGCTCTGGGCTCCCTGCTGTCCCAGGGCAGCCCAGAGGCCAGGCTGCTCCTGTGGCAGCTCTGTGGAAGTGGGGCAGGGTTTTCGAACTGGCCTGCTTCAAGTTGCAGCCAGCAGGAGCAGGTTTCCCTGTGCAGCTGTTTAGAAGCTTCCAAGGAATCTGTTCCATGAAATACGGAGCTTCAGATGCTTTAGGTTTGCATTCCAGGCTCTGTTAAACTTTGTGTCTCCACAGATACGACCGGCTACAGTCTTTCCAAGAAGTTTTCTCTGGACATTTCCACTATTCCCTTACCAGGAAAGTCCTTGCCTGCAGTCCAGAAGCGCCCTTTCTCCAAGATCAGGAAGAAGCTGCCGACTGTCCAAAGAATATTTCAAGTTAGGATTTAGGCTTTAGGATTATCAAGAAGAGGATTCACCAAGAAGAGCATTCATCAAGAATAGGATTCATCAACTATAGGATTCATCCAGATTAGGATTCATCAAGAATAGGATTCACCCAGGTTAGGATTCATCAAGAATAGGATTATCCGCAATAGGAGTTAGGATTTTGGAATAGGTTTAGGCTTCATAGTTACGGATGTATCTGTGTTCTGATAGTTTTGAATAAATGTGTTTGATTGTATATTTAAATTTTGATGAGATATTTTAATTGTATATATTTTATTTTGATGATTTTAAAAAACTAAAAAAATAAATAAAATTTATATAAACCAAAGGAGAATATGAGACCAGGATCTCCTAGCCTGGAGATTATGGGAGTGCAGCTCACTTGATGTGCCAGTGTCTCACCACATCCCTTCCTTGCTGGGCCTCTCCTCTTCCTCTTTTGCCATGTTTTCTTTGTGTCACTTGTGCTGCTGTTTTTGACTTGTCATGACAACAGGGCCACACATTGACATGTCTGGGGGACAATGGATCCAAAAGAACCTGTCTAGTCAAAAGTTCTCTACCTAGATGAGTTCTGTGCTCACCTCCTGCTCACTGCTCTGCAAGTGTGGCTGCATTCCCAGCTGGCATCCATACGTTTGACATCAAGGTGTTCTGGGGTGCCACTGCGTCCCCTGGCCTTTTGGATGCCATGGAAGTGGGTTTAGATCACTGTTCTCTCCCTGCCCCTAAGGTGTCTCACAGCCAGTGCTGATCTCCAGCCAAATCCCCACAAAACCATTCTGCAGCATGTCCAAACCTGTTTGTCTCAAGCCTCTCATTTCTGCTGCTGCTGCCCTTCCCTCCTACACTTCCCCAGCAGCCTTGGAGCCCAGATGCTGCTGCTGAGCTCTCGGGATGCTCGCTGCTCTCCAGCTCCCACACATCCATCATCTCAGCCTTACTGCCATTTAGGGAGTTCAGCAGAGCTCCCTGCCCTGCTGCTCTCTGCAAGGTCTCTGCCTGCCCAACTTGCTCCAGGGCCCCCATGCCAGGGCCAGGAATGGGGGAGGAGGCAGCAGGGGCAGATGCACATCCATGCTTAGTATCCCATCATTTCTGGCCCAGCTAGAGAGCCAAATCAGGACCTGTTCAAAGTACACTGAAAGGGTCAGTTCCTGTATACATTGGGCCCTTTCTCTGCAAGGCTGAAATCAAGTTCCCAAACCTTTAATTGGACATTCTGTCTACCAAAGCTGTTGTTCATCTGCCTCCTCCTGTATGCCAGAGCAAACCCAAAACAACTGCACGTCCTGGCCCTGCTGCAAAGGCAATCGTGTGCCTGGGATCTGGGCTGCTGTCCCCATGGACCAGCCATCCCTTCCCTCTGGACACAGCTTGAAGCACAGTGAGCTCGTCCTTGGCCAGCTGCTTCCCTGGGCCCACACCACAAGAAAAGTTCTCAGAGCTACACCTACAGCACATGAACCAAAAATCTACCACACAGGACTTAGCTTGGTCTCCTTACCTTACATCCTTTTTCCTCTGAACTCAACTCCTCTTTTTTTCTTCTGTCATCATCATTGCCGGTGCCATTTTCCCCATTCTCCTTCTCTCTGCTGCATGTGGGGCTCAGAGGAAGGAGAGCTAATCCAGATGGAGGCAAAGCTTTTGTGAGTACATGCATATAGGCAGCCTCTAAATATTGCAAACATCAACAGTCTAGTAACTCGGACTCTGCGTGCTCTTGGAGCTCCAGACTCCACCTCTGACCCGACCTCGAAACACTGGGGGCTGAATTTTGTTTCCTGTAGAAAAGGGCCACCGTTTGTAAGAAGGTGCATCCTCGCCTTGAGACACCCAGGGTGGAAAGAAGAGCTAGCCCCTGACGATGTCCTCATTGCTGTAGAAATGAAAGTGCCTGCAGACCAGGTCATGGAGCAGGATGCCCAGGGATCAGATGGTGGCTGGCTGGCCATGGCAGCAGCTGAAGAGGATCCACTCCGGTGGGCTGCACTCCTATGGGACTCCTATGGCGTTCCTATGGGACGCAGGTGCAGCTCATCAGGCGATGCTGCTCCCTCTCCCTGCCAGCCAGCTCCCGTTCCACAGCAGCCAGCCCCTGCCCCGCCAAAAAGCAACTTGGCTGCAGCCGGCTGAAGGAGTATTCCCCCTCCATCCCTCCCTCCCTCCCTCCCTGTTCCCCCTCTGCCAGCAAAGGGGGAACCTCCCCTGCCCGACTGGGCCCCGGCTTTGGGCTCACCTGACATCTAGGTGTAGAACATGTCCTGGAGGATCGTGCCGCACCTGAAGTCGATGAGCTTCGCCTTGCCCGTGCCCAGGTCCACAAGGACGTTCTTGTTATGAATAGAAAATTGTATTTTTTTTAAGTTTCAGAGTTTAAAAAAAAAAAAAAAAAAAAACCAAGTCAGACCGGGTCAGACTCCTTTGGTTTCGCTGCCAAAGAAAAAGTTTCTAATTACCCGTTAATGGCCGATGATTAACTATTGTTCCTCTGATGTTGGTCCTTTGCCAAAAAGATACCAAGGGAAACCCTCCAGGGTAAAGAGAATGGGCAGTGACACCAGAGACAACATGCAAATGAGAAATGCATTGCACCCCGGGTTTTTACAGTTTTACAGTTTTTACAAGAAAAACCCCTAAAATCACGAGCCAGCAAGTGACTTAAGTGACGTCTAAGAATGGGAGCATAGTCCCGTACCTGCTTGGACCTTTTGTTTCTCATCCTAACCTGAAAAGATACTGATTAAGAAGACATCCCGGAGTGTTAAACAAACAAGTCAAGGACTCCACGACTCTCCCGTGAGGACAGAGTCCCCAGTTCTGTCTGCAGACCAGCGGACAAAGCTGCATCATCCTCCTTCTCCGTGCCATGCCTGGGAGCAACGGCGGTGTGGGTGCAACCCGTCGATTGCTCCCCACCTGAGCTGATTCTTCTTATTAAAGGCATTAAAAAAGGAGAAAGATCTCCTGCCCATTTATTTCAGCTTGGGGTCTCGTCCGGGATAGCCACGCCTGAAGAGGACACCAGGACTGGGACGGCCGCCCACCCTGGACCTGCAGGACAGCTGGCTATCGGGACCAGAGAAGATCGGCTTGGGACAGTGACACGGAGCAGCGCCGGATTGGTGAGAATATCCGGCGGTGGGAGAGGGAGGCGAGCGAGTGTGTGTGAGTGAGACGAGGGCCGGCAGCTCGGGCCCTCGAAGCGAGTGAGGACCCCTCAGTACCGCGGTTCCGCACCCCCGTGAGGGGGCCGGACGGGAACAGGGGAAAGCGAGTGGAATTGGTGATTGAGGCGCCTCCAGAGGGGTAAAGAGGACCGCCCTCCGGGCGTGCGGAGGAAATACTTTGTGAGTGGCACGCACCCCAAAGGCTCTGATACAGGTCCTAACGAAGGAAGTTAGGATTTAGGATATCAGGCAGTTTGGCCCTGACAAAGGAGGTCAGGCACCCCTCAGAAGCCAGGGTTTCGAGGTTTGACTGTTTGAGCCTTGGCAAAGGAGGCCAAGGTCTCTCTAAGTCCTGGCGAAGGAGGTCAGGCAAACCTCAGAGGTCAGGACCTCGAGGATGTTTTTTTGTATTTTGATTGTTTGTTGAGTCTTGGCAAGAGAAGGCCAAGGTCTTAACAAAGTCCTGACGAAAAGGGTCAGTGAAATTGGAGTTTTGGCAGGAGGTCGAGACTTCTTAAATAATTAAGACTTCTTAAATATTTCCTTTAGAGAAAAAAAGACATCTTTGTGATTTGTTTAGAGGCAGAAAAATATGGGAGGGTGCGGTAGTAAAAAAAGTGGCCAAAGATTGAAGAATATACCTCCCCACAGTCCCCTAGGTGAACTATTAGAGAAATGGGACTTTATAGAAGGCACAGAAGGATTAGATAAAGTTAAGATGATTCATTACTGTTCAGAAGTGTGGCCAGAATTAGAAGTGCAAGGAGGATGGCCATGGTGTGGGACGAAAGACAAGTGGATGTGTCAACAGCTGAGTAATTATCTGACGGCTCGAGATACTGATCCTGAGGAATTATTGTATGTAGCTTGTTGGTTGAATGCTATAAAGAATGAAGGAGTGCAAATTTGTAAAGTGCAGAGCAAGAAAGAAGGGAATGAAAGAGGAGATGCTGGAATTAAAGAAATTGGTAAAAGGTGGGACCCCCTAGACTACTTGCCTCCTGATGCCCCTCCACCTTATAACCCTCTCCTTCGAGCACCTCAAATAGCAGATCCAGTTCTTCTCCCGGCTGCCATGGGGGCCATTCCCTCACCACCCCCTTTGACTCCTTTAGCTGCTTCGGCACCACCACTAATACCTACTACACCTGCTGCATGCTCCACCCCTTCTCCAACTCCACCTAATATGCACCCAAGCTCTTCTCCCCCTCCTACTGCAGTCCCTCCACCTCCTCCTAACTGGGACACAAATTCCTCCTTATCTAGTAACCCCTTATCACCAGGTACAGCCATTAGCCTACAGCAAGTCCAAGCTAATGCTAATACCCCTCAAATGCTAAATATATTATTTTCCCCAGAAGAGTCCCGAATGATTAGGGCCGCAAGCATAAGAGTTTGGGAAAAAGATAACCGTCCAGGGCCCCAAGTGCCATCAGGAGAAGAAAAATTGCCACTAGTGGATCCCAATTGGAATCCTAACCAGGAGGAAGGGAGGAAGGCCATGATGGAGTACAGGTCCTTGATAATTCGAGGGATAAGAGAATCAATTCCCAAAGGAACTAATACAAAACTGGCATTTGAAGGTATACAGGAGAAAGATGAAACTCCGGCCACTTGGCTTAATCGCCTGAGGCGGAACTTTCAATTGTACTCCAAAACAGACCTGGACACCAGCGAAGGTGAAATGCTACTAAAAGTCCAATTTGTTACTAAATCTTGGCCTGATATACGGAGAAAACTGAAAAAGATAGAGGATTGGCAAGAAAAAGATATTAACGAGTTATTGAGGGAAGCATTGAAAGTGTATTTAAGGGGGGAAGAAGAAAAAGCGAAGGCCAAAGCTAAGATCATGCTTGCTATAGCCAGAGAAAGTGTGGGAGCAAACAACTCTTTCCTACAGTACGAGGCCACAAAAGAGTGCGGGGGTCCACCACCAGGAGCAGGCAAGGATACGGCAGTACTGTCAGGGGCAGGAGGCATGGAGAGGCCTCGAGTCCCTTTGAGTGAAAGCTGCTGCTATTACTGTGGAGCAACTGGACCCCCCTCAGACTGTTTAGCCTAAAGTTGTGAAATCTTTGCTAGCTGATCAAGATAGCAAAGGAAGCAGCTTTAAGACCAGAAGATCTGGTAAAAGTTTTTTTAAGCAGAAACCACACCCGAGAAGGGAAAAAGAAAAAAAGAACTCATATTTTGTGAAATTTAAAGTTACATCAAGGGATATGGGGGAGTGGTTAATATCTGACGGACGGGTGTTGCTAAACAAAGCACTTGCTGGGATGGTGCTAACAGAACTACAGAAACTAACCCACTGGGGAGTCCAAGGACTATGTGATTATTTCCTAAGGAATAACCTGTGCATAAGCGTATATGACCTAGCAAAAAACAATTATAAAAGAGTGTTTAACTTGCCAAAAAGTGAACCAGAATAGAATAGTGAATACCATAGACTCAGACCGAGGTCCACATTTTGTGGCCCAAACATTGCAAATTATAATTGAAGCTTCAGGAATAAAATGGAGATTACGCTCCGTAGCACCCCTAGAGTTCTGGGAGGGTGGAGCAAATGAACAAAACTCTCAAAAATGAATTGGCTAAAGTGTTTGCCCCTAGCGCTCTTGCGCATCAGAACAAGACCCCGGTCTGATATAGGGATTTCACCCTATGAAATAATGTTCGGATTGCCATTCTTGTTAACACCCTACAGCACAGGAGACTATCTGGAAGGAGAAGAAGCTACAAGGAAATATTTAGAAGTAATTGGAAGAACCCTAGAAGGACTTAGAAAGAGAGGATACCTCCCCCAAACCTCCCCTCTTGATACAAAAGCACATGACATCAACCCAGGAGATTGGGTTTTAATAAAATCCTGGAATTATAGACCATTAATGCCTAAATTTGAAGGCCCCTTTCAGGTACTCCTCATCACTAATTCGGCTGTGCGAACCAGAGAAAAAGGTTGGACTCACATCACGAGAATTAAAGGACCAGTCCCACCCCCGAGCATGGGACAAAATTCTTCAGTGTCTCCCTCTGGTATTGGACCAGATTCCACACCACCCTCACACTCTAACTCAGGACAGGATTCAACCGCATCAGGAGTTAATTCAGCTGAATACACTATTATAAAAGGACCAAATGACTTAAAATTGACATTCAAAAAGACTGATGAACTGCATAAGAAAAAAGTTTAGAATCATAACATGTCTTGAAGTGTTTTAAGAAATTTGTAAAAGTTAAAAATTGTTAATAAGTAATTCTGGTTAAGTCGTCCCAACTTAGTACCAAAGACCCCAGGTTAATCTTCTCCAGAGTGCTCCCCTAGGAGAGACCAAATTAGCACGGACAGATCAAGAGAGGTTTAACCAGAGGAGCAAGAGACTCTAAAGAGCTTGGAGACTTCTTCTCAGTAAAATCCTCAAGAGGCAAGGCCAATGGTACCACAACATCCACTGAATTGCCAAGAGGCTGGTCTAGTGGTGGCATCATTAGAATTCTAAAACAAACTGTCTTTATATTACACAAAGAATCTGGATCAAGTTTAAGAGTTCCTATATATGAGGATTTGAGAAAAACAAAACTGAAGAAACAATATATGTTAAACAAAATTTTGAAGCTACAATCAGAATTAGAAGTAATATCTAATCAGACCGCATTAGCTCTTAATCATATTAATGACCAACTCAACCAAACCAAAACAGTAGTTTATCAAATCAAATTAATTGTAGCAGTCATTAGAAACACTTTAAACGAAATAAAAAAACTAGCATATTTAGGAAATCAAAGGACTCTTACACTTGATTCCAGTTGGTGGGATAATCTATGGATTTTCAAAAAAAGTTGGAAAACTATAACCTTCACTGTGGGCACACTTGTTAGTCTGTTCTTATTTCCATGTTTAACAAAAATAGTGACATCTGCTGTACAGAATAACTTAAGGATCTCTAAAGGAATTAACCTGAAAAAACCAAAAAGGGTAATGAAGTTTAGTAAATATGATCACCTCAGTGCTGAGGAAAAGTATAATCAATATAAAAAATATAGGAAATTCTATGTTAATGAGCCAAAAATTATAAGTTGATGCAAGCTTAAGCTTAAGCCTGATCAAAGAAAAAAAGGGGGGAGCTGTTATGAATAGAAAATTGTATTTTTTTTAGTTTCAGAGTTAAAAAAAAGCAAGTCAAACCGGTCAGACTTCTTTAGGTGTGCTGCCAAAGGAAAGCCCTTAATCACCCGTTAATGGCCGGTGATTAACTGATTGTTTCCCTGATGCTGGCCACTTGCCAAAAAAAGACACCAGGACAGACCCCTCCAAGGTAAAGAAAATAGGAGTGACATCGGAGCCAGTATGCAAATAAGAAATGCAGTGCACCTTGGGTTTTTACAGTTTTACAGTTTTTACAAGAAAAACCCCTAAAATCACCAGCCAGCAAGTGACTTAAGTGACGTCTAAAGATGGGAGCATAGTCCCGTACCTGCTTGGACCTTTTTGTTTCTCACTCTAACCTGAAAAGAAACTGACTAAAGAGACCCCCCGGGTTTTTAAACAAACAAACCAAGGACTCCACGACTCTCCCGTGAGGACAGAGTCCCCAGTTCTGTCTGCAGACCAGCGGACAAAGCTGCATCATCCTCCTTCTTCGTGCCACGCCTGGGAGCAACGGCGGCGAGGGCGCAACCCGTCGATTTCTCCCCACCTGAGCTGATTCTTCTTAATAAAGGCATTAAAAAGGAGAAAGATCTCCTGCCCATTTATTTCAGTAGCAGCGGACCTGGTCTTTAGAAGCTATTACTGCATATGCACTAGAAACTCCTTCTGCAACACCCTTAGTTACTGCTTGGGCCACTGTATCTTCAGTGGACAAGTGGCGTGTGCAGCTTTCCAGCATTTGCTCTATGGTAGGTTCTGTGTCTAAGTGTAAGGCTCTCAGAATTGCTTTACATTTTTCATTTGAATTACTCGTGGCAAGTTTACACAACAGTTCTTTTCTTGCCTCTGTGCTCTCTATCTGTTTTTCCAGAGCATCCTTAATTCTATCCACATATTTGGTAAAGCTTTCATCTATTCCTTGTTTGATAGTGGAAAAATATTGGGTAGGGGTAGGGTCATCAGGGGTAAGGAGTAAGGAGGTTTTTGCTGCTATAGCCACGTCTTGTAATGTTGCCTTAGGTAAAGTATCAGCTTGGTCAGAGGGCTTTTGCAAATCCCCTTCACCAGCCAGCTGTTCGAGTGTAAAATTTGACTTATCAGCATCTGCAGTGTAGTTATCTGATAATGTTTTTAATTGCTTTTTCCAATGCCTTTCCCAAAGCATGTACTCGGCGGGAGAAAGGAGGCACTGGGCAATATTTTTAATATCGTGGGGTACCAAAACATATGCTGAGAACGTAGCCTCTAGGAAATTTCTAAAAATATGTGAACTTCTACCATGTTCTGTGGCTGTATTTCTTAACTGCACAAGTTCTTTATTTGTAATAGGTTCCCATGTCTTTCTAGTAGTGGCACCTCCTCTTTTTCCCTTCTTATAATCTACTGGAAAGGCAGTAATTCTCTGAGCTAATTGCCACTCCCCTGCCTGTGTGGCTTCCATTTTTATTATTGCCCAAGGATCAACATATTCTATTTCCAAATCAGAATCGCTGTCACTGCTGTCATCAGATGACGAGAAGTGAGAGCTATCAGGCCTTGCCTTATGTTTCTTATGGCTGGCTGGAGCAACATTTGGCAGAGGTGCATGTGTCTGTGGAGAGTGTAAGGCAGCACATGGCAGAACGTGGCTACAGGGAGGCAGCAGGGCTGGAGTGGCCATGCAATGCGTGATACAGCAGGCACAGGACTGGGGGGCGTGGGGAGGGGGGGCAGAACTGAAGGAAGTCTGGGGGGTCCCGACCGGGGGCTGTGGAGCGTGGGTATGGGGGCAGGGGAGGTGCGGGATGGAGGAGGCGGCGGGACTGGAAGAGGGTGCGGCGGATACAGGGTGGCTTGGGTCTGGGGCCGATACGCGGGCAGGCACGATTCCGGCGGCAGGCGAAAGCGCGATGGTGGGGGGGGCGCGGATACGCAGGCAGGCTGATCCCCTGCCGCAGCCTGGATGATGCCGGGGGCAGGGAAAGACACGATGGTAGCAGGGGGGGCGAGGGTGGGGGAGGGAGTGGGGGCGGGCGTGGCAGGGGCAGGAGGGATGGCAAAGGGGGTGGGGGGGGCCCCAGTAGGGTCGGGGGGAGCAGGGGGAGGGGTGGGGTTTGGGTCGGTCCTGGCGGGAACTGGCGCAGATGCTCTCGGAGATAACACAGAGCAAGGAGGCGTGCAGGGTGTGGCTCCCGAGGGGCAGGCACGGGGGAAGAGGGGGTGGGCAGGGGCCATGGGCGCCCTGGGGTCGGGGGGTTGCGGCGCAGATGGCAGGACGCTTGGATCCAGAGGAGTACTGGAATCCATGGTGGAGGGGGTGTTATCTCCTCGATTAGCATTTGAAATAGGCGCTTCTGTTGAGTCAGATAAGAACTTCCCCTTTCGTTCAACAGAAGTTAGCCCTGAAGTTACTATCTTTTTGTTAGTTTTTTCTACAGCTTTAGTGATAGCGTGAAATATAGGTAAAAACCGGGTTACAGAAAAGTCTTGGTTAGTTTGAAACTTATATATCGTGGTCCCAATTGTATCCCAAAAGGAGTCTAAGGTAATAGTCTGTGTATTAGTGTCTGGGAAGTGGCAGAGAATCCACTTTATAAATTTTTTCAGGTTAGTTTTTGAAAGGTTACCTTTAGAAAAAGAAAAGTTGTTAGAAGATAGGATTTCTAGGATTAGGGAATATAAATCTCTCTCGTTCTGGGATGGCTTAAACGTACTAAGCTTTGATCCCATTTTTCAGTTCCCGCCAGCAGAAAAAAGAGAAAAAAAAAAGAAAAAAACCCAAAAAAAAAGGACCCAAGGAAAAATATTTTGTGCGCAAGAAAGGCTGTGTTAAACTTACACTTTTCAGCCTGTTGTGGGTCAAAGTTCTGCTGGGGGTCGTCTGCTCATCAGCCTCCATGAACAAGTGTTCAGGTGTCGGGGTGCGGGTCGGCTGACCTCCTGTCCAGAAGAGTCCTTCTATAACGGAGAGCTTCTCCTTCCAGGATTTCTGGCGCGGAGGCAGTGACAATTTCACGAAGAAATGCTGCTCCTCTGAAATGCCAGGTCCGGCATTCAGTTCCGCGGCCAGGATATCACGGCGGTTCAGATGTCGGCCCAGGGGCCCCTCGCTGTTCGGGCGTCCGCTATGTTCGGTGCACCATCTATGGCTGGGCTATTACCCTCAGGGCAGAAGCCCAGCGGGGAATGCCGGCCGGCCAGGATAGCTCAGCGGAGGGCCAGGATAGCTCAGCGGGGGGCTCAGGCAACCCAGGCAGGCTATAGTGATTTGCAGTCAGCTCTTTAGTGATTTCAGCTCTTTTAGCTTGCCTGGTGCCGTCGGTACCGCCGCCGCAGCAGACGCAGAGAGAGAGGGAGAAGCGCTGTATGGGTTCCGCAGGGTTCTTTTATTCGGGTCTCCGCGAAGGGTCCAGTGACAGCTCTTCTCTCCCGAAGTGGGCAGAGTTAGGGGTTTTATACCTTACAGGGGTTTTGAAAACTGTCCAATAGTAAGGGTCAGGGGAAAAGTGACCTATGGATATACAGGGAGATAACAGGGTCCGGAAAGGCGGAAGAGAGGGGTTTCTAAAGCCTTAGTCATGCTACTCTTTGGCATTTCCTAGCTCAGGCTTCTGATCGCCAGGGAGGCCGTGCAGGCCCTGTGCCTGCTACAATAAACATTTTCCTGGTGTCCAACCAAATTCTCCTCTCTTCCAACGAAATTTAGTCATATTTATCTCTTGCTTCCTCCTGTTCTGAACATCTGCAGGAGAAGGTTGGGGGTGGACCCCTCCTCTCCCTTTCTTGCTTGGCATGACACCTTTAACTGGTTTTTTATTTCCAAATATTAATTATCAATATTGATTACTGTTTCAATTTTGTCAGCATGAATCATATCTATTTATCCATTGTTGTCTGCTATCTTGTCCTCATCTTTCCACAATTCCTGTGCCTATTCAAGTCCAGCCTGGGACCGTGCACGCATTTGCTTTAGTTCTGTAGTGATTTATGCCCAGCCATCCTGCCAACCACACCCATTTCAATGTTGCAACAACCTAACTCTGGGCTGCAATATGTGAATCACACTCTGCTGTGTGAGATGGCAGAGCACCAGAGCAGGCACTGAAGAAGGGGCATTCAGTACATTAGTGAAGTGAGTGCTGGAACCTGGGCTAGCTCTTAGAACTCCGGCACTACGGCAGGAGTCGGGAACTGCCTCGCTATGGGGATTTACCAGAGGCAGAGCCTTTAGTGCCACTTGCTCTCCAGTGCCAGACACAAGCCACGACAGGGACGAAGCACAGGAGAAAGGAGGAGGCGTCCCGTCTTCAGGTTCCACAAGGAACAGTTTAGTCCAGGCGAAGAGAACAGGATGAAAAGCCCCTAGCTGTACTGCCCAAGGGGTTTTGTACACATACAAGTCATGGGGTGGATGCAAACAATGAACCAATAGGGAATCCTCAGGAGAGGAGTGAGGGGATTACATCAAGTGTCTGGGGCCAATTGGGGTAGGAGGGTGGAGAGGATGGGTCACAAGGGCCAATGGGGCTCCCAGGAGTAGGGGAATTCCAAAGGGGAGTTGCAGTCAGGGATTGGCCCAAAGGTTTGGGAACCAAGGGGCTGGGTTGCCTTGACAGGCAGGGAAAGAGCTGGAACAAGGGGTGGGGAAGTGCACGAGGGACAGTTTGGAGGGAGGGTAAAACCCACAGGTAAACCAACTCAGGAAAAACATGGGGGATAACAGAGCCCTTAAACAACACTTAAAATGAAATCAATAAAATAAATTTGAACTGCAACAATAAGAGCATCTTGAGGGACGCAGCCTGACCAGCAATGTCAGCAGGCAAAAGAAAGGTTTTGCTAAGCAATGGCCCTTTGATGAAGCAAAACATTTACAATCAGGGCAGTCCATTCATGCAGACGGGCGCACACTCTGGGGGTACAGCTGAGGCCATGAGGTCACAGCAGGGCTCTGGGGTCACAGCAGGCTGAGCTCTCAGCAGGCCCTGAGGTCACAGAGGTGCCAGAGGTGCCAGAGCTCCGTGGTTGCACAGCAGCACAAGGAGCCAGCACTCAGTCCCTGAGCACAACTGTTGCGGCAGCAGCAGCGGTGGCAGCAGCGGTGCTGACGTTGGGACAGTGGTGTCAGGACAGCGGTGGCAGCAAGAGCTGCAGGACTGGCGGAGGACAAGGCACCATGGCCCTTGCTCTGCGCCTCCTACTCCTGCTGCTCCTGGCCGTGGCCCTGCCTGCCAGGGCTGCCCAGGCTGCTCCGCTACAAGCGTGGCGAGCAGGTGAGCCGGCAGCCTGGCTGCCGTTTCCCGGGACAGCGCTCCTTTCTCCCTGGGAAGCGCTGGGGATGGTTTTGCCCAGGGCTTTAGGGAGGGTTTCCTCTGCGGGAGGGAGAGAGACCCCACGGGCCCTGGGTTACTCCAGCCACCCCTCCAGAGATGTTGCAAAGGGCCTGCAAAGAGGTTGGAGAGTGACCAGGAGCCAGCCCAGAGCTCCCCAGGCCCCTCTGCAGCTTTGGCCATGTCCATTCACATCTGGCTCCCACAGCCTTACCCAACACCCCTGCATTGCCCAGTTCTCTGTGGCAGAAGGGGATCCCAGCATGCCACAGATATGGTTCTGATCTCCGCTCCCTTTTAGACTGGAATCGTGACATGGGTTCTCAGGAAATCCTGATGAATGATGGTTTGAAGTTCCTGGAGGATGCTGGAGGCAAGTTTTCATTCTGCCTTTCCTTAGTGAATAATCAGGGTCAGTGCAACAGAAGCTCACTTATAAACCATTTCCCTTAATATAATCTTAAGATTAAAAGAATCTGGAAATCTTGCCCTGCTCCCTTCTGGAGGCCTGCGGGCTCCCACAGGATCACTGTCAGTGGGAGGAAGGAGCATTTAGCTTTCAATCTTCCTCCCGTGTGCTGTGCCAGTGTGTCCTTCCGTGTGCTCTGTGCAGTCACAGAGAAGAGCAGAGAGGGAAGGGGCCGGGCCCAGGGCTGCGCCTCGGGGCTGAGCCTTGTGGGCAGCCTGAGGATCTCCTGCAGTGCCACAGGAGCTCTTCTGTCCTGCCTTTCTTTGCAGCTGAACCTGCCGGTGAAGGTCCCACATCCAGGACTGAGGCTCTGGGAGTTGCTGAGGGTAGGTCAAGGCCTTTCCCCTGGGAGAGCTGCCAGCTCAGAGCCCAAAGCTGGGCCAGGGAGGCAGCGCTGCAGGTGCCAGCACAGAACCATGCACGTGTGTGCCCGCGCCCTGCACGATCCCCTCACCGCTGCTGCGGCTCAGTGGTGCCCGTGCAGATCAGCAGAGATGGCAGAAGCTTCTGTGGCTGTTGAGTTACAGGTGTGTCTGCGGGGAGGACTTCTCAAGCTCCAGGGCTGGATGCTTGGCCCCAACCCAGCTCCCATGGCAGGGGTGAGTAGTGTGTCCCTGCTGACCCCACAGGCTGAGCCCCGCTTTTGTGGGATCCATTCCTGGGAAATGGAAGTATTTTTCTCTAAGTTCTTCTGACAGGGAAGATCCAAGACACAAGAGACAAGATATCCCTGGAACCACCCACACAGATGAAGCAAGAGCTGAAGAAAATGCGGCAGGGAGGACAAGGTGGGTGCATTTCCCTCGTGCTTCCCGTGGAACTCAGCAGCCGGGGACTTTGGCTGCACATCTGGACACGCTGTGCCCGGCACAGCGGGAAGGGATCCATGGCAGCCTCACTGCCCCGCTGCTGCTTTCACGCCCTGCAGGGGTGTTTCCCAGCCCGCCTGGCTGCAGCTTCTGCCCAGCCTCTGCCGGAAGGCATTTGGCATCAGCTGACAGGCAGCCCAAACTGTAACACACCCTGAGATCCCCCACTATATCCAGCCCTGCAGATTAGGAAAAGGGTGGCTGTTTGGAGGTGGAAGTGCTCTCATCATGCCACTCTCACCTGGCCATTTTCCTGCTCCGTAAATTTCACAAATATTACCTCTGATGCCACCGCCCAAGTGGGGAACAGCTCCATCTGATGCAGCTGTCTCCCTTCCTTTGTCAAGAGATAGACATAGAGCTTCAGTGGAAGGTGGCATTTCCTGAAGGAAGCACTCCATCTTTGGTGCCAGCCCCAGCTGCAGGAAAGAAGGCAATGCCAGACATAGGCACAGGCACAGCAGGTAATTGCTGTGCCGGGCTCAGCCCTGGCCGGGGCTGTGTGGCAGCAGCTCTTCCCCCAGGGCCTGCCCCTGCCTGGCCCAGCAGCAGCCAAAGCTGGAGGCGCCTCGGCTTCCAGGCCTCTGGAGCTGGTTCAGAGCCCCGGGGAAATGGGACGGGTGCAGCAACGTCCCTGGCGCTGCAGCTGCTGCGGAGCTGGCCCTGAGTGCCCAGAGGCCCAAGGCACAGGAGCAGCCCCGAGCGGGAGCCCTGCCGCCAGCCCAGGGCCAGAGCCAGCCCTGGCACACAATGGAAACAGTTCTCATCTTGGTTTGCTTCCAGACTGGGATGCTGGGACGGTTCCTCCATTAGCGTGGCCCTCTGAAGTTGTGAAGCCCTCTGAGCATTCTGCAGGTATGTTCTCACTGTCCCACCAAGGCGTAATGTTTGACTGACTGGTAAGAACTAGGTGACAGAAGCTTCTGTGGCTGTTGTTTTACAGCCATGTCTGAAGGGACAACTCCACCAACTCCTACCTTGGATGCTGCACAAAAGCCCAGCTCCCATCACAGGGGTGAGTAGTGTGTCCCTGCTGACCCCAAAGGCTGAGCCCTGCTTTTGTGGGATCCATTCCTGGGAAATGGAACTACTTTCTCTTAAGGTCCTACGACAGGAGAGACCAAAGACATGGCAGGCAAGAAATTCCAGGACCCATTAGAAATCATGTGGCAAATGCTGAAGGAACGTCTGCAAAGAAGGCAAGGTGGGTGCATTTCCCTCATTCTTCCCCTGGGACTCAGCAGCCGGGGACTTTGGCTGCACATCTGGACACGCCGTGCCGGGCACAGCTGGAAGGGATCCATGGCAGCCTCACTGCCCCGCTGCTGCTTTCATGCCCTGCAGGGCTGTTTCCCAGCCTGGCCTGGCTGCAGCTTCTGCCCAGCCTCTGCAGGAGGGCATTTGGCATCAGCTGACAGACAGCCCAAACTGGACCAACGGACATGCCCACCCTCAGATCCCCTGCAATTTCCTGGTGTCCAGGCAGATCAGATGTTGGGGCTGTTTGAGGAAGGAAGCAGCCATGGGTTGTCCCAAAATCCTGGGTGTTTTCTGATCCTTATCCATTCCTTTCACAAGTGATGCCTCCTGAAATTGTCCCCTTCCCCATTCCCAGTGAGGAATGTTTCCATCTGATCCAGCGTCTCTTTTCCATTTTCCAGAAATGAAAGGAGAGCCTGTGCAGATGGAAGCATTTCCCAGAGGAAGTAGTGGTTCCGTGCCAGCCTCTGCTGCAGGAAGGGAGGCCATGCCAGGCACAGACACAGGAGGTAATTGCTGTGCCTCTGGGCCTGAGCCCTGCTGAGGCTTGAGCTGCCCTCTCTGCTGCTTGGCAGTGCGGGCACAGCCTGGACTAGAGCGGCACAGCCCAGGGGAATTATCCCCAGCAGGCTCAGGGCACTCGGATCCTGAGCAGTCCTGCTGGGGTCCCTCCATGGGAGACATGTCCTGAAACCTGGCAGTGACTGCACGGGGTGCCCACGGTGGGGAAAGGACAGAGAGGGAGAGCAAGGCTCCAGTGTGTCCTGAGAGGGCCTGGCTGTTTGCCCTTGGGATCTGGGGGGTGTCCCCACAGAAGGAGGGCAGGAGGGACAGAGGGAGGTAGGGAGGCATAGCTGTGGCACTGCCTGCTGCAGTTTGCCCCAGGGCTTTAGGGAGGATTTCCTCTGTGTCTGAGGGAGAGAGCCCCAGGGCCCTGTGCTGCTCCAACCACCCCTCCCTGGGATGTTGCTGAGGGCAGGGAAAGAGTGTGGAGAGTGACCAGGAGCCAGCCCAGAGCTCCCCAGGCCCCTGTGCACCTTTGGCCATGTCTATTCACATCTGGCTCCCACGGCCTTAGCCGACCCCCTTGCAGTGCCCAGTTCTCTGTGGCAGAAGGGGATCCCAGCACACTCTGGAAAGTGTTTTCATCTGTGCTCCATTCTAGATGAGGTTGCTGGGAAGGCTTCTCCATCAGCTTGGATGAATAAAGTTTTGAAGCCCTTGGAGCCTCCTGCAGGTATGTTCTCAGTGTGCCACCAAGGAAGAATTGTAGACAAGCGGGCAGGAACCAGGTGACAGAAGCTTCTGTGGCTGTTGTGTTACAGATGTGTCTACAGGGAGGACTTCTCCAGCTTCTCCAGCTCCTACCTTGGATGCTATACGCAAGCCCAGCTCCCATCACAGGGGTGAGTAGTGTGTCCCTGCTGACCTCAAAGGCTGAGCCTTGCTTTTGTAGGATCCATTCCTGGGAAATGGAAATATTTTTCTCTAAGGTACTCCAACAGGGAAAGTCCAAGATACAACAGATAAGATGTCCCTGCAAACTTCCAAACAGATGAGGCAAGAGCTGAAGGAACCCCTGCAGACAAGAGAAGGTGGGTGCATTTCTCTCATGCTTCCCCTGGGACTCAGCAGCCGGGGGCTTTGGCTGCACATCTGGGCACGCCGTGCCTGGCACAGCGGGAAGGGATCCATGGCAGCCTCACTGCCCCGCTGCTGCTTTCACGCCCTGCAGGGCTGTTTCCCAGCCTGGCCTGGCTGCAGCTTCTGCCCAGCCTCTGCAGGAAGGCATTTGGCATCAGCTGACAGGCAGCCCAAACTGTAACACACCCTGAGATCCCCCACTATATCCAGCCCTGCAGATTAGGAAAAGGGTGGCTGTTTGGAGGTGGAAGTGCTCACACCATGCCACTGTAATCTGGCCATTTTCCTGCTCCGTAAATTTCACAAATATTACCTCTGATGCCACCGCCCAAGTGGGGAACAGCTCCATCTGATGCAGCTGTCTCCCTTCTTTTGTCAAGAGATGGACATAGTGCTTCAGTGGAAGTTGGCATTTCTTGAAGGAAGCACTCTATCTTCGGTGCCAGCCCCTGCTGCAGGAAAGAAGGCAATGCCAGACACGGGCACAGGCACAGCAGGTAATTGCTGTGCCAGGCTCAGCCCTGGCCGGGGCTGTGTGGCAGCAGCTCTTCCCCCAGGGCCTGCCCTTGCCCAGCCCGGCAGCAGCCAAAGCTGGAGGCACCTGGGCTTCCAGGCCTCTGGAGCTGGTTCAGAGCCCCGGGGAAACGGGACTGGTGCAGCAAGGTCCCTGGCGCTGCAGCTGCTGCGGAGCTGGCCCTGAGTGCCCAGAGGCCCAAGGCACAGGAGCAGCCCCGAGCGGGAGCCCTGCTGCCAGCCCAGGGCCAGAGCCAGCCCTGGCACACAATGGAAACAGTTCTCATCTTGGTTTGCTTCCAGACTGGGATGCTGGGAAGGATTCTCCATTAGCCTGGCGCTCTGAAGTTGTGCAGCCCTCCGAGCATTCTGCAGGTATGTTCTCACTGTCCCACCAAGGCGTAATGTTTGACTGACTGGTCAGGACCAGGTGACAGAAGCTTCTGTGGCTGTTGTGTTACAGATGTGTCTGCAGGGACGACTTCACCAACTCCTACCTTGGATGCTGCACAAAAGCCCACCTCCCATCACAGGAGTGAGTAGTGTGTCCCTGCTGACCCCTCAGGCTGAGCCTTGCTTTTGTGGGATCCATTCCTGGGAAATGGAACTACTTTCTCTTAAGGTCCTACGACAGGAGAGACCAAAGACATGGCAGGCAAGAAATTCCAGGACCCATTAGAAATCATGTGGCAAATGCTGAAGGAATGTCTGCAGAGAAGACAAGGTGGGTGCATTTCCCTCATGCTTCCCCTGGGACTCAGCAGCCGAGGGCTTTGGCTGCACATCTGGCCACGCCGTGCCCGGCACAGCGGGAAGGGATCCATGGCAGCCTCGCTGCCCCGCTGCTGCTTTCACGCCCTGCAGGGCTGTTTCCCAGGCTGGCCTGGCTGCAGCTTCTGCCCAGCCTCTGCAGGAAGGCATTTGGCATCAGCTGACAGACAGCCCCAATTGCATCACAGTCCATGGCCACCCTCAGATCCCCTGCAATTTCCTGATGTCCAGGCAGATCAGATGTTGGGGCTGTTTGAGGAAGGAAGCAGCCTTGGGTTGTCCCAAAATCCTGCGTGTTTTCTGATCCTTATCCATTCCTTTCACAAGTGATGTCGCACCTTCCCCATTCCCAGTCAGGAATGTTTCCATCTGATCCAGCTGTCTCTTTTCCATTTTCCAGAAATGAAAGGAGAGCCTGTGCAGAAGGAAGCATTTCCCGCAGGAAGCAGTGGTTCCGTGCCAGCCTCTGCTGCAGGAAGGGAGGCCATGCCAGGCACAGACACAGGAGGTAATTGCTGTGCCTCTGGGCCTGAGCCCTGCTGAGGCTTGAGCTGCCCTCTCTGCTGCTTGGCAGTGCGGGCACAGCCTGGACTAGAGCGGCACAGCCCAGGGGAATTATCCCGAGCAGGCTCAGGGCACTCGGGTCCTGAGCAGTCCTGCTGGGGTCCCTCCATGGGAGACATGTCCTGAAACCTGGCAGTGACTGCACGGGGTGCCCACGGTGGGGAAAGGACAGAGGGGGAGAGCAAGGCTCCAGTGTGTCCTGAGAGGGCCTGGCTGTTTGCCCTTGGGATCTGGGAGCTGTCCCAGCTGAAGGAGGGCAGGAGGGAGTGTAGGAGGGAGGGATAGCTGTGGCACTGCCTGCTGCAGTTTTCCCCAGGGCTTTAGGGAGGATTCTCTGTGAGTTTGAGGGAGAGAGCCCCAGGGCCCTGTGCTGCTCCAGCCACCCCTCCCTGGGATGTTGCTGAGGGCAGGGAAAGAGTGTGGAGAGTGATCAGGAGCCAGCCGAGAGCTCCCCAGGCCCCTAAGAACCTTTGGCCATGTCTATTCACATCTGGGTCCCATAGCCTTACCCAACCCCCTGGCAGTGCCCTTTTCCCTGTAGCATTAGGGGATCCCAGCATGCCACAGATATGGTTCTGATCTCCGCTCCCTTTTAGACGGGAATCGTGACATGGGTTTTCAGGAAGTCCTGATGAAGGATGGTTTGAAGTTCCTGGAGAATGCTAGAGGCAAGTTTTCATTCTGCCTTTCCTTAGTGAATAATCAGGATCAATGCAACAAAAGCTCATTTATAAACCATTTCCCTTAACATTATGTAAGGGCCGAAGGATTCTGAGAATCTTTCCCTGCTCCCTTCTGGAGCCCTGAGGGATCCCACAGGATCGCTGTCAGTGGGAGGAAGGAGTATTGATCTTTCAGTCCTCCTCCCGTGTGCTGTGCCAGTGTGTCCTTCCGTGTGCTCTGTGCAGTCACAGAGAAGAGCAGAGAGGGAAGGGGCCGGGCCCAGGGCTGTGCCTCGGGGCTGAGCCTTGTGGGCAGCCTGAGGATCTCCTGCAGTGCCACAGGAGCTCTTCTGTCCTGCCTTTCTTTGCAGCTGTACCTGTGGGTGAAGGCCCCACATCCAGGACTGAGGCTCTGGGAGATGCTGAGGGTAGGTCAAGGCCTTTCCCCTGGGAGAGCTGCCAGCTCAGAGCCCAAAGCTGGGCCAGGGAGGCAGCGCTGCAGGTGCCAGCACAGAACCATGCACGTGTGTGCCCGCGCCCTGCACGATCTCCTCACCGCTGCTGCGGCTCAATGGTGCCCGTGCAGATCAGAGATGGCAGAAGCTTCTGTGGCTGTTGAGTTACAGGTGTGTCTGCAGGGAGGACTTCTCAAGCTCCAGGGTTGGATGCTTGGCCCCAACCCAGCTCCCATGGCAGGGGTGAGTAGTGTGTCCCTGCTGACCCCACAGGCTGAGCCCCGCTTTTGTGGGATCCGTTCCTGGGAAACGGAACTACTTTCTCTTAAGGTCTTCCAAAGGGAAAGACCCAAGTTTTTGCAGCCAAAAAGTCTCATGACTCAGATGAATTCCTGAGACAAACACAGAAGGAAGCACCTGGAGGACAAGGTGGGTGCCTTTCCCTCATGCTTCCCGTGGAACTCAGCAGCCGGGGGCTTTGGCTGCACATCTGGCCACGCCGTGCCCGGCACAGCGGGAAGGGATCCATGGCAGCCTCGCTGCCCCGCTGCTGCAGTCATGCCCTGCAGGGCTGTTTCCCAGCCTGGCCTGGCTTCAATTCCTCCCCAGCCTCTGCAGGATGGAATTTGGCAGTAGCTGATAGGGTGCCCCAACTGTACTGTGGGTCTGAGATCACCTGCTATTTCCCAGTCTCTGAGAAGATCAGGCGGTGCCGCTGTTTGCACAAGGGAGCACACTGCCCCAGCCCCAATTACCTGGGCTTTTTCCTGATCTTTACCTTTGACTTAGACAAGCATTGCCTCATGAAGGTGCCACCTCCCCAGTGGGGAATATTTCCATTTGATCCAGTTGTCCCTTTTTTCCTTTTTCAAGTGATGGACCAAAAGGCTGTTCAGGAGGAGGAACACTCAGGGAGAAGCAGTGGCTCATTGGCAACCCCTGCTGCAGGAAGGAAGGCGATGCCAGACACGGGCACAGGCACAGCAGGTAATTGCTGTGCCAGGCTCAGCCCTGGCCGGGGCTGTGTGGCAGCAGCTCTTCCCCCAGGGCCTGCCCTTGCCCGGCGCGGCAGCAGCCAAAGCTGGAGGCGCCTCGGCTTCCAGGCCTGCAGGAGCTTGTTCAGAGCCCCGGGGAAACGGTACTGGTGCAGCAAGGTCCCTGGCGCTGCAGCTGCTGCGGAGCTGGCCCTGAGTGCCCAGAGGCCCAAGGCACAGGAGCAGCCCCGAGCGGGAGCCCTGCCGCCAGCCCAGGGCCAGAGCCAGCCCTGGCTCCCGACTGGGCAGGGGCTGCGCTGGGTCCTGACAGGGCCTGAGCCTGTCCCCTGGGGCTGGGGGAGCTGTCACGGGGCAGGGAGGGCCAGGGGTGGCAGTGGCTGCTCAGGGATGGCTTTGGCCCGTGTCCCTGGCAGCAGCCACTGCCCAAGCAGCTGCGCTGCCCCCGGGCTCTCCTCCCGGCCTGCTGGGCTTTGTTGGCTGGCACAGCCTGTGCCCAGCGCCGGCAAGGTGCCTGCAGGCCCCAGCTCTGGGGGAAACAGAGAACGTCCTGCCCGTATCCACCGTGCTGCCAGCTCAGCAGTGCAGCACAGCACGGGCTCACGCTCCCCATTGCTCCCACAGATGCAGCTGGCACCACAAGACCTGTTACCGATGCCCAGGATGGCCTCGGAAGGGGTTTCTGTCAGGGAACAGGCTGCTGGCTAGGGTTACAGGCAGGCGTCCTTTGTTTGGAGCTTGTCTTCCTGTTGTGCTGCTTTGGAATCGGGTATTCCTGGAAGAGAAAACAGTGAGTGTTTTGTTGCTCTCCCCCTCAAACAGCTTCTTTTGAAAGTCTAACGTGGTCAGGGAACATTCCCATTGAGACTGCAGTGGGGTTGTGGCCAGTCCATGATTGTCCAAATAACTCTGCTGAGGGTTCTGCTGCTGCCCAGTGCTTCCATTGGCCTCTCAATTGCTGGGCCTTGTCCTGGGGGCCCCGCTGGGGCTGCAGCCAGAGCTGGCTCCCACTGAGACTGCCTGGCCAAGAGCAGCCCCAGGGGCACGGGGCAGAGGCAGAGGGAGGTGGGGAGGAGAAAGAGCAGGGCCGAGATTGCCCTTGAAAGGCAGAGGCGCTCTGGGGCCCGCTCCTGGCCAGGGAGCCTGCCCAGAGCCGTACCCTGCTGGCCGGGGCCTTGAGGGGCAGCTGTCCAGTGGGGCCCAGCTGTGCCAGCAGCTCCAGCCGTGCTGGGGAGCCTTGCCAGCTCTGGGCCCTGCTGTGCACGAGGGTCCCTGTGTGCCACTGGCAGCTGGGGCCTCAGCCACCTCCTCTCTGCACAGGAGCACCTCGGGACAGGAGTTGGATGACAGTGGCTGCACCTCACACCCAGACAGCGTGAGCAGCTCCTCCAGCAGCTCCTCCAGCGAGAGCAGCTCCTCCAGCAGCTCCTCCAGCAGCAGTTACAGCCTGGACTGCCCTCTCAAGTGTTCTGTGAAGAGGACCCCAGAACAACCGTCGATAAGGAAGCCTCTTATTGCCCCGTAGATCCCACTGCCACCTGCTCTCCCCATGGGCCTCCCCAAGCTGCCTTCATCCCTATTTTTATCTCCGTCTGTCCCATCCCAGCCAATCCATGTTACTCTAAAGACCCCAGGACCAGCCCAGCACCCTCCAGCCCCTCCTGGGACCAACACATCCCTTTCTCTGCCCATGAGCCCCCTGGCCTTGCCCTCTAGTCAACACTGAAGGTGACACCCCACCCCACCCCACCCCCCCGCTTGCAGGTTAGGCAATGGCCCATTCCTCTGTTGAAATAAAGAGATGGATTTGTGTCCTGGCTTGAAAGCAAAACCAGTGAGAGGCTCCAAGTCAGAAATACAATTTATTAGGAAAAGGGAAAAGAAACCCCCAAAATACATGCAATAATACAAAAGAAAAACCACTGACAGGGTCAGAATACAGCCTGACACCCTGCTAGTTAGGGTGGTGGTAGCAGTCCAGCTGAAATGGACTTGTGGAAGTGGTGATCCTGTCGAAACAATCTGGTAGCTCTCATCCTCTGGAAAAGCAGTGGGTAAGGGCGGCGGTTCCTCTGGGAATCCAGTGGAAAGACTGCTTGTTGTGTCCCAAAACCCAGATTATATCCAGCTGGGGATGCTTAGCTCCTCCCCCATGGGCAGAGCATCTCACAGTGGGCTGATATCATTCTGCCTCATGCTGTGGGTCCTTGATTAGCCATGAAACAGAAATGGCTCTGGGAGGGAGTTATCTCTGAGTCATGTGGCAAGACATTGATGGGCCCATTAACAGGAGATAAGGAAGAAACAATGCCCCTCCTGGTTTCAGCAGCTCTTGAGGATGGGAATAGAACATAATTTTATATTATAACCTAGGACATAATCTAACCCTTATTCTATTACCATTTATACCCAAACCAATATCCTCTTACTATATATATGTATCTATCTATATATATGTATAATATAAAATGAAACTTTACACACAATTCTCGCTTCAAATTAGGTTAGATTTCCTTGTGGTACACAACGGCTTTCCCTGTCCTTCTGCATTACCCAGCCAGTGCAACCAGGTCCTTGAGCAAAAATTCCCACAGATGGGTTTGCCCCTGCTTGCAGTGGGATTAATCCAAACAGTCTTTCCTAAAATACCTTTCATGTGTATCACAGGAACTTTGTCTCCATCCCCTGTGTGCAGGGGTTCAGACTGGGCAGCACCAGGATTGATAGGTCCTCGGGTGTTGACCACCCAGATGGCTTTTGCTAAGTTCAGTTCCCAGTTCCTGAAGGCTCCTCCACCAAGTGCCTTCAGGTTAGTATTAAGTAGTCTGTTGCATCGTTCAACTTTCCCGCCAGCTTGTGTGTGATAGGGGATATGATATGTCCTTTCAATGCCATGTTCTCTGGCCCAGGTGTTGATAAGGCCGTTCTTGAAATGAATTCCATTGTCCGACTCAATTCTCTCAGGGGTGCCTTGTCTCCACAGGATTTGCTTTTCTAGACCCAAGATGGTGTTCCAGGCAGTAGCATGAGGCACAGGGTAGGTTTCCAACCACTCTGTGGTAGGTTCTACCATGGTCAGCATGTAGCGCTTGCCTTGGCGGGTTTGGGGAAGCGTGATGAGGTCAGTTTGCCAGGCTTCCCCATACCTGTACTTCAACCATCGCCCACCGTACCACAGAGGCTTCACCCGCTTGGCCTGTTTGATTGCAGCGCAGCTCTCGCAGTTGTGGATGACCTGTGAGATGTTGTCCATAGCAAGGCCCACCCCTCGGTCACGGGCCCATCGCTATGTTGCATCTCTCCCCTGACGACCAGAGGCACCGTGGGCCCAACGAGAGAGCTAGGAATGATTCTCCCTTGTGCTGCCAGTCTAGATCCACCTGTGATACTTTCACCTTGGCAGCTTGGTCCACCTGTTTGTTGTTGTGATGCTCTTCATTAGCCTGACTCTTGGGTACATACACATCCACATGTCGAATCTCACGGTCAGCCTCTCTACTCGGGTGGCAATGTCCTGCCAAATCTTGGTGGCCCAGATGGGTTTCCCTCTGCGCTGCCAGTTGGCCTTTTTCCAGCAATGCAGCCATCCCCACAGAGCATTAGCTGCCATCCATGAATCGGCGTAGAGATAGAGCCTCGGCCACTTCTCTCGTTTGGCAATAGCCAAAGCCAGCTGGACGGCTTTAAGCTCTGCAACCTGACTCGATCCAGCTTGTCCCTCAGTAGCTTGTGCAACTTGTCCTGTGGGGTTCCATGCTGCAGCTTTCCATTTCCGGTTAGTGCCTATAATTCAGCAGGAACCATTAGTGAAGAGGGCATATTGTCTGTCAGGCTCCGGTAGCTCACTATATGGTGGGGCTTCCTTGGCACGTGCCACTTGCTCCTCTTCTTCTTCAGAAGACAATCCAAAAGTCTCCCCTTCAGGCCAGTTTGATAGAATTTCCAGAATGCCAGGGCCATTCGCATTTCCAATCTGGGTGCGCTGGGTGATGAGGGCAATCCATTTGCTCCATGTGGTGTCGGTGGCATGATGTGTGGAAGGAACCTTTCCTTTAAACATCCAGCCCAGCACTGGTAGCTGGGGTGCCAGAAGCAGCTGCGTTTTGGTGCCAGTTACTTCTGAGGCAGCTTGAACTCCTTCGTAGGCAGCCAAGATTTCCTTCTCTCTGGGAATGTAGTTTGCTTCAGAGCCTTCATAGCTCCATCTCCAGAATCCTAGTGGTCAGCCTTGAGTCTCACCAGGCACCTCTACCAAAGACTCCAGGACAAACCATGGTTCCCAGCTGCAGAGTAGAGCACATTCTTCACCTCTGGTCCTATCGTGACTGGGCCAAAGGCTACCGCATGAGCGATTGCCTGCTTAATCTGGGCAAGGGCTTGTTGCTGTTCAGGACACCAGTGGAAATCGTTCTTCTTGTGGGTGACAAGGTAGAGAGGGCTCACAATCTGCCTGTCCTCGGGAATGTGCATTCTCCAAAAGCCTACGGCACCTAGGAAAGCTTGTGTTTTCTTCTCCTTGGTAGGTGGAGACAGAGCGGTGATCTTGTTGATTAACAGGAGATAAGGAAGAAAACTATGCCCCTCCTGGTTTCAGCAGCTCTTGAGGATGGGAATAGAATACATGTTTATACTGTAACCTAGAACAAGCGGTCACCCCAGTGTCCAGGTGGCAGCAGCAGCAAAGCCACCCAGCACCAGCACTGACTGAGCTCCATGCTCAGGAGGAGCCGTGGATGCCCACGGTGTGGGCAGGCAGAAGCCAGGCAGGGGCTGCTGTTGAAATGGAGGTTTTGGGGGGTTCAATTAAGTTAGCAATATGTGGACTAAGCATTTAAATTTTAAATTGTAGAATTATGTGTTGAATTTTAACCTTTTACTTAAGAAACCTCTGCCAAGGTACAAAGGGCATAGGAAAATGCAAATTTCTGAAGCTTCTTGCTATTGTGAGAGTCTGTCCAAAACTTCCCTCATTTTTTGCCTCTCGATCGTCATGAAAGCCAAGACCACCGGGGAAAGGGAAAGATCCTGTTCTGAAAATCCAGGTCTGTCTGGTCCACCAAGCCAGATTATTGCCTATGGGTGTGTTTGCTCAACTCATGGAACAACACTGCACCCAAGAAGGGGCAGTGTGCTCTCCTTTGCCTGCATCACCTAGCAACACTAGTGCTGGAATTTTTCCACCCTTCTGACTTGGCTGGACTTTCTCTCTGGAATGACCTTCCCGGAGGTCACCACAAAAGGACCCTCCACTCACCGTACATCAACCACCGTGACAGAGGGACTGAGATGGGAGAGGGCTCTCCCCTCAAGGACTGGGACATGCGACCCCTACATGGAAAAGCTCCCCTCTTCTTCCCAAAAGGACTGAGACTGAAATCCCCACCGTAGGGTAAGGGAAGGTATGCGTGGGGACCGGAGCAAGTTTTGCAAGCGACCACGGGACCGAGAACACAATGGTTCCTGCCTACGACATCTGCTGCTGACGACACCTGTTCCTGATGGACTACTGATGGACTCCTTGTACCCTTTATCAATAGACTATTTTGAAATGGGTCCCCTTCCTCCATTTCAAAAGGACTATAAAAAAGGTTAGACCTGACTGATACCTTGGAGATCTCCCCTGACGTGAAGACGACAGGCCTCTTGGCCAACCGGACTTTGAGGGACTTTGTCATCTGCACGTCTGATAGCTATATACCTCCTTGCCCTCCCTCTCTTCTTTTTTCTTTTCCTTATTCTTTTCCCTTTCTTCATTCCCCTCTCTCTAATGCGTCTTCTCTATGGCTATTTAATAATAGTACATGTATTTTGATTTTACTGCAAATCCCCTTGTTGTGTCAGTTTTTGCACCCTGAGATCAGTGAAAAAGAACCTCCACGAATCACGTCCTTAGGACGGATCGTGTCAGCGCGGGCAAGAGTGGGCAGGGAATTGATAAGGCCCGGGCAGCGGGACAGCCTTTCCTGGCTGCTCCTTGAAGAAGGGAGTTCACAAGCAGCAGAGCACTCGCTGCCTGCTGTGTCTCGTCCAGCTGCGGCAGGGCTGAGCCCAAATGGCTCCAGCAGGGACAAGATCTCTCCTGGAGGCAGCGGCGCAGGGTCCTGCAGCCTGCTGCCTTGAAAACCTCCTGGAGATCTGTGTTCTCGAAGACATTTTGAGGGACAATTCCCAGAAGCCGCAGTCAGCTGAGGCAATTCAGGGTGCAGGAGGAGCAAAATCATGGAGTTGGAGAGGAAAATGCTACCCTTGGGGAGCAGGAGCCAAGGGCTGGGCAGCAGAAACAAGGGACTGGGAGCAAAGCACAATCTTTGTCCCATATGAGAGGCAGTGGCCTGAATCCTCAGCTGAAGAGGCAAAGCGGCTGAAAGCAGCATGGGTGGGGTTTGGCTCCTTTTTTGTGTTGTAGGGCAGCTCAAGCCTTTTTCCCTTGCATCTTGCAGGAGGCTCTGGAGATGTTGCTCTCGGGGGGGCCTCCAACAGCTCAAGACCATCCCTTGGCTAATTATCATTATGCAGATAACCTAAGCCCAGCTTCTTCCTTCACTGACACGTGCTGCCGTGCCCTTAATGGCCGTGTCAAGCATTTCTGCTTCAATTAGTTGTGCTTTAAACTAGCACAAGATCTCGCCTTCTCTGGGGATGGGGAAAGCACCAGCATCTACTCCTTCAGCTTGACTCGTTTTCCATGCCTTTTTCCCTGGGGAATGCCTGCTCTCGTCTTCATCACCTTCTGAGGGAGCAGACATGCACACACGTGAATGATGGCTGGTGCCAGCTTGCTTTCGGCAGCCAGTGGGATCTGCTTCAAGTGGCTAGAGGGATCAATTCAGCTGCTGCTTTTTCTTGCCAGGCTCTGATAGATGGACAGCTGAGGAGAAGGAGGCCTTCCAAAAGGCTTTCCACACCTACGGCAAGGATTTCCATCTCATCCAGAAGCAGGTAAAGCCACAGGACATACCTCACCTTGGCAGATCATCAGAAGGGACATGTTAATTATTGCTGGTACCAAATACTGCACCTATGTCCCTCTCTTCTCAAGTACCAAAACTGTTAAAGTAGTCACAGAACAGGACATGGAAGGCCTGCGTGAAAATGGTGATCCTGCCTCTGCAGCCCTTCTCTCCAGGCTGTTTTGGAAGACAAAGCTCTGTTCTGTCAGACTTGTCTCCCAGGTGTGCTGTTGCTTCCACAACACCTTGTGCTGGGATAACTGCAGTGAACAGGGCAAAGAAGAACTCTGCTAGGGGGACTTGGTGTTGATCTGTGCATTACATGTGTTACCACGTAGCACAAGACCCGGTTTATTACATTGCATAATGCCTCTCTGACTCCTGCATATTGATTTCATTTTACACCCTCCTCAATTTTCTCCATGACTTTAATTCCTACTTTACTCTGTAATCTCATTGTTCTCCAATGCACCCTACAGGATGGCCATCTCAGATTCCTTCTTTTGCTTTTCACAACAGATCCCGAGTAAGACCGTGGCACAGTGTGTGGAGTACTACTACTGCTGGAAAAAAGAGCAGAAACTTGCCAGCAGCACTCTTGCTCAGGTGAGTGGGAAGAAAATCCAGACATGCCAGCAGGGTCAAGAAACTGGCAGAAGGGCACAAACCCTGCTGTAAGCCATGCCAGACACCGCTTTGCCTGGCTCCCTTGGTCCCACGCAGCAGGAGAGGCGCAGCAGGTGCTGCCCGGGGCTTTCTTGTGCTGCTGCCCTGAAATACAGAATTGTGGAGCATAACCTTGACCAAACGAAGCAGCACCGCCACCAAAATGGGCTTCGACTCTCTACAAATCGATTTCTCAAGGGCTGGCACCCTCAGATTCCTATCAGACCCTTCATTCCCCACTGCTTGCTAACATCAGCCATATGGGCCGCCTTCATGGAGATGCTGCCAAATTTTAGAGATCTTTTGTAGCACCCCAGCGTATCCTCAAGAAGGAGCTGCTGGTGCTATGGCACCTTTAATACTTTCCTTACCAGCAAACAGCAATTTGCTTCACAGAGAGAGACAGAGAGAGGGAGAGAGAGAGATTATTTTGGGTAGCAGAAAATGGGTAATCATGTGTCTTCACTAGTGTGATTGAATGTAAAATCCATGCCCTAGACATGTGGGGTGGAAAACCAGAGATAAATAGATGTTAGGCAGAGAGGTAGAAATAAGACATGCAGAACTAGAGATAGCCACGTATTTATCCCACCCCCTTAGAGCTGTAGGAAAGGGGAGTATTTTCCTCCAAGTGCTGGGTTGGCAGCCTGCCGCAGCCCACTGCCATATCCAGCCCTTTTCTCAGCTCTTCGGGGTTTGGAAGAAATTGCTTAGGCCGATAGATTTTTGGGGTGGACGCTGTGAGCGTCTCAGCTTTCTGAGAGGAAGGAAGCACTGATAAGGATTCTTTGATTTCCAGACTGCGGGCAAACGGAAGAGGAGGAAAAGCCCTCCCAGGAAGGAGACAGGGGAGACCGGGAAGAGAAGCCGCAAGCGGGCTGGCAGCGCGGAGTGTCCCTGCTGCCAACCGCGCCAGCCGCCCCAGCCGGCGGGAGGCCCCTTTCCGTGCGGGCAGTGCCAACGGTGCGCAAGCTCCTCCTCCTTCTGCTCCCAGCTGCCCCTTTGGCCTAAAGCACGCTGACCCTTTCCAAAGGCACCACAGGGCAAGCTGAGGCCACTTGCAGGATCGCCCCTGGCAGCCCTGCTCAAGCTTACAGCCCACTTGACACCCAAACAGCTTCCTTCAAACCCAGCATTCCCAGTGAAACCTTGCCATGCCCCAACAAGACACAGTTCGTACAAGCAGGAACACATGCATCAAAGCTTGCTTTGATGCTGCTGATCCAATTAAACCTAGGATCAAGCAAAAGGAGGAAGACATTTCAAAGAATTGAAACCAGAAAGATCAGACTCATGGTGCTGATCAATTTAATAAATACGTAACAGCCTGAAAAGATGGAAGTTCATCCAAAAAGGGAGATCTCGGCGCTTGGCTTAATGGTGTGTATGAAGTTAACAATGCATGGTTTGTTTCCTGTCTTCCAGGGAGTTTGAAACCATCAAGGGGAGGAACAAGCACAGGAGAAGACATCGCCTACGCAAGGATGCACAGCCTCTCCCCAAGAAGAAAAGGCCAAATTAGCCCTGCATTTGCCCCAGGCTAGCAAGAGTTAGGGGTCAAGAGGACTAGATAGAAATAAGATTGTTTATCAAGTTTTTAGGATTGTTTGTTCTTCTATTAGTTTACCTGGTAGGAATCTCTTCTGTTTATTAGTTAAGGTATATTAGTATTATTCAAGATGTATTAGTAGTGTTAGATTTAGCAGTAAATGTAAGAGGTTTGTTGTTTGCTATGGTTCAACTTCTCATATTTTTTCTTTGTTGAGACATGATCTGTCTTTATCATTAAACCAAAGTTTGTTCCATTTTGCCTTTTTGTCTGTATGAAATCCCCGAGGCAGTGTTCGTTACATTTCCTTGGTGTTGCACGCACGGCATTTGCCCTGACAGAGCAATGGGGGCACATGAGTCCCCCCCAGGCCCAGCCCCTGGCTCAGCTGGCAGCACTTCCAGAGGCGTGTCCCCATTACTGCCAATGAAATCATGGTGGAGCTTCCTCCTTTGATTCCTGAACATCTCAGCTGGGAGTGGCTAGGGAGGCTTTGCTGAATTCAGTGCACAGGATCTAAAGGAGTGCTCTTGTCTCACTGTACTTGCTGGGATAAAAGTAGTGGGTTGAGGCCTTTTGGTTGCCCAGCAACATAACTTTGTTTCATTTTGGGGGACAGATGGACTTGAGCACCTTGGAGGACTTTTCTAACCTCTCTGATTCTAGAAAAGAAATATCCACATGCACCACAAAGACACCAGGAGTTCAGATTCAGTTTCTCTTTAAAGGACCAGGCTCTGAGCCTCCAGAAATGTCCTTAGCTAAAGCAGAGCGGCTGTGAACCTGATCCTCTCACTTCTCACAGCTTTGGTATTTGCACCAAAGAAGAATCCAAGTCACTCTTTTACCGAGCCCAGCAAATGGCTCTGCCTAGCAAGGCTTTGGCAGCAGGGGCTGTGGAGGATGGCGAGGGGGCGAGGCAGGGGGGAATGGCCAGGCTGCTTCTGGGAAGTGACCAAAGCTTGCCCTTGCCTGCTGGAGCCAGTGCAGGTGGGATCTGGAGCCTACAAAGTATCTGCCTTGCAGTGGGCCTCATTCCAGATGTTTTCCCAGCAGGTGGCTGGCGTGGGTGTAACATGCAGGCTGGGAAGGAAGCAAGATTTGCTTTTGCTTAAACCTTAGGCAGGAAAGCAGTACAAGTGGCTGGGTTTTGCCATATCTGGCACCTAAGTATTCAAACAAAGCTGAGGGTCATTAGTGTGGAAAAGAAATTCTCTTGGTGTTCCTTCCTTAGAGGAATGCCAGAGTAGTAGAGATGAACATTCCCCCTTCTTCAAGGGAGCTGGAAGAGAGACCTAGAAATTCTGCATGACGTGTTGACTACAGCAATGCTGGTGCACTGCCCCAGTGTGTGTGTCCCCATCAGCTGCCCTGAGAAACATCCCGTTTCTCCAAGTTTCAGGGAAGGAGTGTTGAGGTGAGAGACCAGCTCAGCTGGCCAAAGGAGGGAAAACATCAAGTGACATTATTGGGCACCAGACAATTGAGAAAGGGGGCAGGATGAATGCCGCCACTTGGAGAGAAAGCTTTGCACTTGGTTCTGCACAGAATGATTTGCAAGCTCTAGCTCCTCTCAGAGCCAGAGGAGAGGCAGCGGCAGGAGTCCTCCTGGTTCTGCAGTGCAGGAAATGTGGAATGGGCCCTTGGACAGAGCCAGCCTCCTGTGCCTGTTCAGCTGCAGGCACCTTACAGAGAAGCACAGAGGAGAGCCAGAGCTGTCCCGGCTCTGCTTTTCCCCGTCCAGAGGACTGAGGAGAAAAGCCCCAATGGGGAGCTCCTCAGAGCAAACTTGCAGCAGAAGAAGTAGAAGGGGCAAAGGTGGCCTATCCCTGTTTCTGTCCCATGGTTCCCCTGGGGTTCTGCATGGAATGTTGGGCTGTGCCCGTAGCAACTGCCCTTGTCTGCTGCTCCTGCGGCCGTTGGTGGAACACTGGTGGAGCAGCGCTGGAGCAGCAGCTGCAGCATCTGCTCCTGGGCTGTCCCTCAGCAGCCACCTTCTGCACTCAGCGCCACAGCTGGCCTCTGCAGCGACATCCTCATCTCCTCGTCTGCTGCCAGGCATCCCCACAGCACTTTGGCACTGTGCAAGGTAAGAAAATCCCCGTGGGCCCCCAAAGCACTCACAGAACGGCAGGAGGCTCCAGCTGGCTCTGCCACCAACCACCACAGACACGGCGTGTGGTCACTTTCCCCAGACGAGGTTGCACATGAAAGCAGGCTGCAACTTCTCCAGGAATAATGCTGCCTCCAGGGGAAATACACACATTTCCATAGAGGACGTAGGGAGCTGTCACGGTGCACTTGCAGATTCTCGTCCTCTGATGACCTGTGTAAAAGTTCTTGGCACCCATTTAAGTCCTAAAACTACGTTGTGGTGACCCCAAAACCAATTGGTCATTCCGGAGGAGGTTAGGGGTTCAGTGTCCGCTAATCCTGTTACGCCCTCACTCTGGTCACACCTCCTGCAAAGCTTGAAAAACCAAAAGGATGGGACTTCTCCTCTGGGATGCCTGCCCATCAGAGCATGCAAGGAGTTTGCTGGGCTTGTCCTGCAATACTGGCTTTCATCCTCCAAAATGATCTGGTTGCAGCAATTCTTATGTACTCACATACTTACATCACTTCCAGACACTGGAAGAATATTCTATTTTCATAGCTTTTTTGATTTTTTTCCACCTGCCTTGCATCTCTTTTCCAGAGAGATCTTGCTCTAGATTTGTCTGTGTTGTTCAATGTGTGTAGGGCTGGCTCTGCCTCGCGGTCAGAGGCAGCTGTGAGATGCCCTCTTGAGTGGTGCTTCTCAGGAACACAATCACAGTATCACAGCATTTTCTGGGCTGGAAGAGACTCCCAAAGATCATGGAGCCCAGCACCTGGGCCTGCTCAGGACAGCCTTAAGAATCCCAGCCTGTGCCCAAGAGCAGTGTCCAAAGACTTTTGGAACTCTCTCAGCCTTGGTGCTGGGAGCCCTTCCCTGGGGAGGCAGTTCCAGTGCCCAAGCCCCCTCTGGCTGAAGAACCTTTTCCTTCCATCCAACCCAAGCCTGCAGTAGTGCATCTTCCATGCCATCCTCTTGGCTCTTCTCACTGGCCCCAAGACTCACAGCACTCTAGTGCCTGCCCTTCAGCTTTCCTTCTTCAGGAAGCTGCAGACTGCTAGAGGGACCTGCCTCAGAAATTCCAAGTGAAAAACACAACAAGGACACCTAACGGAGAGGAGCTGGGACAGAGGAGCTTGGGGTTTTCAGTGATGATGAGGATGAGAAGCAGGCTACCGACACATCTTGGCAGAATGAGTTTCATCTGGAGCGTTGTTTTGATCTCTTTCAGGTGGAAAGGAGAGGCACAATGAAAAGGAAAGCAAGAGCCCACACTGAGCCGTGAGTTTTGGCCTAGGGTTAAAGGACAGCAAACTTGAGGAACGGCGAGCAGGACAACTGCTCTTTCAGAGTCACGGTGGGATTGGTCCAAGGCCGTGGCTGCACGCCAGGTGTCTCTTGACCACTTGCCTTTCTTACATCCTCCTCCTTCTTCCTCTAGACACATCAATGTTGGCAGTGACTTTCAGGCAGAGCTCCCTGAGGTGCAGACCGGGCCGCCAAGTGAGGATGAAGAGCCTGCAACCCTGGTCTGGAAGCCCTTGGAGGAAGACGACCCTGACCTGGAAAAACCGGACAGAGGTAACTGTCAAGCTTTCCTTCCACTCCTGAGATAGTCGGGCATGTAACGTGCTGGTTTTTGGGTAAAAAGGCAGCTTTTGGCAGGCTCTGCTTCTCTCCTTTGTCATGCCCATCTTCCCTTGTGGAAGTGGTAGGGGTAAGGACAATGCTCTGCTTCTGCAGCAGAGCAGGAAAAAGAGCAACTGTGCTGCTCTCCAAATGGGTCAGGGGCATGTGCCACTGGAAGAGGGGAGATTGGCCTCCACTCCTTATGACAAAAGCTGCATGGAAGGGAGAGGCAGCACTAGGTGGGCCCTTGCTTCAGCTGCCCCTTGCTTTGCTCTCGTTTTTGTGCTCTCCAAGCTGCAGGCTTTAGCTCTTGTGCTTTCCTTCTGCCTTGTATGGCAAGCCTTCCCCTTTGTTGGCTCACGGCTGACTTTGGGTGGGTTTTTGTTGTGCTTGCAGTCAGAGAACTGTTGGACATGGCCAGCTCCCGTGGCCTTCCCGGGGCAGCAGCTCAGCTGGAGCTCGCCCTGCACTGCCTGCACCAGGCTCGCGGCAGCGTTCCGGTAGGAAGCGGCTGTTTGGGCGCGGGCAAGAGTGGGCAGGGAATTGATAAGGCCCGGGCAGCGGGACAGCCTTTCCTGGCTGCTCCTTGAAGAAGGGAGTTCACAAGCAGCAGAGCACTCGCTGCCTGCTGTGTCTCGTCCAGCTGCGGCAGGGCTGAGCCCAAATGGCTCCAGCAGGGACAAGATCTCTCCTGGAGGCAGCGGCGCAGGGTCCTGCAGCCTGCTGCCTTGAAAACCTCCTGGAGATCTGTGTTCTCAAAGACATTTTGAGGGACAATTCCCAGAAGCCACAGTCAGCTGAGGCAATTCTGGGTGCAGGAGCAGCAAAATCATGGAGTTGGAGAGGAAAATGCTACCCTTCGGGAGCAGGAGCCAAGGACTGGGCAGCAAATATGAGGGACTGGGAGCAAAGCACAATCTTTGACCCATATGAGAGCCAGGGGCCTGAATCCTCAGCTGAAGAGGCAAAGCGGCTGAAGGGCAGCATTGGTGGGGTTTGGCTCCTTTTTTGTGTTGTGGGGCGGCTCAAGCCGTTTTCCTTTGCATCTTGCAGGAGGCTCTGGAGATGTTGCTCTCGGGGGGGCCTCCAACAGCTCAAGGCCATCCCTTGGCTGATTATCATTATGCAGGTAACCTAAGCCCAGCTTCTTCCTTCTCTGACACATGCTGCCATGCCCTTAATGGCCGTGTCAAGCATTTCTGCTTCAATTAGTTGTGCTTTGAACCAGCACAAGATCTCGCCTTCTCTGGGGGTGGGGAAAGCACCAGCATCTACTCCTTCAGTTTGACCCGCTTTCCATGCTTTTTTCCCTGGGGAATGCCTGCTCTCGTCTTCATCACCTTCTGAGGGAGCAGACATGCACACACGTGAATGATGGTTGGAGCCAGCTTGCTTTCGGCAGCCAGTGGGATCTGCTTCAAGTGGCTAGAGGGATCAATTCAGCTGCTGCCTTTTCTTGACAGGCTCTGATAGATGGACAGCTGAGGAGAAGGAGGCCTTCCAAATGGCTTTCCACACCTACGGCAAGGATTTCCATCTCATCAAGAAGCAGGTAAAGCCACAGGACATTCCTCACCTTGGCAGATCATCAGAAGGGACATGTTGATTATTGCTGGTACCAAATACTGCACCTATGTCCCTCTTTTCTCAAGTACCAAAACTGTTAAAGTAGTCACAGAACAGGACATGGAAGGCCTGTGTGAAAATGATGATCTGGCCTCTGCAGCCTTTCTCTCCAGGCTGTTTTGGAAGACAAAGCTCTGTTTTGTTAGACTTGTCTCCCATGTGTGCTGCTGCTTCCACAACACCTTGTGCTGGGATAACTGCAATGAAGGGGCAAAGAAGAACTCTGCTAGAGGGACTTGTTGTTTATCTGTGCATTACATGTGTTACCACCTAGCACAATACTCGGTTTATTACATTGCATAATGCCTCTCTGACTCCTGCATATTGATTTCATTTTACACCCTCCTCAATTTTCTCCATGACTTTAATTCCTACTTTACTCTGTAATCTCATTGTTCTCCAATGCACCCTACAGGACAGCTGTTTCAGATTCCTTCTTTTTCTCTTCACAACAGATCCCGAGTAAGACCGTGGCACAGTGTGTGGAGTACTACTACTGCTGGAAAAAAGAGCAGAAACTTGCCAGCAGCACTCTTGCTCAGGTGAGTGGGAAGAAAATCCAGACACGCCAGCAGAGTCAAGAAACTGGCAGAAGGGCACAAACCCTGCTGGCAAGCCACGCCAGACGCCGCTTTGCCTGGCTCCCTTGGTCCCACGCACTGGGAAACGTTCAGCAGATGCTGCCCTGACTTTTGTTGTGCTGCTAGCCTAAAATACAGAATTGTGGAGCAGAACTTTGACCCAACAAAGCAGCACCACCACCAAAATGGGCTTTGACTCTCTACAAATCGGTTTCTTAAGGGCTGGCACCCTCAGATTCCAATCAGACCCTTCATTCCCCACTGCCTGATAACATCAGCCATCTGGGCTGCCTTCATGGAGATGCTGCCAAATTTTAGAGATCTTTTGTAGCACCCCAGCGTATCCCCAAGAAGGAGATGTGCCAGTGCTACGGGACCTTAAATACGTTCCATACCAGCAAAGAGCAATTTGCTTCAGAGAGAGACAGAGAGAAAGAGAGAGACAGATTATTTTGGGTAGGAGAAAATGGGTAATCATGTGTCTTCACTAGTGTGACTGAATGTATAAGCCATGCCCAAGACATGTGGGGAGGAAAACCAGAGATAAATAGATGTTAGGCAGAGAGGTAGAAATCAGACATGCAGAACTAGAGATAGCCACGTATTTATCCCACCCCCTTAGAGCTGTGGTAAAGGGGAGTATGTTCCTGCAAGTGCTGGGTTGGCAGGCTGCCGCAGCCCACTGCCATATCCAGCCCTTTTCTCAGCTCTTTGGGGTTTGGAAGAATTTGCTTAGGCCAATAGATTTTTGGGGTGGATGCTGTGAATTCCAGCTTTCTGAGAGGAAGGAAGCACTGATAAGGATTCTTTGATTTCCAGACTGCAGGCAAACGGAAGAGGAGGAAAAGCCCTCCCAGGAAGGAGACTGGGGAGACCGGAAAGAGAAGCCGCAAGCGGGCTGGCAGCGCGGAGTGTCCCTGCTGCCAACCGCGCCAGCCGCCCCAGCCGGCGGGAGGCCCCTTTCCGTGCGGGCAGTGCCAACGGTGCGCAAGCTCCTCCTCCTTCTGCTCCCAGCTGCCCCTTTGGCCTAAAGCACGCTGACCCTTTCCAAAGGCACCACAGGGCAAGCTGAGGACACTTGCAGGATCGCTCCTGGCAGCCCTGCTCAAGCTTACAGCCCACTTGGAACCCAAACAACTTAGTTCAAACCCAGCATTCCCAGTGAAACCTTGCCATGCCCCAACAAGACACAGCTCATACAAGCAGGAACACATGCATCAAAGCTTGCTTTGATGCTGCTGATCCAATTAAACCAAGGATGAAGCAAAAGGAGGAAGACATTTCAAAGAATTGAAACCAGAAAGATCAGACTCATGGTGCTGATCACTTTACAAATGTGTCACAGCCTGAAAAGGCAGAAATTCATCCAAAAAGGGAGATCTCGGCACTTGGCTTAATGGTGTGTATGAAGTTAACAATGCATGGTTTGTTTCCTGTCTTCCAGGGAGTTTGAAACCATCAAGGAGAGGAACAAGCACAGGAGAAGACATCGCCCACGCAAGGATGCACAGCCTCTCCCCAAGAAGAAAAGGCCAAATTAGCCCTGCATTTGCCCCAGGCTAGCAGGAGTTAGGGGTCAAGAGGACTAGATAGAAATAAGATTGTTTATCAAGTTTTTAGGATTGTTTATTCTTCTATTAATTTACATGATGGGAATCTCTCTCTTTATTAGCTAAGATATATAAGTATTATTCAAGATGTATTAGTAGTGTTAGATTTAGCAATAAATGTAAGAGGTTTGGTGTTTCTATGCTTCAACTTTTCACATTTTGTCTTTGTTGAGACATGATCTGTCTGTACCAAAGTTTGTTCCATTTTGCCTTTTTGTCTGTATGAAATCCCTGAGGCAGTGTTCATTACATTTCCTTGGTGTTGCGCAAACGGCATTTGCCCTGAGAGAGCAATGGGGGCACAGGAGTCCCCCCCAGGCCCAGCCCCTGGCTCAGCTGGCAGCACTTCCAGAGGCGTGTCCCCATTACTGCCAATGAAATCATGGTGGAGCTTCCTCCTTTGATTCCTGAACATCTCAGCTGGGAGTGGCTGGGGAGGCTTTGCTGAATTCAGTGCATTGGATCTAAAGGAGTGCTCTTGTCTCACTGTACTTGCTGGGATAAAAGTAGTGGGTTGACGCCTGTGGTAATCGGCGGAAGAAATGCGGCACTCAATATGAGTGATCAGCAAATCTCAAAACGTTATTGGTAGGCACATACATTTATATTGGTGTTAATGAGGCCAATACATATTGCAAAAGGCGAGCTCATTATTGGTTAGTTACTTATCAGCTAACTACGCCTACCTTAGCATTCTTGTGGCTACTATGTTGCAGCTGTCCACATCTTTTCTTCATATTTCTAACTAACGATCCTCTCCCCCATCCTGATGTTGCACCAAGGGCACAGTGCCCTTTCCAGGTTTGGACATTGACTGCTGACTCCTATCCTCATCTACTTGCTTAACTAACGGTATTATATCAGTGTGACCTTTGTCAACTAGCTAGCTGTTCACAAAATCCTCCACAAAAGTTCTCTGTTGTATTCCAGCTCTGGGCTTTTTTCCCATACTGCGTGCGACAAGACTGTAATTTTTGTTATAATTATAGTCACTGTTAGCCATCTAATTTTTAAGAAGGCTCCTGTGATTGATAGGACAATCCTTCCCCTCTCACACAGCCCGGCTCCAGCTTTCTGCTCCTTGATGCTCCTCTCTTGAAGCTCTTCGGGGAGGGACTGCCACGACCTAAGTCACCACCTCGGGTCTCCTTGATGTGCTCACTGCTGGACAGCCATCCCTCGCAGAACATCTTTCCCTCTCTGCCCAGACCTTCCTGATTCAGGGCAGCATCCCAAATGAGCTCCCAGAGAAGTTTCTGCATGTCACTGCTAGCCAGCGTGTCCCCATGCTGGTGCAGGAAAGCTTTGTGAACGGCCACTGCTGGGAAAGCAGGCTGAGGTGGCACAAGCAGCTCCTGCACTGCAGTGCAAGTTTCTCAGAGCTCCTGTCACAGCCCCAGCCCTGCTCCCAGCTCTGTGCGTTCTGCCCCAACAGAAACAGCCGCAGCAGGCAAGAATTTACTGCTTTTGGAAAAATATTTATTTATCAAGATCAAGAAAACAATCATTGTCTGCTAATACCAAGTATCACTACCACTAAATGTACCACTATCACAAAAACAATCACCATCCTCCAATATTAACTATCACTATCGCTAATACAATCACTGTCCTCTAATATCAAAGAACGCTATCATTAAAACAATCACTATCCTCTAATATTAACTATCACTATCATTGAAACAACCACCACCCTCTAATATCAAGTATCCCTATCACTATCACTAAAAGAATCACTACCACTATCACTATTTATGACTATCACTATCACTCTAATATCAAGTAACGCTATCATTGAAACAATCACTATCCCCTAATATTAACTAACGCTATCATTAAAACCATCACTATCCTCTAATATTAACTATCACTATCATTAAAACAACCACCACCCTCTAATATCACTATCTAAGTGTCCCTATCACTATCACTAAAAGAATCACTACCACTATCACTATCTATGGCTATCACTATCACTAATCATCATCCTCTAAGAGATAGTAGTCCTGCAGGTATTGGTGGTAGGAGGGCCAAGAGGATGCTGTGGGCTGAGGTGACTCCAGGGAAATCCAGTGGTCCCGTGAAGAGGCGTTGTCAGCCAGAGCACAGAAGGAGCAGGTGGGCAGAGGTGACGGGTCTGCGCTCATGTTCTTGTACAGCCGGGCAAGCTCTGCTGCAAAGAGCTCAGGAAACAGGCGGCAGCTGTCCCTGAACCCGTTGCCTTGGGCTCTCTCGCCGCTTCCCGCTCCTTCTCCTGGCTCTGCTTCACCTCTAGGCTGACCACAGCTTTCCCAGGAAGAGTCCCAGTCCTGTCCTGTTGCCTCTTTGTCCTCCTGGCTCCTCCTGCAGAAACAGATTTCCAAGAAGACTCCTCACAGATAGCAATTTGGAGCACAGTTTCCTCAGAGCCCTGCTAGGAGCCACCTGGGCGCTCCTGCATGCTGCAAAGACTTCCTTGCCAATGGCAGCAATTAATAACTCACCTGTCTCTCTTCAGCAGCTGATGCATGACTAGATAGCCAGACACTGCCCCAAGCAGAAGCAAAGCTGAGGCTGCTACTGTCCCTACTAGGATGTAGTACTTGCTCGGGTCACAGTGTCCAGCAGTCTCGGCTTTTTGCCCACCGGATGACCCTGGCAGGAGAAGAGACAATGCAAGAGTCAGCGTTTGTGCTCTGCACTAGGCATAACCCCACAGTGTGCTTCAGATGCCCAAGGACTGGCACTGCTAGTGGATCAGAACTGACATCTGATGCTGTCTTCAGAGATGGCTTCCTCTGGCTCTGGTGTCTTAGCATCAGGGACCAAGAGGGATCCCATCGAGCTCTCATGCACAAGAGGCCAGTGTGTGCCAGGGAGCAGCACTGCCCCATCTAGTCCTCCGGGCTGCAGGCCCGGGCTGCGTGCTGGGCACCTGCAATTCACCCATGGAGAGCACTGCAGGGATGCAGCAGAAATGCTGCTCTTTGCCCAAGACAGCATCTAGCAAGCACTCACCTGAATATTCCTCAGGCTCAGCAAGTGTCCTGGTGTCCTCTATTGGTTCTCTTTTTTCATGTGAGCCTGGCACAATGTCACTTTCTTCCACAGCTAAGGTCTCCGGCACAGTCTCAGAATCTGTCTCTTCAGAAAAACAAGACATTGCACACATTAAGCAGAAGCCACTGCCCCTCAGCACAAGCAGGGTACCATGGCCTGGGCATTGCGGCAAGCGGCGCTGACGAGGCCGCTGTCCCCCCCAAGACAGGAGGAATCGACAGCGGGATTTTCTGCAGTGCAACAAGAAGTGCAGACCCAAACCAGCCAAGACTTAATCAACCAAATGACCCACAGAAGGAGTACCTTCAGGTTCCCCCTCACCCTTGGACTCCAGCTTCAAGCCGTCCCTGAGCCTGAGCTTTGCAAGGGGCAGCCAAGGCTTGCTCTGATGTCATTGCTGCCTCCATGCGGTGCTGAGCGTGTGGCGAACCCAAATTCAGCACTGGCCTTTGCCCAACATCTGGATGCCAATGTCTGCACAGAGCAGCCCTGGCCAGGAATGCTACAACTGCAGCAGCAGCTGGAGATGCCCCTGGCAGTCATCTGGAAGCACAGCTGCGAGCAGAGGCTGTGCTGGACCATCTCTAGGGCTCCCTGCAGGAGGTGTGAAATGCAGTGGGCCTGCAGCAAGACTCTGACTGAGTGCTTCTGCCTGTCCAGGATACAGCACATGCCTACAGGAAGCAAAAGCTCAGCTTCCCGGCTGCCAGGGTTAATAGAGTGGGATATACTAACCAGACGGGGCTTCATGCAAGGCTGCCAGGAGCTCCTCTGGAACATCCGGCAATCCTTCAGGGAACTCTTCAGGACCCTTGTCATCGTTCATCCCTATTGTTAGATTTACAAAAGCACGTTAACCTATGACGGTATTTTTCTCGTGAATAAAACAGGGAAAAGGGGCGCTCCTTTTTGTGAAGGCAGGACAGACTGACTACTCACGCTTGAGGTACCAGCTCGGAGTCAGCACGGTATCTGCCCCTCCTCGCTCAGGGGCTGAAAGAGCACTCTCTGTGTCCACAACTACAAGCAAACACCCACAAGAAGTTACCATCACGTGCACTGCCCTCACGGGCACACCTCAAGCCCTGGATGTGGGAGGCACTGCTAGGGCACGCTCAGGCAGGTCTGCATCCTCACAGCTGCAGGGGGGTCTGGCTGCCCTTGGGACACTGAGCTGGCAGCTCCCACATGAAGGGAAAAGCCGTGGCATGCCCACAAAATCTGTGTGCGGGTCAGCCCTGGAGCCAGACCAGAAGGCTGGCCAACCAGAGCGGAGGGACGGACAGCCACTGCTGAGTGATGGAGAACTGCTGCTGAGCTTCCGGGCCTGACCCGACCCTCCCCACATCCTTGCTCCTTAGGAAGCTCTCTCCATGCTGCACCCTAAAGCAGCTGCAGCCCCTCACACCTCCCCTGGAGCCTCTGCCCCTCTGCCTGCCCCGTGGTGCCTTCCTGGCTCAGCCATCCCTGCTCCCGGCCCCGCTGCTGCCAGCCAGGGCTGTGTGCTGGCCCCTGCCTGCCTACCTGCTCCCTGCCCAGCTGCTGGAGCACTCTGGGCATTCTGGGCTGGCAGGGCCACGAGAAAGAGCAGCAGGAGGTAGCGGCTCAGGACCATGATCCCCCCTGCTAGCAACACTCTGCTGCTGCTGCTGCTGCTGCTGCTGCTGCTGCTGCAGTGTTGCCCAGAGTGAGCACTGAAGAGCACAGTGGGGCTCTGGAACCTGACATCAAACAGAGCTCTGTGACCTCATACCAAAGTGATGGCTGTGAAGGCCCCAATGTACGCCCACGTTGCCTGTGAATTCTTGCACCTCCCCTCTACTGAATTTCCTTCTTCTACACAGGAATGGAAGGAGCCAAATGGAGAAGGGCTGGCGTATTTTGGAGGCAGCATTGTGCATGGGAATGCAGAGGCACTCATGTCTTATTCCTCCGAAATTCCCTAGAAGAAGACCTGGATGAAGGCTGCTGCAAAAAGCCCAAATTCAAGAGTGTTTCTTTGGTAGTATTTTGTTCTGAAAGAATTGTGGCAAAAACCTGCTTTTCCCATGACTTCTGCTACACTTTCATGACCTTTGATGGCAGCACTGCTTCCATCCTCCACTGTCACGCAAACATGGCTGTGCAGTGCTGACGCATCTCCCCCGTCAGCCTGGTTTACTCCCTTTTCCACTTCCAATGCTACTTAAAGCTCTCTCAAGGAGCCCTGCTAACTCTGCAGCCAAGAGCCTTTTTCCCTTTGAGGCAGATGTAGCCCATGTGCCACCATCACGCCTGCTGTCCTGTAGAGTAACCCACGCTCAAACTCCCACACTGTTGCTGGGAACACCAGGCTGCCGGCCATTCACCTCTAGAGCCTTCCTGGGTCTGGCTCACTGCACGTGGCGGAAGAAAATACCACATGCGGCCCAGATCCCTCAAGCAGTCATCCAGAGCCCCTGAGCTCCCTCTGCCTTGTCCTCGGACACCATCAGGCACCGCCACGGGACACACACAAATGTCTTGGTTGCTGCAGATATCAGGTAACACTGCTGGCCTTTTAGCCGAGCAGCTCTTCTGGCAAATAAATATGCATGACTTATGTGTGCCAGGCAACCTCCGCTCAGAAGCTCTTGGACAGCCTTCTAGAGCACCTTTGGTACAGTTGTCCCTGAAGCACCACTTAAGCCCCAGGTGTTTCCAGCTGCAAGCAAAGAGGCACTGACAGATTTCCACCCTTCAGGTCTCTCTCCAAGGCTCGTAAGAGTCCTATGCAGCTGACAAGCTGCAGAAACTCGGCCCATGGCATCCTCTGGAATCAAGCACACATCACTGCCCACCGTGAAGGCCGCAGCCCATAATGAGCAGAGGGCCAGAGCAGGCTGGAGGGTGTCTTGGTGACATCTCCTTCCTACGTAGCACCCAGGCAGGCTGCCCAGCTGCCTCGGCCTTGGCTCTGAGCACCATCTCGGGCCCTCCATTCCTGCCCGAGGGGAGGCACCGATGAACACGGCCCTCCTTTGTTCCTTAAGGGGCCACACGCCCAGGCTCTCCCTTACCGTGCTCCGCGCCATTGTGCTGCTCGGCGGCCCATCACCAGCTGTAGCACCAGTGTCCCCAGAGCTCCTGTGCTGCTGCTGAAGCTGCCCGCGGCGTGTGGCCCGGCGGGGCGCAGCGCTGCCCGCAGCCCGCGGCCTCCTCGTCCCCTGCTGCCGCCATTGCGCACGGGGCCCTGAGGGGCGGGCACGGGGCTGCGGGGCTGTGCCGGCCCCGCTTGCCGGGCCTCAGCCCCAGCTGCTGCCGCTGGCTGGCAGCGACCACTGCAGCAGGAAAACACCTCGGGCTTTACTGGATTACATGCAAAAACTGCCCCTGGGCTTCTCCTTTTGTGTTGCTCTAGCCACTTGCCCGTCCCTTGCTTGCCCGCTATAGCCCTGTTCTTTGCCACTCGCTCTCTATTTTGTTGTCCCTCCAAAGCTTCTTCAACAGTCTCCATCCCGCCCCAGCCCAGTGTTCGCTCTCTTCTGCTCCCTCCTGCTCATTCTGCGTCTCTTCCTCTGTCCCTGCTGCCCCTTCCCGCAGCTCCGGCCCCGTTCCCTGGCCCTCTTTTGCTCCTCTTGTCTCTCCGTTCTGCTTCCTGCCCCTGTCTCTTGGGTCTCTATTTCTCGGCTCCGCTCCCTGGGCCATGCTCGCTTCAGACTCCCAGGCCAACCGCCCCGGCAGCCGCTCTCTGCAGCCGGGACGCGGCGGGGAGCTCTCCTGCGGCGGCACGACAGCGGCCAATGGGGCCCGGCACCGGCGCCTCAGCCCTGGCGCCGGAGCGGGGCCGCTCCCAGGCAGCGGCGGCAGCTGGAGCTGCGGCCCGGGAAGCGGGGCCGGCACAGCCCCACAGCCCCGGGCCCGCCCCTCCCGGCCCCAGTGGCAGAGAGCAGGGATGAGGTGGCAAACCAAGGCACTGGCCACTGGACAGAGCAACACACAAGGCAAATGCCAGGCACGCTTTTTGCCGGACCCCATTGAATCCGGAGCTCTTTTGCTGCTGCAGTGGCATGTCAGCTCCCTCAGAAGCAGCCGAGGCATTTCAGAAAGGGCACTGCAGGGCATGAGCATGCATATGTCCCCCAGCTCTCAGTTGTGCATCTGGAAGGCTGCAAGTGTGGGTGTCTATATGAGAAGAGTTTGTCAGGCTTGCTTCAAGGCTTGAGGCACAGCTCTCTTCTGAACAGAGCCTTGGGCTGCCCTCTCAGGAGGTGGCTATCTCAGAGCTGCTGTTATCTCAGAGAGGCCCATGAGAGACAGCGCAGAGGCGCAGCTGGAGCTGCTGTGGAGAGCAGAGGAGAGGAACAAGGCTGAGGAGCTCAGTGGTTCCTCTTCATCACTTCAAAGGGAAGAGCATTGTCTTGGGACAGTCTTTACCGCCCGAGCAAGAAGTAGAAGGACCCCCCCAAAAGCCCACTGTCCAGAGATGCCTTCAAGCATCTCTCCGGCAATTGCTGCCGGCAATATCCTCCCCACACACTGCATGCAGGCAACAGTCAGCCTCAACAGCAGCTGTGCTGCGTTCCTTGGACAGCAGCTTTGCTGCACTCACACCTCCAGCTTTGGCTGCAGATGGCCCAGCTGGAGCAGGCATGGGCAAAGGCCTGCAGGACCACCGTCAGTCGGACTCGTGAGCCCAGGACAGCAGTGCCCTGGCATGCTGGTTTCTTGCAGTGCCTCGCTTTCTTCATCTGAGACAGGCACTCCGTCACTTCTTTCCACCTGGAAGGCCTTCCTACATTCCATCACTTGAGAAATCCAGCAGGAAATACCCCCATCTATATTGCCTGAGTCTTAATCTCCCTGAACTAAAAGTTAAGTCAAGTCCAAAAACAGGGATAAAGGAGCCTGCATCTGCCACACTCGCTCAAGCAAAAGATCACATCAAAGTTTGTGGTAATCGGCGGAAGAAATGCGGCACTCAATATGAGTGATCAGCAAATCTCAAAACGTTATTGGTAGGCACATACATTTATATTGGTGTTAATGAGGCCAATACATATTGCAAAAGGCGAGCTCATTATTGGTTAGTTACTTATCAGCTAACTACGCCTACCTTAGCATTCTTGTGGCTACTATGTTGCAGCTGTCCACATCTTTTCTTCATATTTCTAACTAACGATCCTCTCCCCCATCCTGATGTTGCACCAAGGGCACAGTGCCCTTTCCAGGTTTGGACATTGACTGCTGACTCCTATCCTCATCTACTTGCTTAACTAACGGTATTATATCAGTGTGACCTTTGTCAACTAGCTAGCTGTTCACAAAATCCTCCACAAAAGTTCTCTGTTGTATTCCAGCTCTGGGCTTTTTTCCCATACTGCGTGCGACAAGACTGTAATTTTTGTTATAATTATAGTCACTGTTAGCCATCTAATTTTTAAGAAGGCTCCTGTGATTGATAGGACAATCCTTCCCCTCTCACACAGCCCGGCTCCAGCTTTCTGCTCCTTGATGCTCCTCTCTTGAAGCTCTTCGGGGAGGGACTGCCACGACCTAAGTCACCACCTCGGGTCTCCTTGATGTGCTCACTGCTGGACAGCCATCCCTCGCAGAACATCTTTCCCTCTCTGCCCAGACCTTCCTGATTCAGGGCAGCATCCCAAATGAGCTCCCAGAGAAGTTTCTGCATGTCACTGCTAGCCAGCGTGTCCCCATGCTGGTGCAGGAAAGCTTTGTGAACGGCCACTGCTGGGAAAGCAGGCTGAGGTGGCACAAGCAGCTCCTGCACTGCAGTGCAAGTTTCTCAGAGCTCCTGTCACAGCCCCAGCCCTGCTCCCAGCTCTGTGCGTTCTGCCCCAACAGAAACAGCCGCAGCAGGCAAGAATTTACTGCTTTTGGAAAAATATTTATTTATCAAGATCAAGAAAACAATCATTGTCTGCTAATACCAAGTATCACTACCACTAAATGTACCACTATCACAAAAACAATCACCATCCTCCAATATTAACTATCACTATCGCTAATACAATCACTGTCCTCTAATATCAAAGAACGCTATCATTAAAACAATCACTATCCTCTAATATTAACTATCACTATCATTGAAACAACCACCACCCTCTAATATCAAGTATCCCTATCACTATCACTAAAAGAATCACTACCACTATCACTATTTATGACTATCACTATCACTCTAATATCAAGTAACGCTATCATTGAAACAATCACTATCCCCTAATATTAACTAACGCTATCATTAAAACCATCACTATCCTCTAATATTAACTATCACTATCATTAAAACAACCACCACCCTCTAATATCAAGTGTCCCTATCACTATCACTAAAAGAATCACTACCACTATCACTATCTATGGCTATCACTATCACTAATCATCATCCTCTAAGAGATAGTAGTCCTGCAGGTATTGGTGGTAGGAGGGCCAAGAGGATGCTGTGGGCTGAGGTGACTCCAGGGAAATCCAGTGGTCCCGTGAAGAGGCGTTGTCAGCCAGAGCACAGAAGGAGCAGGTGGGCAGAGGTGACGGGTCTGCGCTCATGTTCTTGTACAGCCGGGCAAGCTCTGCTGCAAAGAGCTCAGGAAACAGGCGGCAGCTGTCCCTGAACCCGTTGCCTTGGGCTCTCTCGCCGCTTCCCGCTCCTTCTCCTGGCTCTGCTTCACCTCTAGGCTGACCACAGCTTTCCCAGGAAGAGTCCCAGTCCTGTCCTGTTGCCTCTTTGTCCTCCTGGCTCCTCCTGCAGAAACAGATTTCCAAGAAGACTCCTCACAGATAGCAATTTGGAGCACAGTTTCCTCAGAGCCCTGCTAGGAGCCACCTGGGCGCTCCTGCATGCTGCAAAGACTTCCTTGCCAATGGCAGCAATTAATAACTCACCTGTCTCTCTTCAGCAGCTGATGCATGACTAGATAGCCAGACACTGCCCCAAGCAGAAGCAAAGCTGAGGCTGCTACTGTCCCTACTAGGATGTAGTACTTGCTCGGGTCACAGTGTCCAGCAGTCTCGGCTTTTTGCCCACCGGATGACCCTGGCAGGAGAAGAGACAATGCAAGAGTCAGCGTTTGTGCTCTGCACTAGGCATAACCCCACAGTGTGCTTCAGATGCCCAAGGACTGGCACTGCTAGTGGATCAGAACTGACATCTGATGCTGTCTTCAGAGATGGCTTCCTCTGGCTCTGGTGTCTTAGCATCAGGGACCAAGAGGGATCCCATCGAGCTCTCATGCACAAGAGGCCAGTGTGTGCCAGGGAGCAGCACTGCCCCATCTAGTCCTCCGGGCTGCAGGCCCGGGCTGCGTGCTGGGCACCTGCAATTCACCCATGGAGAGCACTGCAGGGATGCAGCAGAAATGCTGCTCTTTGCCCAAGACAGCATCTAGCAAGCACTCACCTGAATATTCCTCAGGCTCAGCAAGTGTCCTGGTGTCCTCTATTGGTTCTCTTTTTTCATGTGAGCCTGGCACAATGTCACTTTCTTCCACAGCTAAGGTCTCCGGCACAGTCTCAGAATCTGTCTCTTCAGAAAAACAAGACATTGCACACATTAAGCAGAAGCCACTGCCCCTCAGCACAAGCAGGGTACCATGGCCTGGGCATTGCGGCAAGCGGCGCTGACGAGGCCGCTGTCCCCCCCAAGACAGGAGGAATCGACAGCTGGATTTTCTGCAGTGCAACAAGAAGTGCAGACCCAAACCAGCCAAGACTTAATCAACCAAATGACCCACAGAAGGAGTACCTTCAGGTTCCCCCTCACCCTTGGACTCCAGCTTCAAGCCGTCCCTGAGCCTGAGCTTTGCAAGGGGCAGCCAAGGCTTGCTCTGATGTCATTGCTGCCTCCATGCGGTGCTGAGCGTGTGGCGAACCCAAATTCAGCACTGGCCTTTGCCCAACATCTGGATGCCAATGTCTGCACAGAGCAGCCCTGGCCAGGAATGCTACAACTGCAGCAGCAGCTGGAGATGCCCCTGGCAGTCATCTGGAAGCACAGCTGCGAGCAGAGGCTGTGCTGGACCATCTCTAGGGCTCCCTGCAGGAGGTGTGAAATGCAGTGGGCCTGCAGCAAGACTCTGACTGAGTGCTTCTGGCTGTCCAGGATACAGCACATGCCTACAGGAAGCAAAAGCTCAGCTTCCCGGCTGCCAGGGTTAATAGAGTGGGATATACTAACCAGACGGGGCTTCATGCAAGGCTGCCAGGAGCTCCTCTGGAACATCCGGCAATCCTTCAGGGAACTCTTCAGGAACCTTGTCATCGTTCATCCCTATTGTTAGATTTACAAAAGCACGTTAACCTATGACGGTATTTTTCTCGTGAATAAAACAGGGAAAAGGGGCGCTCCTTTTTGTGAAGGCAGGACAGACTGACTACTCACGCTTGAGGTACCAGCTCGGAGTCAGCACGGTATCTGCCCCTCCTCGCTCAGGGGCTGAAAGAGCACTCTCTGTGTCCACAACTACAAGCAAACACCCACAAGAAGTTACCATCACGTGCACTGCCCTCACGGGCACACCTCAAGCCCTGGATGTGGGAGGCACTGCTAGGGCACGCTCAGGCAGGTCTGCATCCTCACAGCTGCAGGGGGGTCTGGCTGCCCTTGGGACACTGAGCTGGCAGCTCCCACATGAAGGGAAAAGCCGTGGCATGCCCACAAAATCTGTGTGCGGGTCAGCCCTGGAGCCGGACCAGAAGGCTGGCCAACCAGAGCGGAGGGACGGACAGCCACTGCTGAGTGATGGAGAACTGCTGCTGAGCTTCCGGGCCTGACCCGACCCTCCCCACATCCTTGCTCCTTAGGAAGCTCTCTCCATGCTGCACCCTAAAGCAGCTGCAGCCCCTCACACCTCCCCTGGAGCCTCTGCCCCTCTGCCTGCCCCGTGGTGCCTTCCTGGCTCAGCCATCCCTGCTCCCGGCCCCGCTGCTGCCAGCCAGGGCTGTGTGCTGGCCCCTGCCTGCCTACCTGCTCCCTGCCCAGCTGCTGGAGCACTCTGGGCATTCTGGGCTGGCAGGGCCACGAGAAAGAGCAGCAGGAGGTAGCGGCTCAGGACCATGATCCCCCCTGCTAGCAACACTCTGCTGCTGCTGCTGCTGCTGCTGCTGCTGCTGCTGCAGTGTTGCCCAGAGTGAGCACTGAAGAGCACAGTGGGGCTCTGGAACCTGACATCAAACAGAGCTCTGTGACCTCATACCAAAGTGATGGCTGTGAAGGCCCCAATGTACGCCCACGTTGCCTGTGAATTCTTGCACCTCCCCTCTACTGAATTTCCTTCTTCTACACAGGAATGGAAGGAGCCAAATGGAGAAGGGCTGGCGTATTTTGGAGGCAGCATTGTGCATGGGAATGCAGAGGCACTCATGTCTTATTCCTCCGAAATTCCCTAGAAGAAGACCTGGATGAAGGCTGCTGCAAAAAGCCCAAATTCAAGAGTGTTTCTTTGGTAGTATTTTGTTCTGAAAGAATTGTGGCAAAAACCTGCTTTTCCCATGACTTCTGCTACACTTTCATGACCTTTGATGGCAGCACTGCTTCCATCCTCCACTGTCACGCAAACATGGCTGTGCAGTGCTGACGCATCTCCCCCGTCAGCCTGGTTTACTCCCTTTTCCACTTCCAATGCTACTTAAAGCTCTCTCAAGGAGCCCTGCTAACTCTGCAGCCAAGAGCCTTTTTCCCTTTGAGGCAGATGTAGCCCATGTGCCACCATCACGCCTGCTGTCCTGTAGAGTAACCCACGCTCAAACTCCCACACTGTTGCTGGGAACACCAGGCTGCCGGCCATTCACCTCTAGAGCCTTCCTGGGTCTGGCTCACTGCACGTGGCGGAAGAAAATACCACATGCGGCCCAGATCCCTCAAGCAGTCATCCAGAGCCCCTGAGCTCCCTCTGCCTTGTCCTCGGACACCATCAGGCACCGCCACGGGACACACACAAATGTCTTGGTTGCTGCAGATATCAGGTAACACTGCTGGCCTTTTAGCCGAGCAGCTCTTCTGGCAAATAAATATGCATGACTTATGTGTGCCAGGCAACCTCCGCTCAGAAGCTCTTGGACAGCCTTCTAGAGCACCTTTGGTACAGTTGTCCCTGAAGCACCACTTAAGCCCCAGGTGTTTCCAGCTGCAAGCAAAGAGGCACTGACAGATTTCCACCCTTCAGGTCTCTCTCCAAGGCTCGTAAGAGTCCTATGCAGCTGACAAGCTGCAGAAACTCGGCCCATGGCATCCTCTGGAATCAAGCACACATCACTGCCCACCGTGAAGGCCGCAGCCCATAATGAGCAGAGGGCCAGAGCAGGCTGGAGGGTGTCTTGGTGACATCTCCTTCCTACGTAGCACCCAGGCAGGCTGCCCAGCTGCCTCGGCCTTGGCTCTGAGCACCATCTCGGGCCCTCCATTCCTGCCCGAGGGGAGGCACCGATGAACACGGCCCTCCTTTGTTCCTTAAGGGGCCACACGCCCAGGCTCTCCCTTACCGTGCTCCGCGCCATTGTGCTGCTCGGCGGCCCATCACCAGCTGTAGCACCAGTGTCCCCAGAGCTCCTGTGCTGCTGCTGAAGCTGCCCGCGGCGTGTGGCCCGGCGGGGCGCAGCGCTGCCCGCAGCCCGCGGCCTCCTCGTCCCCTGCTGCCGCCATTGCGCACGGGGCCCTGAGGGGCGGGCACGGGGCTGCGGGGCTGTGCCGGCCCCGCTTGCCGGGCCTCAGCCCCAGCTGCTGCCGCTGGCTGGCAGCGACCACTGCAGCAGGAAAACACCTCGGGCTTTACTGGATTACATGCAAAAACTGCCCCTGGGCTTCTCCTTTTGTGTTGCTCTAGCCACTTGCCCGTCCCTTGCTTGCCCGCTATAGCCCTGTTCTTTGCCACTCGCTCTCTATTTTGTTGTCCCTCCAAAGCTTCTTCAACAGTCTCCATCCCGCCCCAGCCCAGTGTTCGCTCTCTTCTGCTCCCTCCTGCTCATTCTGCGTCTCTTCCTCTGTCCCTGCTGCCCCTTCCCGCAGCTCCGGCCCCGTTCCCTGGCCCTCTTTTGCTCCTCTTGTCTCTCCGTTCTGCTTCCTGCCCCTGTCTCTTGGGTCTCTATTTCTCGGCTCCGCTCCCTGGGCCATGCTCGCTTCAGACTCCCAGGCCAACCGCCCCGGCAGCCGCTCTCTGCAGCCGGGACGCGGCGGGGAGCTCTCCTGCGGCGGCACGACAGCGGCCAATGGGGCCCGGCACCGGCGCCTCAGCCCTGGCGCCGGAGCGGGGCCGCTCCCAGGCAGCGGCGGCAGCTGGAGCTGCGGCCCGGGAAGCGGGGCCGGCACAGCCCCACAGCCCCGGGCCCGCCCCTCCCGGCCCCAGTGGCAGAGAGCAGGGATGAGGTGGCAAACCAAGGCACTGGCCACTGGACAGAGCAACACACAAGGCAAATGCCAGGCACGCTTTTTGCCGGACCCCATTGAATCCGGAGCTCTTTTGCTGCTGCAGTGGCATGTCAGCTCCCTCAGAAGCAGCCGAGGCATTTCAGAAAGGGCACTGCAGGGCATGAGCATGCATATGTCCCCCAGCTCTCAGTTGTGCATCTGGAAGGCTGCAAGTGTGGGTGTCTATATGAGAAGAGTTTGTCAGGCTTGCTTCAAGGCTTGAGGCACAGCTCTCTTCTGAACAGAGCCTTGGGCTGCCCTCTCAGGAGGTGGCTATCTCAGAGCTGCTGTTATCTCAGAGAGGCCCATGAGAGACAGCGCAGAGGCGCAGCTGGAGCTGCTGTGGAGAGCAGAGGAGAGGAACAAGGCTGAGGAGCTCAGTGGTTCCTCTTCATCACTTCAAAGGGAAGAGCATTGTCTTGGGACAGTCTTTACCGCCCGAGCAAGAAGTAGAAGGACCCCCCCAAAAGCCCACTGTCCAGAGATGCCTTCAAGCATCTCTCCGGCAATTGCTGCCGGCAATATCCTCCCCACACACTGCATGCAGGCAACAGTCAGCCTCAACAGCAGCTGTGCTGCGTTCCTTGGACAGCAGCTTTGCTGCACTCACACCTCCAGCTTTGGCTGCAGATGGCCCAGCTGGAGCAGGCATGGGCAAAGGCCTGCAGGACCACCGTCAGTCGGACTCGTGAGCCCAGGACAGCAGTGCCCTGGCATGCTGGTTTCTTGCAGTGCCTCGCTTTCTTCATCTGAGACAGGCACTCCGTCACTTCTTTCCACCTGGAAGGCCTTCCTACATTCCATCACTTGAGAAATCCAGCAGGAAATACCCCCATCTATATTGCCTGAGTCTTAATCTCCCTGAACTAAAAGTTAAGTCAAGTCCAAAAACAGGGATAAAGGAGCCTGCCTCTGCCACACTCGCTCAAGCAAAAGATCACATCAAAGTTTGTGGTAATCGGCGGAAGAAATGCGGCACTCAATATGAGTGATCAGCAAATCTCAAAACGTTATTGGTAGGCACATACATTTATATTGGTGTTAATGAGGCCAATACATATTGCAAAAGGCGAGCTCATTATTGGTTAGTTACTTATCAGCTAACTACGCCTACCTTAGCATTCTTGTGGCTACTATGTTGCAGCTGTCCACATCTTTTCTTCATATTTCTAACTAACGATCCTCTCCCCCATCCTGATGTTGCACCAAGGGCACAGTGCCCTTTCCAGGTTTGGACATTGACTGCTGACTCCTATCCTCATCTACTTGCTTAACTAACGGTATTATATCAGTGTGACCTTTGTCAACTAGCTAGCTGTTCACAAAATCCTCCACAAAAGTTCTCTGTTGTATTCCAGCTCTGGGCTTTTTTCCCATACTGCGTGCGACAAGACTGTAATTTTTGTTATAATTATAGTCACTGTTAGCCATCTAATTTTTAAGAAGGCTCCTGTGATTGATAGGACAATCCTTCCCCTCTCACACAGCCCGGCTCCAGCTTTCTGCTCCTTGATGCTCCTCTCTTGAAGCTCTTCGGGGAGGGACTGCCACGACCTAAGTCACCACCTCGGGTCTCCTTGATGTGCTCACTGCTGGACAGCCATCCCTCGCAGAACATCTTTCCCTCTCTGCCCAGACCTTCCTGATTCAGGGCAGCATCCCAAATGAGCTCCCAGAGAAGTTTCTGCATGTCACTGCTAGCCAGCGTGTCCCCATGCTGGTGCAGGAAAGCTTTGTGAACGGCCACTGCTGGGAAAGCAGGCTGAGGTGGCACAAGCAGCTCCTGCACTGCAGTGCAAGTTTCTCAGAGCTCCTGTCACAGCCCCAGCCCTGCTCCCAGCTCTGTGCGTTCTGCCCCAACAGAAACAGCCGCAGCAGGCAAGAATTTACTGCTTTTGGAAAAATATTTATTTATCAAGATCAAGAAAACAATCATTGTCTGCTAATACCAAGTATCACTACCACTAAATGTACCACTATCACAAAAACAATCACCATCCTCCAATATTAACTATCACTATCGCTAATACAATCACTGTCCTCTAATATCAAAGAACGCTATCATTAAAACAATCACTATCCTCTAATATTAACTATCACTATCATTGAAACAACCACCACCCTCTAATATCAAGTATCCCTATCACTATCACTAAAAGAATCACTACCACTATCACTATTTATGACTATCACTATCACTCTAATATCAAGTAACGCTATCATTGAAACAATCACTATCCCCTAATATTAACTAACGCTATCATTAAAACCATCACTATCCTCTAATATTAACTATCACTATCATTAAAACAACCACCACCCTCTAATATCACTATCTAAGTGTCCCTATCACTATCACTAAAAGAATCACTACCACTATCACTATCTATGGCTATCACTATCACTAATCATCATCCTCTAAGAGATAGTAGTCCTGCAGGTATTGGTGGTAGGAGGGCCAAGAGGATGCTGTGGGCTGAGGTGACTCCAGGGAAATCCAGTGGTCCCGTGAAGAGGCGTTGTCAGCCAGAGCACAGAAGGAGCAGGTGGGCAGAGGTGACGGGTCTGCGCTCATGTTCTTGTACAGCCGGGCAAGCTCTGCTGCAAAGAGCTCAGGAAACAGGCGGCAGCTGTCCCTGAACCCGTTGCCTTGGGCTCTCTCGCCGCTTCCCGCTCCTTCTCCTGGCTCTGCTTCACCTCTAGGCTGACCACAGCTTTCCCAGGAAGAGTCCCAGTCCTGTCCTGTTGCCTCTTTGTCCTCCTGGCTCCTCCTGCAGAAACAGATTTCCAAGAAGACTCCTCACAGATAGCAATTTGGAGCACAGTTTCCTCAGAGCCCTGCTAGGAGCCACCTGGGCGCTCCTGCATGCTGCAAAGACTTCCTTGCCAATGGCAGCAATTAATAACTCACCTGTCTCTCTTCAGCAGCTGATGCATGACTAGATAGCCAGACACTGCCCCAAGCAGAAGCAAAGCTGAGGCTGCTACTGTCCCTACTAGGATGTAGTACTTGCTCGGGTCACAGTGTCCAGCAGTCTCGGCTTTTTGCCCACCGGATGACCCTGGCAGGAGAAGAGACAATGCAAGAGTCAGCGTTTGTGCTCTGCACTAGGCATAACCCCACAGTGTGCTTCAGATGCCCAAGGACTGGCACTGCTAGTGGATCAGAACTGACATCTGATGCTGTCTTCAGAGATGGCTTCCTCTGGCTCTGGTGTCTTAGCATCAGGGACCAAGAGGGATCCCATCGAGCTCTCATGCACAAGAGGCCAGTGTGTGCCAGGGAGCAGCACTGCCCCATCTAGTCCTCCGGGCTGCAGGCCCGGGCTGCGTGCTGGGCACCTGCAATTCACCCATGGAGAGCACTGCAGGGATGCAGCAGAAATGCTGCTCTTTGCCCAAGACAGCATCTAGCAAGCACTCACCTGAATATTCCTCAGGCTCAGCAAGTGTCCTGGTGTCCTCTATTGGTTCTCTTTTTTCATGTGAGCCTGGCACAATGTCACTTTCTTCCACAGCTAAGGTCTCCGGCACAGTCTCAGAATCTGTCTCTTCAGAAAAACAAGACATTGCACACATTAAGCAGAAGCCACTGCCCCTCAGCACAAGCAGGGTACCATGGCCTGGGCATTGCGGCAAGCGGCGCTGACGAGGCCGCTGTCCCCCCCAAGACAGGAGGAATCGACAGCGGGATTTTCTGCAGTGCAACAAGAAGTGCAGACCCAAACCAGCCAAGACTTAATCAACCAAATGACCCACAGAAGGAGTACCTTCAGGTTCCCCCTCACCCTTGGACTCCAGCTTCAAGCCGTCCCTGAGCCTGAGCTTTGCAAGGGGCAGCCAAGGCTTGCTCTGATGTCATTGCTGCCTCCATGCGGTGCTGAGCGTGTGGCGAACCCAAATTCAGCACTGGCCTTTGCCCAACATCTGGATGCCAATGTCTGCACAGAGCAGCCCTGGCCAGGAATGCTACAACTGCAGCAGCAGCTGGAGATGCCCCTGGCAGTCATCTGGAAGCACAGCTGCGAGCAGAGGCTGTGCTGGACCATCTCTAGGGCTCCCTGCAGGAGGTGTGAAATGCAGTGGGCCTGCAGCAAGACTCTGACTGAGTGCTTCTGGCTGTCCAGGATACAGCACATGCCTACAGGAAGCAAAAGCTCAGCTTCCCGGCTGCCAGGGTTAATAGAGTGGGATATACTAACCAGACGGGGCTTCATGCAAGGCTGCCAGGAGCTCCTCTGGAACATCCGGCAATCCTTCAGGGAACTCTTCAGGACCCTTGTCATCGTTCATCCCTATTGTTAGATTTACAAAAGCACGTTAACCTATGACGGTATTTTTCTCGTGAATAAAACAGGGAAAAGGGGCGCTCCTTTTTGTGAAGGCAGGACAGACTGACTACTCACGCTTGAGGTACCAGCTCGGAGTCAGCACGGTATCTGCCCCTCCTCGCTCAGGGGCTGAAAGAGCACTCTCTGTGTCCACAACTACAAGCAAACACCCACAAGAAGTTACCATCACGTGCACTGCCCTCACGGGCACACCTCAAGCCCTGGATGTGGGAGGCACTGCTAGGGCACGCTCAGGCAGGTCTGCATCCTCACAGCTGCAGGGGGGTCTGGCTGCCCTTGGGACACTGAGCTGGCAGCTCCCACATGAAGGGAAAAGCCGTGGCATGCCCACAAAATCTGTGTGCGGGTCAGCCCTGGAGCCAGACCAGAAGGCTGGCCAACCAGAGCGGAGGGACGGACAGCCACTGCTGAGTGATGGAGAACTGCTGCTGAGCTTCCGGGCCTGACCCGACCCTCCCCACATCCTTGCTCCTTAGGAAGCTCTCTCCATGCTGCACCCTAAAGCAGCTGCAGCCCCTCACACCTCCCCTGGAGCCTCTGCCCCTCTGCCTGCCCCGTGGTGCCTTCCTGGCTCAGCCATCCCTGCTCCCGGCCCCGCTGCTGCCAGCCAGGGCTGTGTGCTGGCCCCTGCCTGCCTACCTGCTCCCTGCCCAGCTGCTGGAGCACTCTGGGCATTCTGGGCTGGCAGGGCCACGAGAAAGAGCAGCAGGAGGTAGCGGCTCAGGACCATGATCCCCCCTGCTAGCAACACTCTGCTGCTGCTGCTGCTGCTGCTGCTGCTGCTGCTGCAGTGTTGCCCAGAGTGAGCACTGAAGAGCACAGTGGGGCTCTGGAACCTGACATCAAACAGAGCTCTGTGACCTCATACCAAAGTGATGGCTGTGAAGGCCCCAATGTACGCCCACGTTGCCTGTGAATTCTTGCACCTCCCCTCTACTGAATTTCCTTCTTCTACACAGGAATGGAAGGAGCCAAATGGAGAAGGGCTGGCGTATTTTGGAGGCAGCATTGTGCATGGGAATGCAGAGGCACTCATGTCTTATTCCTCCGAAATTCCCTAGAAGAAGACCTGGATGAAGGCTGCTGCAAAAAGCCCAAATTCAAGAGTGTTTCTTTGGTAGTATTTTGTTCTGAAAGAATTGTGGCAAAAACCTGCTTTTCCCATGACTTCTGCTACACTTTCATGACCTTTGATGGCAGCACTGCTTCCATCCTCCACTGTCACGCAAACATGGCTGTGCAGTGCTGACGCATCTCCCCCGTCAGCCTGGTTTACTCCCTTTTCCACTTCCAATGCTACTTAAAGCTCTCTCAAGGAGCCCTGCTAACTCTGCAGCCAAGAGCCTTTTTCCCTTTGAGGCAGATGTAGCCCATGTGCCACCATCACGCCTGCTGTCCTGTAGAGTAACCCACGCTCAAACTCCCACACTGTTGCTGGGAACACCAGGCTGCCGGCCATTCACCTCTAGAGCCTTCCTGGGTCTGGCTCACTGCACGTGGCGGAAGAAAATACCACATGCGGCCCAGATCCCTCAAGCAGTCATCCAGAGCCCCTGAGCTCCCTCTGCCTTGTCCTCGGACACCATCAGGCACCGCCACGGGACACACACAAATGTCTTGGTTGCTGCAGATATCAGGTAACACTGCTGGCCTTTTAGCCGAGCAGCTCTTCTGGCAAATAAATATGCATGACTTATGTGTGCCAGGCAACCTCCGCTCAGAAGCTCTTGGACAGCCTTCTAGAGCACCTTTGGTACAGTTGTCCCTGAAGCACCACTTAAGCCCCAGGTGTTTCCAGCTGCAAGCAAAGAGGCACTGACAGATTTCCACCCTTCAGGTCTCTCTCCAAGGCTCGTAAGAGTCCTATGCAGCTGACAAGCTGCAGAAACTCGGCCCATGGCATCCTCTGGAATCAAGCACACATCACTGCCCACCGTGAAGGCCGCAGCCCATAATGAGCAGAGGGCCAGAGCAGGCTGGAGGGTGTCTTGGTGACATCTCCTTCCTACGTAGCACCCAGGCAGGCTGCCCAGCTGCCTCGGCCTTGGCTCTGAGCACCATCTCGGGCCCTCCATTCCTGCCCGAGGGGAGGCACCGATGAACACGGCCCTCCTTTGTTCCTTAAGGGGCCACACGCCCAGGCTCTCCCTTACCGTGCTCCGCGCCATTGTGCTGCTCGGCGGCCCATCACCAGCTGTAGCACCAGTGTCCCCAGAGCTCCTGTGCTGCTGCTGAAGCTGCCCGCGGCGTGTGGCCCGGCGGGGCGCAGCGCTGCCCGCAGCCCGCGGCCTCCTCGTCCCCTGCTGCCGCCATTGCGCACGGGGCCCTGAGGGGCGGGCACGGGGCTGCGGGGCTGTGCCGGCCCCGCTTGCCGGGCCTCAGCCCCAGCTGCTGCCGCTGGCTGGCAGCGACCACTGCAGCAGGAAAACACCTCGGGCTTTACTGGATTACATGCAAAAACTGCCCCTGGGCTTCTCCTTTTGTGTTGCTCTAGCCACTTGCCCGTCCCTTGCTTGCCCGCTATAGCCCTGTTCTTTGCCACTCGCTCTCTATTTTGTTGTCCCTCCAAAGCTTCTTCAACAGTCTCCATCCCGCCCCAGCCCAGTGTTCGCTCTCTTCTGCTCCCTCCTGCTCATTCTGCGTCTCTTCCTCTGTCCCTGCTGCCCCTTCCCGCAGCTCCGGCCCCGTTCCCTGGCCCTCTTTTGCTCCTCTTGTCTCTCCGTTCTGCTTCCTGCCCCTGTCTCTTGGGTCTCTATTTCTCGGCTCCGCTCCCTGGGCCATGCTCGCTTCAGACTCCCAGGCCAACCGCCCCGGCAGCCGCTCTCTGCAGCCGGGACGCGGCGGGGAGCTCTCCTGCGGCGGCACGACAGCGGCCAATGGGGCCCGGCACCGGCGCCTCAGCCCTGGCGCCGGAGCGGGGCCGCTCCCAGGCAGCGGCGGCAGCTGGAGCTGCGGCCCGGGAAGCGGGGCCGGCACAGCCCCACAGCCCCGGGCCCGCCCCTCCCGGCCCCAGTGGCAGAGAGCAGGGATGAGGTGGCAAACCAAGGCACTGGCCACTGGACAGAGCAACACACAAGGCAAATGCCAGGCACGCTTTTTGCCGGACCCCATTGAATCCGGAGCTCTTTTGCTGCTGCAGTGGCATGTCAGCTCCCTCAGAAGCAGCCGAGGCATTTCAGAAAGGGCACTGCAGGGCATGAGCATGCATATGTCCCCCAGCTCTCAGTTGTGCATCTGGAAGGCTGCAAGTGTGGGTGTCTATATGAGAAGAGTTTGTCAGGCTTGCTTCAAGGCTTGAGGCACAGCTCTCTTCTGAACAGAGCCTTGGGCTGCCCTCTCAGGAGGTGGCTATCTCAGAGCTGCTGTTATCTCAGAGAGGCCCATGAGAGACAGCGCAGAGGCGCAGCTGGAGCTGCTGTGGAGAGCAGAGGAGAGGAACAAGGCTAAGGAGCTCAGTGGTTCCTCTTCATCACTTCAAAGGGAAGAGCATTGTCTTGGGACAGTCTTTACCGCCCGAGCAAGAAGTAGAAGGACCCCCCCAAAAGCCCACTGTCCAGAGATGCCTTCAAGCATCTCTCCGGCAATTGCTGCCGGCAATATCCTCCCCACACACTGCATGCAGGCAACAGTCAGCCTCAACAGCAGCTGTGCTGCGTTCCTTGGACAGCAGCTTTGCTGCACTCACACCTCCAGCTTTGGCTGCAGATGGCCCAGCTGGAGCAGGCATGGGCAAAGGCCTGCAGGACCACCGTCAGTCGGACTCGTGAGCCCAGGACAGCAGTGCCCTGGCATGCTGGTTTCTTGCAGTGCCTCGCTTTCTTCATCTGAGACAGGCACTCCGTCACTTCTTTCCACCTGGAAGGCCTTCCTACATTCCATCACTTGAGAAATCCAGCAGGAAATACCCCCATCTATATTGCCTGAGTCTTAATCTCCCTGAACTAAAAGTTAAGTCAAGTCCAAAAACAGGGATAAAGGAGCCTGCCTCTGCCACACTCGCTCAAGCAAAAGATCACATCAAAGTTTGTGGTAATCGGCGGAAGAAATGCGGCACTCAATATGAGTGATCAGCAAATCTCAAAACGTTATTGGTAGGCACATACATTTATATTGGTGTTAATGAGGCCAATACATATTGCAAAAGGCGAGCTCATTATTGGTTAGTTACTTATCAGCTAACTACGCCTACCTTAGCATTCTTGTGGCTACTATGTTGCAGCTGTCCACATCTTTTCTTCATATTTCTAACTAACGATCCTCTCCCCCATCCTGATGTTGCACCAAGGGCACAGTGCCCTTTCCAGGTTTGGACATTGACTGCTGACTCCTATCCTCATCTACTTGCTTAACTAACGGTATTATATCAGTGTGACCTTTGTCAACTAGCTAGCTGTTCACAAAATCCTCCACAAAAGTTCTCTGTTGTATTCCAGCTCTGGGCTTTTTTCCCATACTGCGTGCGACAAGACTGTAATTTTTGTTATAATTATAGTCACTGTTAGCCATCTAATTTTTAAGAAGGCTCCTGTGATTGATAGGACAATCCTTCCCCTCTCACACAGCCCGGCTCCAGCTTTCTGCTCCTTGATGCTCCTCTCTTGAAGCTCTTCGGGGAGGGACTGCCACGACCTAAGTCACCACCTCGGGTCTCCTTGATGTGCTCACTGCTGGACAGCCATCCCTCGCAGAACATCTTTCCCTCTCTGCCCAGACCTTCCTGATTCAGGGCAGCATCCCAAATGAGCTCCCAGAGAAGTTTCTGCATGTCACTGCTAGCCAGCGTGTCCCCATGCTGGTGCAGGAAAGCTTTGTGAACGGCCACTGCTGGGAAAGCAGGCTGAGGTGGCACAAGCAGCTCCTGCACTGCAGTGCAAGTTTCTCAGAGCTCCTGTCACAGCCCCAGCCCTGCTC